>NW_009260021.1:242020-242316 GCF_000687185.1 Egretta garzetta
GCCCCGTGCCCCGATCTGCACCTTTGAAACTTTTCCTTTGCTGTTGTGGCATTGTTTTCTTTTCCCAAGGTTTCTCCCTTTTCCCCTTCCCTTAATCTATTTATTTTTCATCCTTCCCTTTTCCTCCCCTGGGAACGAGAAGCACGAGCAAGCAGGAATCTCCTTGTCTCTAAAAATCACCTTTCGCGCAAAATTCAAGCATTCGGTGGAAAAGGGCGTTTTCTCGTTTAAAAAAAAAAAAAAAAAGCCGTTGCTTTTAAAAACTAAAACAAGCCCCTTGTTCCACCCCGGGGGGT
>NW_009260021.1:242736-243311 GCF_000687185.1 Egretta garzetta
TTTTTCCCCCTTTCCCCTCCCCTTCCTATTTCCCCCCCCTCCCCCCCATTTTTTTCCCTTTTTTTAAATATTATTTTTAAATCCGGTTTGTTTTCCCCCTGGGGGAGCGGGCACGAGGGGCGCGGGAGGAATGAGCAGCGGGCTGGTGCTGCGCACCCCGCTCCCTGAGGACGCCTCGGCGTTTACGCCGCTCAAGCCCATCACCATGTCGGGGGAACCCGGCGAAGACACCCCCGTCTTTGAGGACATCAAACCCCCCGCTCGGCCCCTGGAGCACCCGCCCGACCTGGCGCAGGTAAGCCGGGGGTTTGCCGTGGGGCGGGGGACAGCTTCGCCCGCTCAGGTGCGCGGAGGCTGCCGAAGCCTCCCGCAAGCGGGGATTTTGACTTAAATTCTGCTTTGTTTTTCTGCTCTTCGCTAAAACCCCTCCGTCGCTTTGTACGCTCGCGCTTCCCCCTCCGCCGGATTTTCTCTTGGGCGTGTTGGGTTTCATTTGGGTTTTTTTTGTTGTGTTTTTTTTTTTTTTTACCCCCCCCTCCTGCCTTTCTCCGAAACTCCCTGTCGCCAGTTTTGGA
>NW_009260021.1:243620-244009 GCF_000687185.1 Egretta garzetta
GTTTTTCTCCGCCCACGGCGGGTAAGGAATGCTCCTTGAAATTCCTCATTGGCGTGTCCCCCCCCGCCTCCCCGTGTGCACTGGAGATAAAAGACCCGGATAAGCAGCTTTGGGGCGCCCCTCTTGCACCCGTGCCCCTCTTGCACGCGCGCCCCTTGTCCTGGGCCGTGGCAGAAGCACGTTCAAGCCCTGCTCCCTATCCCAGGCAAGGCTCCTCGATGGTGTTTTGGGTGATGGACCCTTCGTCCCACCATGAGGAGCCTTCAGCTGCTCTTCCTGGTGGGACAGGGGGTGAGCCAGGCCTGCCCCCACCTAGCTTGGGCCCCTTTTCCCCCCCCGGGGGGAATGGGGCGAGCTGGGGCGCGGGGTGCTCGGCGCCACCAGCGGCT
>NW_009260021.1:244019-248797 GCF_000687185.1 Egretta garzetta
GTGGCTCAGTACGGGGCAGGGGGGCAGGGGTTGGGGCTGTATCTCCACTGCCCGCTTCCCCTCTCCCGGTGGCACCGATGCCCCAAGGGCCGGTTTTGGGGCTCCGTCCTTCAGAGGGAGGTGGCGAGATGAAGGCAGCGTCTCCGTTGCCCTATTTCCATGTGATGCCCGGGCAGTCCAGCATCCACAGCGACCGCGAGCAGTGGTCGTGGGGGTCAAAATGGGGGGGGAGCGGCGGTCCCGGCTCGGCGCCGCTCCCCATAACCCCGGGATTGCCGGAGCCCCTGCCCCTCCGCCCTGGGCTTGGGTGGGTTATCTGATGTCGGGGGGTCGGGTGGGGGCTCTTCAGGAAGGGGGAGGGCGAGGTTTGCTTTCTCTCCCCCTTCGTAAGCCCGGCTGCCGGGTGGGATTAGGCAGCGGGGCTGGGGCTCGCCCCACACCTCAGCCACGGGGGGCAGACGGGCAGTGGTGCCCCCTGGCTTTGGCCAGCCCCCTGCCACCTCTGCTGGGGGATGTGGGGATAGGCAGAGCCCACCCATGGTTGGAAACGCCTCCATGCCACGACCCCACCCTTGCTGCCCTTCAAAGGGAAGAGTGTGGTCCCTGGGGCAAAGCCACCTTGCCACTGGTTTGCTCTGGGGTGGGGGCAGCCGAGGATGGGCCTGGGGGGCGGCCGATCAGAGACGCCGTCCCTTTGCCCTAAGACCACCCTGTGTCCCTTTACGGACAGGGGGGTCCCTGGGGTGGAAGCTGGGAAGCCGCAGGGCTGGAGCTGAGCACCAGCTCACCCATGCTCTGGGCATCAGCCCCCGACAGCCACGCCGGGGCTTTGCAAACCCACCCAGGGTGAAGCGTTGCAGGTGGCAAAACCCTGACAGCCCAGGGCTGGACCCCACATCTTCCAGGGAGGAGTTTTCCATGTGTTGGCCCCCTCGCTCTTTAACGAGCGCCGAAGGCCATGGTCGCTGTAGCAGAGATGCTGAAGAAGCTGCCGTAGCCGGAGGGTGGAAAAGCTGGATGGCTGCACATCTGGGAAAGCCTTTGCTTGGGGGGGGGTGGGGGGGTGTCAGAGCAGTTTGACAAGACTTATGGAAAAGGCTGTGACCTGTCAGAGCTCCAGCACCGGCCATCGCCCACGGGGCATGTCCCGGTCCCCCGCCCCCCCGATCGCTTTTCAAACAGGAGTGGAAAGTGGGAGCTATTTGCCGTCGAAAACTTTATTTGATCCGAGTCAGGTGGAAAGAGATCCTTTGTGGCGTTTATGATTAGTTTGTCCCTTTCCTTTGCCTTTCCAGCCAACCCTGCCCCAAATTGAAAATAAAAACAACAAAGAGAAAAGAGGAGAGAAAAGGGCTTCCGAGAGCAAAGCACTTTTCCTTTCTGATTTGAGTCGGATCGGCCAGGAATAGAATTTTCCTCTTTAAATCTTAAGAGGCCGACGCTAGAAGGAAGGTTAAAAAAAATAAATAAGTAAAAACAAAAGCAAGGCACGTCCAGGGAAGCATTTTGGAAGAGGAGGATTCGTTCCCTTTGCATGGCTGTCGGGTGCCCCCCGATGAGCGAGGGGGCTGGGGGAGCTCCGGGGCTCGTCTGCTGCTCCCACCTCGCTGCCCTTTGCTCTCCGGGGTCTGCGGAGCCAAAGCAGCTCCCGGGCACTTTGTTGTTCCCTGGGGCTGGGGAACCCTCCTGGGATCATCTGCTGCTTGTCAGGGGGGGTGGCTGCGTCCCCGTGGGCTGTGCCTGACCCCGCGGTAGATGAGCTGCCCCGTCGCCAGGTCCTCTGAGCCACCCCATCCCTCCCGGAGCCACCTGCGGCTTCGTGCCGTGGTCTCCCTCAGGCGTAAGCGTGGTCCTCGGTGCTGCCAGCCCTGCCCTCTTGTGCGAGCTGTCCCTGGGCAGCCAGCGGCGGTGATGGGAAGTGAGGACAGACCCGGGTTTATGTGATCCTGGAGACATTTCCAGAAGGAAGCTCCAGCATGGCTGGGAAGGGGATGGCACTTACCCTGTGGGACAGGAGCTGGCTCCCAGCGGAGCTGTTTTGAGGAGCACGAGGTGCCGGTGAGGTGGAAGGGGTGGCCCACGCTCATCTCCGTGGTTTGCTTTGCCACAATTAAAGGCTGGGGAGGGTGGGGGCTATTGGGGGCATCAGCCCCGCCACCGCCGGCCGGGTGCGATGGCCTGTCCTAGAGGGCTCGGGGAAGGCAGTGCCCGTCTCAATGGGCCGCACCAGCCATGAATTCGGAGCTGCTCTCTGATGTCACAGCGTCGCTCGGGTTTGCAGCAGTGTTGGATGAGGTCAGGACCTGTGATGAGGCTGGGAAGAGAGGTGGACAAACCCCACAGCCCGTCCCCTGGTTTAACCCCTTGCCTAACTGCATCCGGAGCCCCAAGGGCGGCTGCGTTGAGGCCGGTGAGCACCCAGCGGGGGCAGAGGCTGTCATGGGTGACGAGGAAGATCCCGGTGAGCGTGGCTGGGGATTGCTCCAGGCCAGCTCGTCCTTCATTGCCTCCCTTCCCTTGGGTGGGCTGGGCTGCTGCAAGCTGAGAAACGGCAGCAAACGGTTCCCCTTGTGTCCCCCAAGCCCAGCTCCCTCCCCGCAGGCAGTTTCTCACCCCTGTGCTTGGTGCACCCCCCTCCTGCCCTGCCCGAGGGCTGGGCGGGGGGCTCGCACAGGAGGGAAAGGGCTCCAGCATCTGGGAGGTGCTTGAACAGATTGAGGTGGTATCAGGACAGTGCTGTTCCCCCCCCGCCCCAGCCCCGAGAGCTTCTCCTGGCAATTCGGGTCCTTGGTACCACGCACGGTGTTTCCCAGACCCTTCCAACGGAGCGGATACAGGTGCCGTGGCATTCCTCTGACTTTATTCTGGCAGGGATTTTGCTGCTGGTGTCACAGGAGAAGCTGGGCCAAGTGGTTTGTAGGTGTGCTCCGGCTTTCTGGACAATGCGGGAGCTTTCTGGGAGCTGTTTCAATCCCGCTCTGCCCCTGCGGGGCCCTGTGCGCTGTGTCCGGTATCTCATGGGTCTGAGCCCCTTTGGCCACATCCTCATCACGAACATGGCTGCGCTGGGGTGGTGATGGGTGGTGGCTCCCTCTTGGACCAGGGATGGGCTTTCTGGCTCCCCAGTGGTCCAGCGTCTTGCACAGCCCCACCGGAACCAGGGCGATGGGTTTTGCTCATGCAGATGTGGTTTGCATCGGGGCGGGGAAGGAGTCCTGCCCCACTTCATTTGTCAGTAGAGATGCAGAAGTCCACAGCACGGCTGTCAAGGGCTGATTCGTTTCCTTGGGCTGTCAGGAGTTGTGTGCAATGAATGAATTCGGCTTTTCTGCAGGGCCAGGGGAGGTGGTAGCTTTGGAGTTTTGCTCTGGGCCTGTAGCGAGATGTTGACAGCTCGTTGTGGCCGAGGGTAGCTGAGCCCGGGCATCCTCCTGCAGTTTAATGCCCACTCCTTGGGTGCTCAGAAGGGACCGAAAATATCGTGTCCCCTCCCGGGGTCCTCCTCATCCCCAGCACGCTCAGGGGAAGAAGGTGACGCTGCTGAACGTGGCCCTGGGTACGGGGACGCCCCAGGCACGAGCTCGGCGGGGTAGTGCCTGTTCTCGAGGCTGCACCCATGTTTGAGGACAGGCTTTGCACTCGCGGTGTCGCAACGCGATGGCATTCCCCTGCCTATCCCTGCCGGATCGCGACGGTGCAAGGGGACTGCGCAGGCTTTGCACCGCCACGTTTCGGACGAGCGGCGATTCACAGCCCCATGCTGCCGCCGGTCCTTGCCCATCCCTTACTTCACCAGCCGAGCAAGGAGCTGAGCTCAGGCCCTGCCAGGATCCCAAATTTACAGCTGTGCAAACAGGCACGGGAGCGGGGCGGGCTGGGGCGATCTGCCGAGGATGCTGTGACGACTTCCTCGGTCCACGTAACGTGCTTTTGTGGGCAGTGTGAAGTCAGGGTTCTCCGCTCTCTCTTGGGCGGCCGGGATGTTCTGCCCTCTGGGATCCTTCTGGCTTTGCAGAAGGGTTCAAAAACGTCCGTGCGTTTGGTACAAGTGTGCAAAATGCCGTGCGAAATTAATTCTGGGCAAGGGAGGAAGACTGGGCAAGGAGAAAGGGGCTCACGTGGTCTCTCTTGGCTCGAGGTGGTGGGTTGGCAGCTGGTGTGGCCGAGCCCTGCGTGGGGCTAGAGGGACCTCGGGAAGGAGGGAACCTTTCGGGCTGTTTTGCTTTGGGATCGGCTGACGCCTGCTGCTTTCAGGACCAGCCCGCAGATTTGCAAGTCTGATGGGCTTTCCGTTTGGTGGGTGTCTGCAGGGCCATGGGGAAACTAAGCTGGAGTCCCCAGAAGGGAGGAATTTGTCCATCTCCCCCTGCGGGAAGACCCTGGGGACAGTGCCCGGGCAGGACGGCTGCCTGCCACAGCCCTGTGTCGGGGTGGTGGGCTCGCTGCAGCTCAGACCCCCTTGTGGGAGCAGGTCCAAAATCAGCGGGGAGCTTGCTACTGCTCAGCAGGCTTTGGACAAAACCCGTGTTACCGGTGAGCCAAAGGCCAGGAAATTTGAGGGATCTCATCCATAGTCTCTGTTATTTTACTTTTCCTTCATCCCCCCAGCCCGCAGAGTTCCCCGCGTGTCGGGGGGGTTGCGTAGGCAAGCGCCGCTGGAAGCGGACGCGTCCTAGGATGAAGCGGCTTGGCCGAACCTTGAGCTCGTTGGAGCACAATGGCTTTGTCCGGGCGGTACAAAGGCTGATTGTTCTGCCGGGGGGGGGGGGGGGGGGGGG
>NW_009260021.1:249557-258700 GCF_000687185.1 Egretta garzetta
TGTTGCCGAGCCCTTCGTGGGGCTAGAGGGACCTCGGGAAGGAGGGAACCTTTTGGGCTGTTTTGCTTTGGGATCGGCTGACGCCTGCTGCTTTCAGGACCAGCCCGCAGATTTGCAAGTCTGATGGGCTTTCCGTTTGGTGGGTGTCTGCAGGGCCATGGGGAAACTAAGCTGGAGTCCCCAGAAGGGAGGAATTTGTCCATCTCCCCCTGCGGGAAGACCCTGGGGACAGTGCCCGGGCAGGACGGCTGCCTGCCACAGCCCTGTGTCGGGGTGGTGGGCTCGCTGCAGCTCAGACCCCCTTGTGGGAGCAGGTCCAAAATCAGCGGGGAGCTTGCTACTGCTCAGCAGGCTTTGGACAAAACCCGTGTTACCGGTGAGCCAAAGGCCAGGAAATTTGAGGGATCTCATCCATAGTCTCTGTTATTTTACTTTTCCTTCATCCCCCCAGCCCGCAGAGTTCCCCGCGTGTCGGGGGGGTTGCGTAGGCAAGCGCCGCTGGAAGCGGACGCGTCCTAGGATGAAGCGGCTTGGCCGAACCTTGAGCTCGTTGGAGCACAATGGCTTTGTCCGGGCGGTACAAAGGCTGATTGTTCTGCCGGGGGCCAGCGCCGAGAAAGAAGCAGATTACAGGTGTGCGGTTCCTTTTCCTCCTGCGCAGCCCTCGCCAGAACCTGTTTGCCACTTGCCGACGTGAGTGAGGTTGCAAATTAGCCAGGAAAGCCTGTCGTGGGGTTGGATATTTTTGGTTTTGAACACTGAAAAGGCAGGTATTTAAGGAAGGAAATGAGCGGGGGACTCCGACTCTGTAATAAACGCAACGGATTTCCCTTTATCGCTCTTCCCAAATGGTCGGTGGGAAGCACACGCAGTCGTCTGAAAGGTCTCGGGCAGCGCGTTTCTGGCTGGTGCATCATCAACTGTGAATTTCCCCCTCTCAAACCTGTTCGGTCAGCTACCTACGCGATTTTGTTCCCCTGCCCTGGTCCAGTGAGTTCTTTTATCTAACCCATCCACTGCAAATAATCACACTTACGGCCGTCTCTCGTTAGCTGAGCCCCTTGATTAGAATATTTGCTTTTCTTGTGCTCCATTGGTGAGTTCTGTGAGTCACAGGGTACGGCTGGGGTTCGGGGATTGGGTAACTCATGTTTACAATTCAGATGTTCTCAGAACTTGAGCTAGCATGAAAACTCTCAAAAAAGCCCCATGGGCTGTTTACCACATCAAAGAGGTTCAGCCCCTTCCAAGCTCGGATTGAAACTCAAACAAAGAATCTTTCATTAAGTTCAGTAAATGCTTGGAGAATTCTTTGAAAATTATTATTTTTTAATTTTTTTTTAATGTGAGGGGGACCTTCAGGTTTCCACCAAGGACGGGATTTGCAAGGATTAAAATGCATTTAATGACCTTGCTCTTTGTGGTACTTTCAGTACGAGCAGGAGAAGAGAATGGCAAGAAATTGGTCCCAGGAGAGCAGGTCCAAAAAGACAGCGCTTGCAGGAGAAAAGAATATTGCCCACCCGTTATCACGTCTGTCGCACCTCAGGCAATTTGTTTCATGAATCTGAACCCGTCCTGGAGAGGGCAGAGAGATGTGGGTACCTACTCACCAGCCCATCCAGCCCATAATTTTAATGCTGCCCGCACAATGTCATCATTTTCCATTTTGCTGCCCCTCAAGGACAGTTTAGGGAGCTGGACCCAGGGGTGGGTGAACATGTTCCCATGAAAATCCTTCTCGCAATGAGCAGAAGGTTTGATGGTGTTCTTGAAAATGTGGAAATGACCCAAGTTTGTTAAACTGGAGAAACAGGGGCACCCCCCCCTTCCCGAATGACCATTCAAAACGCTGCTGTTTTCAAACATAACGTTTCATTCCGAGCGACTTTCAGGCTTTGGTGGTTTTTGTGGTTCTGTGTTTTGCGGTTGGGAGAACTCAAGATCGTGAGCTTGGCTGACTGTTTGATGTCCCCCTGGGGTGCGGCGAGTGGCTGGCAAACCCCCTGGCTCCAAAACGCTCTGGCTGGAGCTTCTCTTGATGGGAACTGTCAATTGTTGGCCTGTGCCATAATCAGTCACCCTCAATTAACAGCAATTGGCAATTTCTAAATAGGGAAAACGTGGAAAGAGAGGGTTTAAGCCGAAGGAAGGGATCTTGAGGAAACCCTTGGAGGTTTTCTGCTGTCAGGCTAAGAGAAAGACCCTCCCAGCAGCGCAGATGCTAGGGAATACGTAGGGTAGCATGCATGGCAGAAGGGGCTGCAGCAGGCGGACCTGCTCCAACGTCCCCCTCGGTCCCCGATTCAGGCAGGTTCTTCTTGGCCCTGTACTGTGCTAGGTGCTGCGCAAGCTTGGAAGAAAGAAGTTGGCCCAAAGACCTACTGGCTCCAACACAGCGTTTTCACCTGCCTTAGGGTTTGGTTTGTTTTTGTTTTGCTAACTGGTTTGGTGAGGAAGTTGAGGGCCACAAGGACGGTGGGGTTTGCTGTCCGCACGTGAAACCTGACCTTGCTTTTCCCAGACGTGCGCGGGGTATTGGGGCCTGCCTTGTGTGCTGTGCTGGGAAGAACAGGCTTTTTTGGCCTGTTTTATCGCTTGCTGAATGCCAGGAGGACTTCACAAGCCCCAGCAAGCAGGGGATGACTCACCCTGCCTTTGTCAGACCCTGCCCTGGGAATGTGCTGCTTTTCTTCTGATCCCAGGAGGCGAGGTGACGAGCGTGAGCTTTTAGATGGTTTGAGCGCGGCGGAGTGAATCCCACCCATCACCCAACTGGGGAAGCTCCCTATGAGCTCTATCTAACAGCCTCTCACATGCCACGCTCCGTTCAGGGCCTGTGGCACGGATGCATAACCAGAGGGGAGCTGGAAGGCTTGAGGATAAGCCAAGTGTCCTGCGGCCATGTAAAAGCTTAGAAACAGATGGATAAATTTGTCCGTGTCATCCTGGGGAACAGGGACATCTGCGAGCCTCCATCTCCTCAGATTCGGGGGAGAGGGTGTGCTGGAGTGGAGGCTGCAACCAAGAAGGAGAAATGGAGCTGCAGGTGGGCCTGCTTCTAGTTGATGGCACCAGCAGGGGCTGCATAGCTATCCAAATCCAACTTTTGACCATGTGCATGCATAAACCGGGGAAACGCTTGAGTTCCTGCATGTTTTGGCTGGGGCTGAGGTAGCTCCAAGCCTCCTGATCTTCCAGGAGTTGAAATAACATTAGGTCATTTCACCTTTCCAGAAAAAACATCCAAATGGCCATACCAGCTCACCCTAAGTCGACCCAGCTCAGCCTTCTGCCTTCCAACTGTGGGTGCCCACTTAGCTTGATGGAAAACCTCCAGTTGGCTTTGATGGGCTTGGCCCCAGGCTTTGCTGAGCAAGAGCAGGTCAGAAATAGAAAGCTGTGTACGAAGGCACAACTCCCTTCAGTCCTCGTGTCCTTCCCTCCCACACTTTGAGAGCTGCCCCCCTGCCGGAGCAGAGCAGGGAGCAATGGGTGAGGAGGAGGGGTTGTCCCCGTTACCCCAAATGCCTTTGGGCTCCATCCAGTGCTGAGGTTGTGCGTGGGTGGTCTGCAAAAAGTGAAAACCAGCGTGGAGATACTCTAATGTCAACCTGGGACCCCCCACACCGGTCTAGACCTGCCTAAGGCCATATGGGCCACTGTAAGGCCTAGAGATGGTGCAGCTGGGCCAGAGATTTCTCCAAGCTCAGCGTCTCCAAGGTCTACCCACTAGTTATTTTTCAGTCCATTTACAGCTTTATTTTCTGAAAGGTTTCTGTTTGCTCTCTTAAAGCCTGCCGGAGCCTGGCTGCTCCAAACTGCTCCTCTTCCAGGCACTTGACCTTGGAGTTGGATGAGGGTGTTTTTCCTGGTTTCTTTGGCCTTTGGGATTGCTGACTGTACTGGCATGATTACTGTGATAAATAACCAAGGTAGATTGCCTTTGAGTGAGTCTTTATCAGTTGTCGGAGGAAAGGCATAGCAAACAGAGTCAGCAAGTCTGCTGGAAATGTTGCTGCCTACTGGCTCAGCCAGAGGCCAACCAACCTCCCAGCTGCCCACATCTGCCTCGATGGCAGCTCAAGGAAATTCCTTGTTTCTGAGAGGTGATAATTCCTTTGGGTAGTTCAAGCACAAGGGCAGAAGAGAGTACCAGAATAACCCTCCAGAGCAGCGTGGCTCAGCTCCTGGGCCATCCATGAGCTCCTGGCAGAAACATGGAGAAAGGGTTTATCTTTGTGGCCTTGTCCTGCTCCAGAAGCTGCTCTTGCAAAGTGGGAAGGGATGAGAGCTTCCAGCTGGAAAGCTGGTGGGATAGATCACCTCTGGCAGTCTTCTCCACGGACTCCAGAGAGAGCTTGCACAGAGACTTCAGCTTAGATGCTCGCTTTCCAGGCAGCCAAAGGTAGCGAAGATGAGTCTTGCCCCCCTGCGTGTAACGCAGGCACGGCTGATGCTTCAAGGGCAGCACTGGTTTCTTGGAGTAGCGCCTAACCTCTTTGAGACAGAGCAAGCAGAGGAGGCCACCGGGGGCCCGCTGCAGCCCAGCACCCACCCACGTAGGCACAGAGTTCGGCTCTGCTGCCTTCAACGGGGCTTTCTTATTTACGGCAGCTCAAGGTTTGGCCCCGCACGTACTTGAAAGGAAGAGCCCCGGGGATTTCTTTGCTAATCCCGTTTTGCAGAGAGTTCCAGAAGACTTGAGGAACAAACAGAAAATAACGTCGATCGAGGTCAATATCAAAACCAAATGATCAGAGAAACAAATATTTACTCAGGTCAATATTTAACTAGGAGACAATAAATGCTGATATTGAACCAAATCTGTATATAAATATAGTCTATTTATAACGTGTCCCTTTAAAGGGGTACTGCCAGGTACTTGCCATGGTTTGTGATTGATGATTATCCTCCCCATTGTTTGCCGATTCCCTTGGAGGCTGGAGTTTCGTGCAGGTGCATGTATGAGAAAGAGCCTGTACTGCGTAATCCCGGGGCCCGGACAACAGACGCAGCCGTTGTCCCACGCATGCCGGTGCTCGGGGAGGGTCCCTCGCAGCCGGAGCAGGCACCCTGCCGTTCCCCCATCCCTCGAACCCCCACGTCCCAGGGTCGTGCTTCTGGCTGACCTGCAGGGGTGAAGCTGGTATTTTGCTTGCACCCCTCTCCCCGACAGCTCTTTGTGTTGGTGAGCGGCGTTGTGGCTGGGGCTGGCCACGGGCAAGAGCCCCCATGGGGAAGGGGGCTTGATGCCTCTCAGGGTTGCAGAGCAGGACGGGGTGGGGGGCTGTGGGCAGGCAGGGGCGAGCGCAGGGCTGGAAGCCGCCAAGTGCTGAAGAAACTTCCCCCCTTCCCGAGCCCTTTCCCCCGCAACCGCTCCCTCTGCCAACTTTACAAGCTCATTGCCTGTTTAGCAAACATTGATTTCTCTCCTTGTTCTCTCGCTGCTGCCCGTGTGGTGACAACATCTGATGTTTCTATGGAGGTTTGTTATTTATCAACTTCAGATTAGAAAGCGTTTAATCATGGGAAATACACGTCCCGCCTCCTGCCTCGACAGCCTGCCCTGCCTAATGCTCTTCTAACGATGCTCGTGGTTAATCGCTGGCAAAACGGCACGGTTGGCTCAAGCGCCATTTTTTTTTCTGCGCCCTCCCAAGCAATGTTTGTCTTGGATTCTGCGTGTATTGATCGATGTCCTGAGAACGCCTCACCCTGCCTTTGACGATATCTGAAAGAGGGATAGAGGTGTCCAAGGCAGGAGGTTCCCGCAGGGTTTATGAAAATTGGCAGGAGGTAGAGGGGGAAGGCTTGTGTCGGCGCCTATCAGCCACCGGAGAATCCACGCCGGGGGAAGCTGGGGGATGCAGGGCTTCGCTGTCCGCTGCCGTCATCGAGCGAGGGGCTTTGCAGGGCTGGATTTTTACTGATTTCACAGCGCTGGGTGCTTCACAACATCCGGCTCCTTCAGAGGCTGCTGAGGTTACCTTGCCCTCCAGGGAATTTCGGTCGCCAGGTTCGGATGTGCCAGTGCGGAGTGTAACGCGGTCCTGCTGGCCCAGTGGCACAAACTGGTGTCCAGTGGCCGTGTCTGGAGCGGGCAAAGTGCTCCTTCTAACCCCTTTCCTTTTCCTGCTTGGGTTTTTTGGTTTTTTTTTTTTTGGCTTTCTTTTCTCTGGCAGGTTGAAAAGCTCCTCCTCCATGGTCAGCAATCGATACTAGGGCTTTGAGGGGGGAAAATACCCCAGGAGTTCAGTGCTTTTATTGCATGAAGGGCTATCCTGAGGGACTTTCCTGGCCAAACCAAAGATCCCCCTTTGGACACCTCTAAACTCTAAACTCTAAACAGGAGCTTTGTTGACGCCTGCTTTGCCTGCGTTTTCCCTTTGCTTTATGTCTGACCTGGCGACCTGTGACGGCTGGCGGAGCCCGTGCCGGCGCGGCTGCCGGAGCCCGGGGCATTGCCCGCCTCCAGACCTCGTACCTCATCCTCGCCTCCGGTGATTGCAGCAACGGCATTGCTAGTGACTGTAGGGGAAACTGGGCCACTGAAGACCTAGTGGCTCTTCAGCCAGAAGGCCCTGGAGGCTTTCTCCATCAGGTCACGGTGGGCATCTCTCTTGCAGAATTGAGATGAACTGAGCTCCCTGGCTATGTGATAAGTTCAGTCCCTCTCAAAATGGCGAGAAAATGGTTAATTCCTCGCCTGTGGCTGGCAGACAGGGAGGAAGGGATGGGCTGATCCTTCCAGGTCATTGCTGTCTCATGTGAGCCCACCACAGTGTCCCAGGATGCCCTCGCCGGAGTGGCCCCAGGCAGGGCTGCAGCCGGCCAGCAGGACCCACTTGGGCTGGTCGAGGAGTCTGCAGGGACCTGGCATCTCTGGGGCTTCCTCCCAGCGGGGCTCGCTTTGCCCTCAATTGCTTCCTTTGTGTTTGTGCTGCTCACCACGGCAGGGCTGGAACACAGACGGCTGGCAGAGCAGAGGGGTTTTGTGGTCTCCTGGTGTGGTTGACCCCAAAATGAGGGATCCAGCAGCTGGACCACCACTTGCAGGCTCAAGCACTGCCTACAAAGGAGCTTGGCTGAAGTATGCAGGTGCTTCTGAAGCTGGTTTTTTTCCTGTTGGTGGGGATGATGGGACACAGCTTTCAACCCCAAAACCCCTGTAGCTCTGGCCTGGAGATTTTGTGTTTAAGCATCTCCTCGTGCTTCCAGGCATGAAGACCACATGGAGACCATGGTTCTCCAGGGGTGGCAACTCTCAGCACCCCCGACCTGTTTGGTACCCACCCTCTCAAGGCTGTGTGGCTCTGTGGTCTATTGTGGCCTTGCAAGGAACATCCTCCATGTAGATGCATCTCCCAGAATATGAACACCCCAAAATGGGAAAACCGAGTCCGTTGAGTTGGTTTTGCTGGTTTTCTGTGAGAGGGAGAGGGAAGCCTGGGCTGGTTTCTAGCCCTTGCTGGTCTGACTGACCAGCCTGACAATGTGTGCATGACCCCAAACTGGGAAGGCGAGAAAAGGCTTTACCACAATCTTATTGAACTGGAGAAATGGTAGAAGTTAGGGTAAAACCTACTGGTCATGGAGGAGAAAATGGGCACCCTGGAAACGAGCAGGCAGCAGCAGCTGCAAGAGGAGGATGTGGAATGAGAATGGGGCACAGGTTGGTGCTGAGCCCACGGAAGGTGGATAAGCACTGTTTTGGGATTTGGAGATAACTCTGCCCCTTAACTTGGTGCTGGAGGGCTGTGGCCTGTTTTGGGCATTGTCCTTGGAGAAAGGGTCTGGGTGAGAAATGTGAGGAGAGCCCTCGGCCCCCTCTACGGGAAGCTGGGGGGAATTGAGGCAGGAGAAGGGAGGCGTGCAGGACGTTTGCAAGCACACTATAGTGCATACAGGGAATGATAAAGGAGATTTAAGTCCTGGCAAAATCTTTCCACCTTGAAGATTGTGAAGCACAGGAATGGGCTAGCTGACGGCAAACTGCAGAGAAGGTCCCTGGGGACCCCTGTGGCCAGGGTGGCTGGGATACTTGCTCCTGTGCTCGAGGAGGTGGGATTTCTCCCAAGTCCTCCATTTGTAGGAGCCTGGCAGTGGTGTGATGCTGTGAGCTTTGCCTCGGAGGGGCTGGATCTAGCTTGTGGTGCTGCCATGCTTCTGCCAGGAAGCACGGTCTGTGCGAGCCGTGGTGGCGTGGCTGAGGCTCGTATCCTTGCTCTTGCAGATGTCGTGGCCCATGGCACTGGGAGATGTTGGGCAGAGGACTTGTGCCTGAGGCCCTGGCCATGCAGCTGAGCGTGGTGTCTCCTGGCCATCACAGCCCCTTGTGACGGCTGCCCGCGCCAGGGCCCGGGTGCTGGGGCTTGGCACTGCCCCAGCCCCAGGTGTGCACCAAAAAAATCCAAAACCCTCATGCATGACTTGAGTGAGTTTTGCGGGCTCTGCCCTTTGTGCCTGCTCCAGCGGTTTCCAGCCTGTTCCCAGGACGCAGCATGAACGCTTCAGCCCACCCTAAGGTAGGCTTTGTAGATGGCAGCCCCACGGGAACTGGGAGAACTTACTGGTTTGACTGGGCTGGAAATCTCTGAAGAAGGCCTTTGCGCCGTGCCTCCAAGCCTCCTCTGGAAAGCTCTCTATTTCTCAGCTATCTTCTCTCTCCCCGGGAGCTCACCAAACCTCGCAGCCGGGCCGAGCTGCTGCCCAGATTCACGGAGGTGCCGCCCTCCCCGGGCGGGCACGGCCCGGACGCCGCGGCGGATCCCGCTCTGCCGAGGGTTACGACCTAAAACCAGAGACCGGCGGCGTGAGCTGGGAACAGAGTCCCTGCTTGTCCCCGCAGCGGGCGGCGCGGTCCCTCCTCCCACCCCCCTGCGGGAAAGGAGGTGTTAAACAGGAAAAACAGACCCAAAAAAAGAAAATTCCTGTCAGCGAGCGGGGAGCAGGTGCTGCCCAGGCTCCGCTCGCACCTCCGGCAGGAGGAAAATGGAGGTCGGCGCCGTGCGGGCTGGGCAGGCTGAGCCCTTGCCGGCTCCTCCTGCGGCCTCCGAACCGCCTCTGCACCCTAAGCCTGGATTTGGGAGGTGGGGGCTGAGGGGGTCCTGTCCCCACCCCCCACCCCCCCGCACGCCCGG
>NW_009260021.1:259290-264578 GCF_000687185.1 Egretta garzetta
CGGGCCCCGGGGGAGGCCGCCCTGCTAACCCAGCCCTGTCTGCCCCACAGCTGCACCCTATGAGGATGGAACAGCGGATGCCGCCGCTCATTCTCGAGGTGAAGCCCTTTCCTCACTCCTCCCGCTGCGTGCTCCTGCCCCCCCGTTGGGGAGAGGTACCGCTAAAGCCCCTGAGAGGTGGAGCTGGGGCTTGCCCCCCAGTCCCGGTGCAGGCCGCTCAGGTCTGCTGGCGAGGATATGGCGGCACCTCCGCTCCCTCCTTCGCCCCTGCCGCCAGCCAGGGCGTGTGCCTCCCGCTCGCGGTGTCTCCATCAGTGCAAGCCGCCCGGGTAGCTGTCTCCTCCGTGTCTCTCATGCCTCCGTTAACTGGATCCCCACCGGCTGTGAAAGGAGCTGTGAGGGACAGCCAGATGGAGACGCCTGCGCTCAGGAGACTTGAGTTGGATCCCACCCAGCCATGCCAGCACTTAGTCATCCCAGTTGTGCTGACCCTGGGCCGAGGAGTCAGACTCCTGGACAGAGCATTGGTTGGGAGGTGCTTAGGGAAGTGGCTTGGTGTTTGGTGTCAGCACCCAGCACGAGTCCTGCCAGAGCAGAGTAGGGTTGCTAGGCGTTTCTGGACCACAAACAAGCAAAGTGCCCCTTTCTCTCTCTTTGAAGGACGCTGGGGCCCTCAGGGTTTTGAGGGACAACTGTGGCACAATCAACAGCATTATGGCAGTCTGGATTCCAATGGGGCGGGGCCCTCACCGTCCCAGTTCTCCACGCAGGCAGCTACGGGCAGGACTGGTTTCCTTGCCTGCCCAGTGGAAGCCCATCGCTTTTGCTCTGATGACCAGCTGCCCCCTAAACACCCCCTTTCCCCAGGGCCCTGGGGCTGCTTGAATCACAAGTGGCTTTAACAAAAGGACAGGAAGGCTTTGCTCTGCAAGTAAGGGTGGTTATGAGAGCAACGGAAGCTGAGACACACCGAACAGGGGTGTAGGCAGGAGACAGGGTGGGGGGACTCTGGCTGAGAATGTAGAAGTAAAAGGCATCCAACACCTTCCCCCTGCCCCCACTCCTGGCAAGTGGGTCATTTCATTGCTCAGGTATGTATGGCATTCGGAGCCTCTGGTACTACCTAGAGCAAGCTGACTCCCAAGGGTAACCATAATATGCCAGTCTGGGTGCGCAGGGCAGGAGCACACAGAGTTTGGCTCCAAAGCTTTGGCGTGGTTCTCCCTCAGGCAGGAAGCCAAGCTGGACACTGTAGGGGGAAGCAGAGAGGAAATGGGGGTTTCGGACCAGTCTGCGAGGACTGAGTTGAGGATCTCTGATTCTCCTCCCTGCCTCCCGCTGATGCCTTGCCTTTAGGGTATGCCTGAGCAAGGCTTTCCTCTCTGGAGCATGGAGGGGGTGTTGCTGGAGGCAGCGCTGCCTTGAGCAGAGGCAGTTAGGTGAGGATGAGACACAAAGCGAGCTTGTAGCACCAACACGTAGCTTCCTCTAATGAGGGCGGGGACTTTTTGGGGCCTGCACATTCAACGAGGAGGGATAGGATTTACAGCACACTGCGTATGCACACCAGTGCAGTGAGCACAGCGTAGAAAAAACAGTCCCAGTGCAGTGTGCTCGGTTCCAGCGCAGCGTAGTGCCTCCAGGTCCCAGCTGCTGTGAGCCTTCTACCCGTGTATTTGTGGCATGTACCTGTATTTGGGTAGAAGCCAGCTTACCCATGCGTTGCCAGTATGGCTCGCAGAGGTGCAAAGGCTCTTTGAATTAGCTGGAAGCACAGGTGATACGTTTCGCTGGAAAGGGCGAGGAAGTCTCTTGGGTCCCGTCCAGCTTTGTTAAGAGCAGTGAAGTTGCGGCAGGGATGACTTTGGCCTATTGCACTCCAGTGACATAGTTCAGAGCTGTAAAACCCTCGGCTCAAGCGTGCAGGGTGTGGGGCGAGATCAGCTTGCTCTCCTGAAGCGCACTCTAGGCTCTGCCAGGGAAACCTGGTGGTTTTGCCAGCTCCTCTACATATGAATGAGGCTACGAGGGCTTTGCAATGAGCTTGACACATGGATAACCACATAATTAAAGGCTGTAGCTTTATAGAAGAGCATTAGCACTGGTATCTTTAACCACAAAGAGCAGAGCTTGAGTCATCAAACGCCAGGGGATGAATTTCCTAGCGGATTGCTCCATCAGGTTGCTGAATTATTGGGCCTGGATCCAGTGGGATGCCGCATCAGACATGAACCAGGAGGGGAAGAAACCTGGTAGGCGGTGATTGTCTGAGCTAGAGGTCCTGTTAACTTGGAGGACCCAGGCTTGTAAGAACAGCTCCACAAAACTAGAACTAAACCAAAGGTTAGGTGAGGGCTGAGTCACTTTACCAAGACAAAACGGGGATAGCATGCCTGGCAGTTTCCATTTTAGGCTCACAGCCCGCTAAATTAGTGGCAACATCACTTAGATTTCTAGGGCTATAGCCCAAATTATTCTCAATTAATTAAGATACCACCCTAGGATATTCTCAGTTAACTAAAGCTATTGTCCTAGAATAAAATGCAATATATCTCAGGCTGTTGAGTTTGAAGGAGACCAGAGTCAGAATGTCTAAGGTGGGCTGCAGATCCAACGTGCCCAAAGCACGAGGCTGACCGGAGCAGAGTTTTTGATTTCATCCCATTTCTAGTGTTAATTCTCTGGTTTGTGTGACCAAAGCTTTGTAACTGAAGCTTGGCTCTTCTTTATCAGGCTATATTTCTCTCATAACTGCATCCTCTGCCGAGCTTACCCTTTGTTATCCGTGCAGACAGGTAGGAGGGAAGTGGGACAGAGGACAGTGATTCAGTCCTGGGGAGTCTGTGGCTGAGTCAGAGGCGGAAGCTAAATTGCCTCAGCCTGCAAATCCTGGGCTGCTCTTGCTGCTCTCCCGATTTCCTGCTAGCTTAAGTACTTGTGGAATGTTGGACTCCCACCGCCAGTGTGTCAAGGTCAGTCTTCACAAGTTCTCTCATCTGTGTTTTTTGCCATAGGCACGATCCGAAATGGATAAGTACCTCTCAAATGAGGTGCCACCCATCCCAATGATACCAGACAAGAAGTACCGCCGGGAGAGTGCCTCAGTGGTGGATGAGTTCTTCTCCACAGAGAAGCCCTCTTCTACGCCTTACAGCGTGAACATCAATGTGATTCTGCCGGACACGACGCACTTGCGCACTGGACTTTACCGGCCACCCAAACCCATGACGCCGTTCCCGCAGATCAAAACGGAGCCTGGCACCAGCTTTGCCCAGCCCTGCTCTTCTGCCTCCGGCTCCACCCAGACCTTGCCCGACTTCACCAGTGTCTTCAGCATGCCCCAGTCAGTGGCGGTGAACAACATCTTCATCAAGCAGGAGATGCCCTCTGAGATCCCCTTATCCACCAATCCGCAGCAATCCCAGCTTTACCAGATGCCTCTTGGCAACGGAAGCGCTGAGATGACCACTCTGACATCCTCCTCCAACAGCACCACAGCCATCAACAGTCTCAGTGGTGTCACCATGTCCACAGGTAACACCATGTCCAGTGTGGTCCACAGACCTGTCCAGCCAGGAGGGCCAGTTAAGCAGTATCCACATGTCTCCCAGGGACAGGGAAACTTCAATATCTCAGGGCAGTTCTACACTGTTCCAGGGGTGAACCTGCCCCCTTCACCCCCCAACTCACAGCCTGGCAGCCCAGAGAATCAACCCGAGCTCATCAACACCATCTCTCCCCCACCATCCTATGAAGCCACTTTTGGACTGAAGTTGGTCCAGTCATCCCAGGTCCCCCCAGTCCCCAATGGCCTTGGGACCCTCTCCCAAGGGCCCATTGTCATGCAGCCCCCCAAATACAACAGACGCAACAACCCTGAGCTGGAGAAAAGGAGAATCCATCACTGCGATTACCCAGGTATGCTCCCAGTTGATGTACTGGCTTGGCTTTGGCAGGGGGTGTGGTGTGTGTGTGTGTGTGTGTCTGTCTGTCTGTCTGTCTCCTCGACACGCTGAGGCTGGGGGCTGCCTTGGGCTTCTGCAGGAGTTTAATCTGAAATCACTTTGTCTGCATGATGAAGGGAGCTGTGGAACTGGGTGGAGAGCCCCAGGGAAATGGGGGTCCTACCACCACCAAGGGAGTAGAAAAGATCGATCCTGCCTGCGCTAGTTTTTTTTCCTCCTGTTCCCCTTCCCCTTCATGCTCTGGCAAAAGCCAGCCTGACTCTTGAGAGGCAGAGAGCTCCTGCAGAGCATGGGGATGCTCCTGGAAATCTGCCTTTGCTGCCCGTTTCACTCTGGTCTTGCCTAACCCCGAGCAGCCGCACTGGCTTTCTCAGTGACCCTTCCTTTCCCACTCTCCCCTAATGGGTGGCAAACCATCGAGTAATTTCTGCAAGCAGCCTTTACGGTCTCTCTCTCTGTGGCCCCCATTCTCTTCTTCCAAAGAGGCAATGAGCTGGATAGCTCTGCGTCATATCCTTCAGCGCCTTCCTGTCCTGCATCAGGATGGTGTGGAAAGGCATTTCAGGGTAACCATCAGCCCAGAGCTGAACCTGTTCCCTGTGTGTCACCTCACTGTGGGAGCGTGTCCGTCTAAAGACCAGTAATGCCTTGGCAGGAGGAGATCTTGCAGCGTTTCCTGCACTGGGCACAGGGAGCTTGTGGGACCTGGAGCTGCAAGCTCTCATGCCGTGCGGGAGAGAAGCAATCGTGTCCCCAGCGAGAAACACCAGTGCCACCAGCACGAGGGCTTGAAAATCATCGGTCCTTGTGCAGGGACGCACACCTCCCACGTCCTGGGCTGAGCTCCAGCCATCGAGCTGTTGGGGATTAGCAAACAGTTTTCCCATGGGGGTGTGTGAACTGGAGAAAGTCATTTCCTAACCGCCTCCTGCGAGATTTATGTGCTCTTTCTGTGGTACAAGAATGGCTGTAGTAGGTCAGCCCAGAGGCCTGTCTAGCCCAGATCCTGTCTCCAGCAGTGACCCGAGGAAGTATGTAAGAATAGGACATGTTTAGGGAGATCTTTCTGTGCTTACACCTTCCCACCCTCTGGCAACCTGCAGATTAGGAACTTTCTGAACCAGAAGCTGCACCCATGTTCTTGCGGTTAACAGCATGTGCTGGATTTTTGACCTTGTGCTGGTCACGGTGGGAGACAGGTTAAGGGTGTAAGTGGACCCCTGCTCTGAGACGGACCCCTCTGCTCTTCTCAGAACTGACCAGAGCAAGAGTCTCATCCTGCAGGATGCACAACCAAGGCAAAGCTCGCCTGTTTTCAGCAGG
>NW_009260021.1:264819-272887 GCF_000687185.1 Egretta garzetta
ATCTGTGGTGCAAAAAAAAAAAAACCCAAACCAAACCAACCAACCTGAGCTGAATAAACACTGGGTGGCTGGGTAGTGTGTACGTGCAGAGACAGCGGAGGGCTTCTTCTAATCCTTCACGCTGAGGTTCAGCTAGAGGTGAAACCAGTCAGGACTGATGGCAGGGGCAGCAGGTCTTACTGACATGGTCTGCGTGAGGAAGCGGCAGGAGGCACGCCGAATTCACACCGGTAACTGGAGGAACAGGGGAGACCTGTTTGCAAACCCCCGATCCAAGGTTCCAGGTGGTGGCCCCAGCACTTTTTCCTCTGTGTGCTTGTGAGGAAACGAAACTCAGCCGTGCCCTGCTCTGACTTCTCCGTGCTGGGTTTGGGAATGCTCTGGGTGCTCTGGCTTTGTTTCCGTGCCCGGAAGGGAGGCAGTCCTTGGTCTCATGCATACTCATCTCTCTCCTGAGTGTGAGGGACCTCCGAGGCTTTGGAGCATCAGAAGCAAAACTGAACTGGGTCGGTCCCCAACCCTTATCCCTCTCCTGCCGTGGGGAGGGGAAAGGCAGCTAGCTGCTCCCACACCTCCTGAGCAGGACAGAGAGCTGATCTCGTGCAAGAGGCTTCTGCAGGCTGTGTGGAAACCCTGGAACAAAAAGATACCACTATCTTGCATATGCAGGTCATAAAAACTCAAATTCATATTTTAAGATACTTGTGAAAACACAATGAAGCAGGGCCATAAAGGCAGCAGGAGAAGCTTTTCTAAACTTTAACCGAAATGAGGAACTAGCAACGACTCATTTTGAGACGCCTGTTGTAGAAACTTTTGCCAAAGTCACAGTGTTTGTGTTAGGAGCCCTTCTTTGGTTAAACCTGTTGCTGATCTTCTGAAAAAACTTCCCACTGGCTTTATTCTGGATCCTGAAAGCTGAGCTGTGGCTCCACAGTGTACCTGGCATTTCCTGCTTCCTGGAGTATTTTCACCGCATCTGCTGGGGCTGGGACTATTACAAAATACATCTTCCCTCCAGCCTTGCAGTAGTGGTATTGGTTTCATCTGCAATCCAGAAAGACAAACGGCAGCACAAAGCCAGCGGCTAACGGTGGTGAATTTAATGTTTTCACCCTGCCTTGAAGACCTGGTTGAGGAAGGGGGGATTTGAAAGTCTGTCTGTCTTGGAGAACAAATGCTCTTTAGTTACTGCTGAAATGGAATGGGTATAGGCAGGCTTATTTGCATCCTGTTACCCAGAGTGCTTTTTAAGCCTCTGTCCCTAACCTCAAATACAAATGTTCTGGGTTTGTTTCTGCCCCTTTCTCACAGGGAAGTTGTGTCTTTTCTGTTTCTGCAGGTTGCTCAAAAGTTTATACCAAGAGCTCCCACCTGAAGGCACATCAGAGGACTCACACAGGTAAGAGCACCACATCGTCAGGAAACCCTGCCAGCCTGTGCTTCTTACACCGTGCCTGTTAATGGCGGTGATAATGTAGCTGAGTTGAATGCCTTAATCTGGGGTGGTTATTGGGGTAAGGAGCACAGAAAGTCCGATGGTCGCACTGCTTTGTAGTGACGGTACACTGCTGTGTGCACTTGCTTGCCTTCTGGCAAGCAATCTGGCAAGCAATCCCAACTGGAGGGATGGATTTGGAATTTAGGAGAACTCTTGGAGGCTCTCAAGTCGCTGGATTTCTCTAGCACTCTGAGCTCTTCCTTTGAGATCTCCCAAATCCCAGCCAGGCCTGATCCTGCTTAGCCTACAGAAAGATTGCGTGAAGGCATGCGGTGCGTGTATATGACCTCTGAGGAGATAAGGGCTGTCTCTGTTGTGTCAGGCGCCCCTGTGGTTCCCAAGGAGAGGAAGGAACTCCCCGTATCTCCTTGTCTACAGCCACACAGACCACTCGCACCTGGTGCTTGTCCCCTTAGTGGCTGCCAGTGGTATATCGCTGGAGCTGCCGATTACAGGTACAGAAGGGCTCCGAATGAGCCTGCAGAAGGGCTGTGCCCTCAGCCCCGAGGGCAGAGGTGCCGTCGGCTGCCCTTGCTGGTGTAAACAGGGTCACAAGCACAGAGGAGCTCCCACCAGTCCCACCACAACCAGCTTCCCTGGGGTAAACCTAGCTCAGAGTGGCGCTTGTGCGTTCAAGCACAGGTCTTCTCATTAAGGCATTTATTATACCTGAAACTTTATCAGATCCCCAGGTAGTCCAGGAACCATCAGTGCCCTCATAAATCTCTTTTATAGAAGGGCTGATCTTTACTGAAAGCAATTAAGCTGGCCCAGAGTTCACTTTTCTTTTTTATTAACAACGAACAAAACCCATCCTGAGGCTGGGAATCAGTTCTTGCACTTGGCTCTGTTCCGTTTTTGTCTTATCAGCCCTTCAAACAAGCCAGCAAAGAATTTTTCTTTGTGCGTGAGGTACAATATTTTTTTGGCAGGCCCAGGGTAGGAACAAGCTGGAGAACAACACGGAAGGGGTGGAAGAAAGGAACAGGAAGGACATTGTCCCGGCTCCGAGAGCTGGGTGGCAATCAGCATTTGTCACAAGAGCAATCTGTATTCAGGGCTACTCTAGGGCTCTCGCTTTAAAATTAAATATCTCTTTTCCCCTTCATTCAGAGCATGGGTCTTAGCTCTGTGCCCATCTGAGACATGCAGTGTCCTTACAAGTCACGATACAAAGATGTATCCAGTCAAACTTGGGTGGTTTTGAAGCTGATAAACTGCAGTCATTTTCCCAGGTTTCCCAGTAATTGGGCTGGAAATCCAGGTGCGTTTGCCTCCTTCTGCTTCACTTGCAATAAGAGGGAAGGGCAGAGAGGCGAAGGAGGATGCGACCTGAGCAGTCAAGAAAACTGATGGTGGTGTGGGGCGGGTAAAAAGAAGGGAATCCAAAACAGAGCGCCATACGTAGGCAGGCGCAGGGTGTCCGCGTCCCATTTTTGAAGCCTCGTGTTCTGCTCTTGAGGCCTCAGCCTCGCTGAGCCGGAGCTGCAACAGCAGGGCCCCGTCCCAACTCCCTCCAGCTGCGTCCGCTCGATGCCGCTTCAGCTCCGTCACTTGAAGGGTTAATAACGCCCTTTCTCTCCATTCCTCCCCTGATGGCGGCTGGGCTGAGAAGTACACGATCTCCAAGATCTTTTCTTGTGGTTTGCCCGTTGCTATGGGCTGGGCCGTATTCATCTCCTGGAGACACCATTCATTTCCTGGGTGCCATTGTGAGATTAAATATATAACCTGGTGGCTGCTCACCCGCCTCCCGGGGGCTGGGAATGCCAGTTTGGGTCCTTTGTTTGAGCTTGCCCTGCCGTGCTGTCCTGGGAGATGGAGCCAGCTCGTGGGACAATGGAAAGCATTTTGTTTCTATCCTGGAGATCAACCTGTTATTGTTTGAAACTAAAGGGCCTTGGTAGGGTTGACCCAGCCAGGTGACCTGGCTGGGACAATGTCTGTGGCTGCACAGTGCAAATCCCGCCTTTGTCTTAGCATGCTAACGCAAACCCCGAGATCCCCGGCGTGCCGTAAAACACCCAGAGTGCTGCTTGTAAATTGTCTTTAAGTTCTCTATTTACCCGAGTCATAAAAAATACACCTCTCGCCTCCCCGTGGTGCCAAGCCCAGGGGCTTTTTGAGGAGCGGGATGTGATCTTGGTGCCCTGTCTCCTCCAGGTTCACGTGTCTCTGTGTTCATATTTTGTCCGGGGCACGCAAGACACTGTAGATCTTGCTGTGGCTGAATGTTTTCTGTTTCCTGGCCGAATGCACCGCCTGCCTAGCACACGGGCTGTTCCCGTTCACTGGGAAACATGTCGGAGCACGACACACATGCCTGTGCATGCATGCTGCATGTGTACGTGCATTCATGGCGCGATGGTGCGCTCAGCAATTGGCCGATGAAACGGTAAATATTTGAGGTCGGGGAAGTCAGCACATTCCCTGAACTCTGCCTGCTTGTTCAGGCTGTTAAGAGCGAGGGCTAATATTTGAGAGCACCACACCCATGCGCGGAGAGGGCTGCAGCCAGGGTTCAGCTCTACAACCTGGGCACGCAGGGAGTTGGAAGCAGGCACGGGCTTTTCCAGCCCAGTTCCCAGCTGGCTGAGAAGTTGCACAATTTAATTGATTTCAGTTCGGGAATAGGTGTGTATGGGTGGGAGAGGGCAGAGGCATTACGTCACCCGAATGCTCTGAAGAAAAGACAATGTTTTGTGTACAGAGAGCTGCTGCAGGGCTGAACTCTGAGGCAGGGAGTGTTAGGTGGTGGTTTTAAAGATGTGAGGCTTTGAGGAAAATTTATATGGCATAACCCCCTTCTTCCTCCTGATGCCCCCCCCCCCCCCTGTATGAGCAGCAACACCTTCCAGAGGAATTTTTGGCTTTTTTAGTTAAAAAACCCCAACAAACTCAGAAAAAATTTTAGCCAGAGTTGTTCCAAAATCCAACAGGAACTTGAACACTAGAAACCAAGCCTAGAAAGCAAAGCAGGGTGGGGCATATGGAAAAGACCTGGTTACTGCAGCTCGGCAATTCACGGTCCCTTGGTGGCTACGGGCTGTGTACAGCAAGTGAACCCTGGCAGCGTAAAGCGTCAGCGTGGCCACGAGCCCCATCCTGCAGCGGGGCAGCTCTGGGTGCCCCCCGGGGCCTCCCAAGGAGGACGGGGTGGGTGTTTGGGAGGCCGGGCAGATGCGTGTCCGCCTGGGCTCTTGCATGGCGGGGGCTGTGCTGTGCCCGTGACCTGTGGCTCTTCCCTGCAGGTGAGAAGCCGTATAAATGCACGTGGGAAGGCTGCGATTGGCGCTTTGCCCGCTCCGACGAGCTGACCCGGCACTACCGGAAGCACACGGGCGCCAAACCCTTCAAGTGCCTCGCCTGCGGCCGGTGCTTCTCCCGCTCCGACCATCTGGCTCTCCACATGAAGCGGCACCAGAACTAGGAGCCGCCTGCCTTCGCCACTTCTCCCAAGAGCAGCTGAAACTCTTTTTCTTTTCCGAGGGGCCCCTCCTCTTCTCGTACGTAGGAACAAACCCATGCTGTGATCAACCGGCAGGGCAGGGCTGGTGGGTAAGCCCCCTCTGCGAGCCCTGTCCCCAACTGTTTCTGGTTTTAAAAGAAATCTCATTAAAAAAAGAGTTATAATTACAGACTGATCTCGTGACGAGGCTCCCAGTGGCACTGGGGCGATGGACGTTGGATTCCAAAGGGCTTTCTTCCAGCAGACCTGCTATTTATTTGTCACTCAGGAGCAACTGTCCTTCGTGTCTCAAGCTCGTTGGGATTCTTTTTTTTGCCCCTTTCAGGGCGGTGCCTTTGGTGAGCCCCAGGAGGGTTGTGAGGGGTCGGCAGCCTGGCTGTGCCGTGAGAGGTCTCGCTTCAACCCGCCGGTGCAATCCTCTTGGACTGCCCCGTGGCGTGGCCATGGATGCGGCACCTCTGACGTGCCAGGACGGGAGAGCGTGCCCAAGGCTGTTTGGGTTGACAATCCCAGTCTCTGTGGGGGCGTAGAGGAAAGGGTCTACGATGTACTCACCTGATGTGCCTTCAAGCAAGGGACGGCGCAAAAGCAGATGACAAAAAGCCATCATCTGTGTCCCCTTGAGCCCACCTGCGGTTTCGTGGCGGCCAGCTCACTCGGGGCTGCGAATATCTGCCCTGCTTGGCCAGGTTTCTTGATTGTGTCCTTAGCATTTCTGTTTCCAAGATGAATTTTGACCTCAGGTGTCTCTGGGAGGACCAGGATGGGTCTTGAAGCCACCCAGGGCACCTGCAAAAAAGCCACCGATAAAGCTCTGGTTTCCCAGACTAAACACACCATGCCTTTCTCCAAAAAGCACTGAGCAGGGTCTGCTCATGCCTTGAACGCTCACACGAGGAATCGGGCATCGCCAGTCACACCGCTCTTTTGCTGTTGCCGTTTTCATCACGTCCAGATAGAAAAGAAAAAAAAAAAGCATCTTTGCAACAAATTCCAATGAATCCCGCTGTTCAGATCGTAATCGTGTTACCTACCTCGCAGGTTCACCGCCTCGGGCTCCGTCAGGCACCTTCCCTCTTCTTCCGTGGGGTGCCGTGACGCGTGGGGCACATCAGCCATTCTTTGAAGGCCACCGGGGGTTAAACCTGGGCAGAACAAGAACCAGGCCGTGCCAGTTTCACCAGCAGCCATGCAGGTGATAAATAAATGGGGAACGAGTAACGGGCCCAGTGCCTTCAACAGAATATTGATTTCCCCCAGCCTGTCCTCCTCTTTTATTCTTCCTTGATCAAATTTACATAATGCGCAGGCTGATGCACATCTGCAGTGTGATCTGAAACCGTGGCATCTTCAGGTGGTGGAAATTTGAAGGCCACCCCTCTCTGCTATTGCCCCAACGGCACGTTAGCCAAAAAGCACCGCTGGGTTCCTGGTTGTCCTTTGCCTTGGGTAAATAGAACCGATCGCACCTGCGGCGCACGTGGCTGGTCTGGCCTGAGGGGAGAGGAGGGCAGGAAGGATTTGAGGGTGAGGGGGTGCGTGGCCTGGTGTAGGCTTTGGGATGGATGATGTGCCCAGGGCTGGTGGAGCCGGCTTGAGTGACTTTCCCCGGCGGTGCGTGGGGAAGGGTTTTCCAGACCTCAGCACTTTGCCTGGCTGGAGTGTTTGATGACGGCACCCTCCTGACACCATGCTCAAGTGAGGATTGGAGAGTCTGGCTCATAAATCAGCTTGTGCTGACCATGCGTATGTCCTCCACGGCCTTTTTCTAGCTCTTTCATTGCTTCTTGTCACAGCTTGTAGGGGGTCGGCGGGAGCGAATGGGATCATTTGCCGTCTGCCTGGTTGGCTGTGGGGGTCTGGCTCCTCTTCAGGGCACAGAGCAGGACCTTGCCAATGCCACCGTGGTGACCTGAGCTCCTTTTTCCCACCTCACCCTGGAGGTTGGGTTGAGCCATATGGGTGAGTAGGGTGTTTGGTGCCATCTCCCCCTACCAAAATTGGGGGGGGTGTGTGTGTTAGAAGTGGTGTGTGGCCTGAAGCCTCCATGCAGGGGGCAATTTTACCTCTTGCTTCTGCTCAGAGATGGGTCTGGAGAGCCTTGGGGAAGGTGTCTGATTGTGGAAAAACCCCTCAGAGATCGGCGGTGGTGCAGGGTGTAGGAGCGTGCGTGTCTGCCGGCACGGGCGGGTTGAGCTCACGCTGCAGGAATTTCAGGGTAGCAGTGGAGATGCCTCAGCCGGTCCCCACTGGTGTCTCCAGGAAGCTCAGGCTGGCTCGGTGGGGCTGGTGGGCCCCCAACACTGCCGTGCTGGGACCTGCTGGGCTCCACCCCGCGCCGCTGGCACCCGTTCAGCTCCTCGGAGGCTGAGCCCTGGCACGGTGAGCCGGCCGCACCGGAGTCCCCGGGGGGAGCGGGTGGCCCCCACGGATTAACTGCCACCTCCATGGAGGGGAAGGCATGTTTTTAAAATTATTTTTAGGTGCATCTGTTGTGGTTGAACCTCCTGAACGTGTGAGCCAAACTACAGGGCACGGGGTCAACCCAGCCGCCGCGTGTGCCATCAGGCTGCTCGTGGGGTTCGCCCTCACCCGTGACCCTCTCAGAGGCATCTCGTTGCCTCCCTCTTTTTTTTTTTTTGGAGAAAGAAACCTTCCCACCGCCCCCCCCTCCTTCCCCCATCTCTCCCTCCCCTGCTGTGCTGGTGGGGCCCAAAACCTGTTTGCTGAAAAACAGTACAAAGCCAAAACAACCGACAGGCAGCTTTAAATCTTTGGGGAATTTTAAATAATTTCCCTGATGATCTTGGGTTTTTTTCACTACAGAAGAAAAAAAACCTGCATCTGCTCATCCTCCCATAGATCACGCCTCTCTGTGTGTGTGTGTATATATATATATATTTTGGTTTGGTTTTTTTTTAATTTGATGGGGAGGCAGAGGAAGAAGTGTCTTAACATAAACCCCCACCCTGATCCAGTACTGCTTCCCCGGCAGCACCACGGGTCTGCGTGCAAACCGCTGCCGTGCAAATGTTTTACTGCTGCAAAGGCAACACTTCACCAAAAAACCAAAAGGCTGAAGGAAAACAGCGGCGAGC
>NW_009260021.1:273145-273886 GCF_000687185.1 Egretta garzetta
AACCCGGGAGGTTTGGCAGGCCTGTGCTTGGTGCAGAACAAAATGTCAGCCCGGCCGGGTGGCGGGCGCCTCGGCTCTGCCACGCCTGTATCATAGCGGGGGGGGTGGTGGGGGGGGAAGAATTAAAAATCGCTGTAAATAGGAAAAGAGCGCTGTATGGCTTCACGGGTCTGCGTGGACGGGAGGTGGTTGGTTACTGTCCAAGATGAACCCAATGTGAAAAAGAAAAAAAAAAATTGGGACCTGGAAAACTTGGGTGGAAGGTTTATTTTTCCGGTGATGCTTCTGTTTGTTACATACTCGCCCCCCACCCCGAGCCCTCCCCACAACTGTTAATCTAGCTCATATTTTGTAATAAAATTTTATCACGTGGAGATGTGGTCTTTCTTCTGTTCCCTCCCATTGCAAATGCTCTTTTTGCCTTTACCCGCTGCTGCCTGTGGGCGTGCTGATTTTACAGGCTTAAAAAGCAGGGGGGAAGCTTTTTTTGTTAGGAAGATGGGTATCTGAGCAGGGGCAGGCTCTGTGCATGCTATAAGCTGGGAGCACCAGGCAATGCTATTAGTGTGGCTTCGGGGCTGAAGCTGATGCTTTGGAGGAACAGCAAGCCCTTTTGGGGGAACGGCGAGCCCCTTTGGAGGAACGGTGAGCCCTTTGGAGGAACGGCGAGCCCCTGTGGAGGAACAACAAGCCCCTTTGGAGGAATGGCGAGCCCTTTGGAGGAATGGCGGGGCCCTTGGG
>NW_009260021.1:274298-276830 GCF_000687185.1 Egretta garzetta
CCCTTTGGAGGAATGGCGAGCCCCTTTGGAGGAACGGCGAGCCCTTTTGGAGGAACGGCGAGCCCCTTCTCAAACCCATGGTGCAACGCTGTGCACAGAAAAAGGAGGGGCAGGACGCTTTTTTTTCCTCCTTAATCCCCTCCACCTTTGCTACCCGCTCCCATTTTTCGCCCCGTGAGGGAAGAAGGGGCATTGGCAGGGCAAGTGGGATCCTTCTCCCCTCCCCGGCCCGACAGAGGGGAGGAAGGAGGGGACGGGGAGCAGGGGGACACGAGGAAGCGCTGGGCTGGGGACACGGCGTTCTAAATCCCCGTCTGGGCACTTTTGTGTAGACACGTACACGCGTTTGTGCGTAGGCAAACAGCCAGCAGGGCTTCAGCCAGGGCCTTTTGCCGGCGCATGCACAAATACCTATGGACGCACGTGCACGTATCTATATATATTTAGGCTGAACTAACCAGCTCTTTATAAGCCATTCCTGGCGGGATCCCATCTGCTTTCTCCAGCATCCTCTTCATGACCACTTCCCACCGTCGCCTCCCAGCCCAACTACGCTCCTGGGTCTTATTCCACCCTAAACCCAACACCTCCCTATTGCTTCCCACGCGTTTCGGCTGCAATTTTCCTGAAGGAAATCCTCTTTCCGTACTGATTAGTTCCCTCAGCTCGATCTTCGTCGCAATGCTGAGGACGAGTTGTTCTACATCCTTCTCCAGCAGCTTCTAGATCCTGCTGATGGTCCCCAGGCATTGTGCTGTTTTGCTTTCCAACTCCTCCTCCTCCCTCTGTTCTTTCCGGATTTCACCATCACTTGAAAAATAACTTGGGGACCGAGATGTAATTAAGGTATGGGGGGCAGGGAGAGCAGGGCATGGAGCCACGCACCTTCTCTTGTCACGTCCCTGCGGTTGCGCGTGCCTGCCTGGGAAGGATCCGGCCGCAGCTCTCCACCGCGTCCTTGATGCTGGGTGCCGCAGCAAAGCTCTGCAGCCCAGAGGCAGGGGAGGCTGGGGGGAGAAATCGGCACTGGGAACCCCTCCTTCACTGCATGGCTGGCAAAGGGGAGCAGAAACTTGGAGTTATTTGCTGACTTGGACTCCCGAACAGCCTCAGTTTTATCTTTCCAGTTTCTTCTGCTTCCATATAATATCAGGAGCAGGGGGGGGGATGCTGTTGGGGACCCCCATCCTCATGCACGGGGATGTCGGAGCCACCTGCGGTGCAGGGAGCGGGGTTTGGGGCTGGAAAGGAGGCAGGAATTTCTGCAGGGCGTTAGGAAGACATCAGCCAGGGGCTGGAGCCTCTGGGGAGGTCTGGAGGCCAACGAGAGCCTTGTGGAGATCAACATGGATCCATCATGGACTGGCCGCTGGGTACAAGATGCCTCCTTGAAGCCATCGCCTGTTCTGCAAGTATTGGTGGAAACTTGGGGTTTTATTGATGTTTGGTGTCATGCTGGCTGGTATGGACGGAGCTGGGATGCTGCACATCTCTGCTAAATGCGTTCCCATGGAAAGGGGCATCGCGTGCTCGAATATGTGAATGCCTCCTTGAACCCCCTCATTCCACCCAGGGTGTCCTTTGGCACGCCGCTGCGCTCCGGACTTTGCTCCCAAGCTGTTCCTGGTGAGATCTCCGAGATGATAGTGGCTAACGGGGAAGATCTGCCATGACGTCAGGGATGTCCAGAGGGTGGCTTTTTTATTGCATGCAAAACCAAAGTGTCCTTCCTTGATGGAGCTGCAATGCGGAAAACCCCGGAGAGGGCATCGGTGGAGAGCGTGGATGGGGCTGCCACGGCTTCGTCTCCTCGGTGGTGCTGCTGTCACTGGGATGGGGACGCTCCTGTCCCAGAAAGGCTTGGGCCACAGCTTGGGGCAGGGGGGACACAAACGGACACGACTCAGGAGGTGGTGAGAAGGGCTCCCCTTTTGGGTCACTCAAGCTAAGACACCCCTGCAGGAAAGCCCCAGTCAGGTTTCCAAACCATCCTTTTTGGCAAAGAGCCTGTCAAGCCCACTCGCTGCTGCCTCTGCTCGCTCATCACCACCTCCATTGCCAAAAGTGCTTTGTACCCCCCAGTTTTGAGGGAAAGGGCTGGCTGGAGCATGTCGGTGGGGCTCAGGACAACAGGCAGGCACCAAGGTGGCCATGGACCGTTCCCTGTCGGAGCACAGGGCTGCGGGATCCCCTTGTTTCCCATCCCAGCCCTTCTCCTGCCCAGGCCCCTGGTCCTTTGCCCCAGGGATGGTGATGCTCTGCTGCACCCATATGGCATCACGGACCTGGGAAGGTCCTGCCCTGCTCTGAGGGTCAGCTGCTGGGTGCTGAGTCCATCTTGAAATCAGGCTGGGATGTCCGGGGGGGGACACACACAGACCTTTTGGCTGCTGGGGAGCTGGTTTGTGTTGGGCACCCCCGAGGGAGAGATGTGAGACCCTGCTCAGGTCCCTTCGGACCCTGAGACACGGGGTGGGAAGTCTGGGACGCAGCTCAAAGTGGAGCTGGAAGCTCAGGCTCATCCCCCAAAGG
>NW_009260021.1:277048-277591 GCF_000687185.1 Egretta garzetta
AAGATGGTGGCTGCTCAAGGACAGGGAGGGAAGGAGGAGGTGGAGGGGGGGGATCAAAACCCCAGGTGACAGCCCGGAGGAGCAGGTCCTGCCGCCTGGGCTCATGTGGCATGGCCAGGAGGCAAAGGCACCAACTGGGGAGCACCCAAGGGTGCAATGGGTATTTTCTTTTTTTGCTTGGTGTCCAGAAGGAAGCAACACTGATGCCACTGTGCCTGGAAAGCAATGGGAGTCGCCAAGGCGGGAGGGCCTGGTGGGCTTGGTGGAGATGGTAGGGGAGGCTCAGCAAGGCTCTGGTCTCCTTCCACTCCTCTCCCCAGGGTGATTTCGGAAGGGAAGGCTGGAAGGTCCCACTGCTACGGGACAGCAAAGTGCCAGCACAGTGGCACCCTGTGCCCAAGGTGCAGTGGGATGGGATGGGATGGGATGAGATGAGATTGACATGAGGTGAGATGAGGTGGGATGGGATGAGCTGGGATGGGATGGGATAGGATGGGATGAGATGAGATTGAGATGAGATGAGATGGGATGAGATGAGATGAG
>NW_009260021.1:277888-279726 GCF_000687185.1 Egretta garzetta
CCCTGGCAGATAGCTGTCTCCCCAAGGTTATTCTGTTTGATGTTTTCATGGTCCGGGCTGTAAAGTTATCCATTGACTCGGGAAAACACAATTAAGAGAGAAAGAGCTGCCAGGCGGGTTATTCGGGTATCTCTGCAGCTCAGCAAAGGATTGCAGGGTGGGCCAGAGATGTGGCTACCGGCGGGTACGGCAAAGCCTCCGATGGCCCCCCGGGGCTGGGACGGTGTCTGGCAGCTGGGGGATGAGGGGGGGACCAGCTCCTGCCATGCTGCTGTCAGCCCCTGCCATCCGCTCGCCCGGAAAACACAAGGGATGGGAAGGGAGTGCCAAAGGCAGGCTGAATTTTGGGGCGGGTGACAAGAGAGGTGCGTGTGCCCGTGGCTGTGGGAACGGCTGTGCTTGCCGTGACAGCAGCCGCGAGCGCTGCCCTTCAAACCTGGACCTTATCTCCCTTACCCCGAGGACTATCAACCCCTCGAGTCTCCCCGTGGTGCCCTATCATGCAGCTAAAGCCATTAAAGTTAACTATTACCCAAAGTGAGTGTTTATTTGGGGTAATACAGGCCCCGGGGGGAAAGTGAGGGAGGGGAGGAGGAAGGCTCTTGTTTCTTTTCGACAAGATATCGCCAGCCCCGCAGCGCTGAAGTGGTGCTTAAACAAGACGAATGCTTAAATAAGAGACAGCAAACAGCACTGCCGGGAGGTGGGCTGGAGAGGGTGGGCTGAGCCGCAGCCAAGCGGCTGGGACGCCGCCGTGTCCCCCAGCCCACCGGGTTGGTCTTGTACTGCTGGGAGGAGAGGTCCCTACAAGCTTGCCCCTGGCTTTTTGTCATTGGGCAACTTTTGGGAGAAAGCCTCCCTTCCCAGATGTTTTCTCCTTCCATCCATGCTGTATCTCCCACCACGCCGTATCTCTAGCCGTCCTGCTCCCTGCCCCCATCAGCCGTGGGGTTGCCAGGCAGAAGAAGGAGCCAGGGTGGGGAACATCCACAGCCAGACCTTCCCTTGGGTCGTAGAGGGGCATCGCCCATCTCCAGCCCTGAAGCTGAACATCCCCAAAGTAGCGGCATCTCCACTCCCAACTCTGCCCAGGACAAGTCGCTACCCCAGTGTACAAATCCTTTTTCCCCACTCCCAGGACCATTTCTTTCTCTCCCCGGAGGGGACCCTGTGGGAGTCAGGACAGAGGACCTGCTGGCTGAGACGAGAACAGGACCGTTCCCACAGCTGCTACTGGGGTAAAAAATGAAAATGAAATGCAAACATGAAATTGGAATAGAGCACGGAGGTGCTGCGGTCTCGGTGTCACTGCTGTGGCGGGGTTTGGGGGTTTTTGGAGGGGTTTTTGCCAGGAGATGGGACAGTCTGCACAGCCTGAGCCCCGGGGGGAGGTTTGAAGGAGGATCCTGGTAGGGAACCCACCAGCAGCTCTGGAAGGACCTTGGGAAAACTGTGGAGAGCCAGAAGAGCAAGCAAAAGTGTCCAGGGCCTTCAGGAAGGCAGGCAAAGAGCGGTGATAGGCTGCAGGAGGATGAGAGCAGCCTGTGAAAGCCTTGTAAGGGATGTGGACCCGGCGAAGCAGGCGGCTTTTGATGGGATGCAGGGCTCAGGCAGTGGGAAAGCAGCAACACCCGGGCTGCAGGACCAGCACGGAGGCACTGGGGGACCAAGGCCAACTGGGAGAGCCCCGCCAGGGCGGTGGGAAGGCAGGGAAGGCACTGAGATCAGTCAGCGGGTGACCCAATGCATGGAGGGCCCTGTCTCTGCCCATGGACCCACAGCCCCATCCGGAGCCGCCAGCCGGGGAAACCCTGAAACAGGGAGCCCGGGGGGGCACA
>NW_009260021.1:279871-285392 GCF_000687185.1 Egretta garzetta
GGGTGCCCAAAACCAGCTGGGGGCTGCCAGCAAACCCCCAAACAGGGAGCCCGGGGGTGCAAAACCAGCTGGGGGCTGCCAGCAAACCCCCAAACAGGGAGCCCAGGGGTGCAAAACGTGCTGCCACCCGCAGCGACGGGAGACGTATCCCTGCAGGCGCCTGGCCCGGATGGGAGCGACATCTCCGCTGCGGGGAAGTGCTGGGGGCACTGGTTTCACACTGGTTTTGGCTTGCTGCGAGCGGCCAGTGCAGTGGGAAGGGAGTGACTGGGAAGCCCCAGCCCCAAGGGCACATCCCACCGGTCCCTGCCCTCCGTGGGGGCATGTCTGGGTGGGCATGGGACATCCCCAAGCTTTTCAGTGCCAGGACCTGACACGACCCCAAGCACCACCAGCACCCCTGACCACAGCATCGGGTGATGGGATGGATCCTTCGCCCTCCTGGTCTTTCCCTCAGCCCATGCGTGGTCCCTCCTGGGCACGTGGGAGCAGGGGGGAGGCTCCCCACAGCGTGCCGAAACTGTGCTGTTGTTCCTGGGAGTAACTGAACCGTGTGCAGGAGGGCTCACCTGAACCCTTTAATCCCGTAATCCATCACCAAGGAGACCTGAGCATTACCTGGCACTGTGGGAAGCAGAGGGGCCCCGGAGCGGGATAATCGGTTCCCAACACCCCTGCCAAGTCCTGTCGCTTTTTGGCTCACCCCAATGCTCCTGCCGGAGAGAGCAGGGCCAGGGGAAGGACCGGAGGGACGGCTGCTCCACTCCTGCAAGGAGGAGCTGCTTCAGCAAACACCTCCTGGCAACCCACCCCATCCTTCTGCTTTGCACCCCACTCCCATACCGATTCCCCTGGCCTGGGCATCAGCAGCATTTAACCATCCCCCTTCCCAAAGCGCTTTTCTCCGGGCTGTCTTCCTGGCACCACGAGGGTGGGAGGTGATCCCCGGGGCTGGCTTTGGTTTGAAGAAAATGAGGACCTCGAGCTGCCAGGGGAGGGTCTGCTCTGCCCTAACCCCATCGCGGGTGGGTTGGAGAGTGAGGTGGCTGGGTGCAATCAAACTGGGTAAGATTTTGGTGAAAAAACCCCTCCACTGGCCACAGGAAGAACGTGAGGTCTCTAAGCCAGCTGGAGAGCTGTTCCGGCAGAGCTCAGATCCATCTCGAGCACCAGAAAGCTGGTGAGGGGGGGACAAACCCTGGGCTGGAGAGCATCAGAGGGTGCAAAACACACAGGGGGTCGCTTGCTTCCCTACAGCCACCTGGAGGGGCACATTGAGCCCAGGCTCGTCACCGAGGGTCCCTGCATGGCCGGGGGGGGGATGCTTCGACCCCCTTGCCGCACCATCCGCCTTCTGAACGCCCCAGGCTTTCTCCCGTGGCTGCAAAGGGTGCAGGGGGAGGAGAGCAAGCGCGTGGGTAGTTTGTATGAGGAAGGGTTAATCCCAGCCTGGACAGGAGCCTCCTTTCTGCTCCCACCATCGCTGACCCCCCAGGGCCCTTCAGCCCACTGAAGCTCCCACCGGACACCGGTTCAGCTGAGCCATCGCAGAGACCTTGCAACTCATTGCACTTGTGAGCTGTATTTTTTTCCAGTGGTTACAGCAACGTCTGTCTCTGCGGGTCCCTCCTTCTGTACTGGGGTCCTGGATCACCCAGATGATGTTTGGGGGAAGGAACCTGCACAAAAGACACCAGCCGGAGCGCGAGGGCGGGGATGCAGGAGCAGCTCCCAGGGCTGCCCCCGCTGTGAACCGAAACACGGGGCGCCGGGGCACAGCAGTGCACCCCTCGCTTCACGGGAGGGGACGCCGAGCCAAAGATGCCCTGAGCAGACAAACCAGCCAGGGGGCTGCACGGCCTCCAGCCCGTCCTGGCGCGACCGAGCCCGGGGGCTGCGGTGCCACGGTGCCGGAGCAAGGGGTGATCTCCTCGCCGTGCGTTTTGGGAGGGGGGCTCGTTGCTGGGGTGGGATGCCACCCCCTTCACCCAGGATGGGTGTCCGTGCTCAGGAGGAGCCAACGCATCTGCCGGTCGCCCTGGGGTGAGGAAGAGCAGAGGCAATCTGCCTCCCCCCCCAGCATCTCCAGCTGCCCCAAGGCAAGGGTGAGCCAGAAGCCAGCCCTTCACCCCCGGATCCTTCGCCTTCCCAAACTCCTCGGCTTCATCTGCCGATGCCATTCGCCTGCGCAGCGCTTGGGGCAGCAGCACCCTGCTCCTGGCTGGAGCTGCAGCCGGGCGTCCCGGGAGCAGAGCCCAGGCTGGATTCTGGCCCTGGGGACAGCAGAGGCCATGCCTGCCCAAGGAACTCCTCTTCCTCTCCGCCGGCTCTGAGCGAGGCTGCGGAAAGCTGCAGGAGGGCGGGCAGCGTTTGCCATGGGGGTCCCTTCCCAGCGGAGCTCCTCAGGGGGATGCTCGGGCAAGCAGCGGGAAGAGCTGCAGCCCGAGCGGGAGGGAAGACTCCCAGGAAGATCGGGGACTCAGCCCCGCGTTCAAAGCCCAGGCTCCCACGGCTGCTCTGGGTGGGAGAGCAGCCAGAAGTATAAATTGCATGAATATGCAATACTGGAAGAGGAGGAATATGAAATAGAGAGAGGTCCTGGCTGTGCCAGGGGCCCAAACCATGGGTGAAGCTGTCATTTAAAGCATCACCTAAGAGACGGATGGCACCAGCGGTCCACACCAGCATGTCCAGACCAGTGGTGCTCGTCCCCACCAGCAGGTTTGCTCAGGCTCCCAGCAGAGTTCACAGCTTTACGCAAAGGCATTGGGATCTTTCCCTTCCCTGTTTCCCAGTTAGGAAGCTGGAGGCTGGAGCAGTTAGGGGGTCTGGAGGCTGCCCTAGCTTTGCACCCCCAGTGCTGCCTGCTGGGCCATCCAGTGGGATGCTGGCCCTGCTCCCCGAGTGGGAAAATCCCTCCAGAACTGGGAACACCAACACAGCCCCCTTCAATACCCCAGCAAGACCCTAATTTCACATATCCCAGGACATCGGCAGAATAATCCCACTTCTCTTTTGGCAACCTCTACCCCACAGCCCTTTCCAGCCGGGGGCAGGGGACACCAGGTCCGGTCCCCTCTGGCAGGAGGCGGCGGGTCCATCCCACGCCAGCACTGGATCTGCGTATTCACCCAGCAGGGCCAGGAAAACAAATTAAAAGCTGCTAATACCATTGCTTGGCTGCCTCCAGAAGCTGCCTGGAGAGCCCTGCTTAATCAGGGAGCATCACTGCGCTCTCACTAATTGCATCTGCTCTCCGAGTCCGCTCCAAAGGTCTGCATTTAGAATCATAGAACCATAGAAACGTTGAGGTTGGAAAAGACCTTTGAGATCATCACATCCAACCTTTAACCTAACCCTGCCACCCGACCACTAAACCCTGGCCCTAAGCACCTCATCGATCCTTCTTTTAAATACCCCCAGGGATGGGGACTCCACCACCTCCCTGGGCAGCCCATTCCAGAGCCTGACAACCCTTTCAGTGAAGAAGTTTTTCCTAATGTCCAACCTAAACCTGCCCTGGTGCAATTTCAGACCATTCCCCCTCATCCTATCATCTGTTACCAGGGAGAAGAGGCCGACCTCCACCTCGCTGCAGCCTCCTGTCAGGTAGTTATAGAGGGTGATGAGGGCTCCCCTCAGCCTCCTCTTCTCCAGACTAAACACCCCCAGTTCCCTCAGCTGCTCTTTGTAAGACTTGGGCTCCAGACCCCTCCCCAGCTTTGTGGCTCTGTGTGCATGTGCCACCAGAAGAGAGCCCGCCGGCATCCCCCCAGCAGTGAGGACCAAAGCCGAGCTCCCACCTCCAGCCAGGCACCAGCAGCATGAGCCAGGGCACAGCGTGCGCCTCTCCCCCCTTCCCCAGGGCAAATAGGTTTGGGTACATCCAGGTGAGCAAACCTGGGGGCAAAACACATTTTGGGGGGCAAAAAGCAGTGCAGGAGGCCTCCGGCTCAGGTGCGGAGCCGTGACTCCTTGCAGCCAGGTTAGGAGTTGAGCTGGAGATCACGCTTTCCCAGAGCCAGCAGCGTTCCTGCAGAAGGAAAAGCTGATTTATTGGTTTCCTTATCCACAGCAGAGGGAGTTCGGCTTTGAAGAGTCACTTTAAAAGCAGCAGCAGCACAAGTCTTCTGTGGAATCTCATCAAAGTGAGACACTGCCGCTCAACGTGCCTCACGTCAGCGAGACGCCATGAGGCTGGATAAACTTCCTTCGGTGTTAGCAACCCTGCCAAGCAGCAGGCTTCTGGGCAGAAGATGAATCTCCAGCCTCTTCCACCACATGATAGGGCTGTCAGGCTCTGGAATGACCTGCCCAGGGAGGTGGTCAAGTCCCCATCCCTGGAGATATTTAAAAGAAGGATAGATGAGGTGCTTAGGGCCAGGGTTTAGCGGTTGGATGGCAGGGTTAGGTTAACATTTGGACTTGATGATCTCAAAGGTCTTTTCCAACCTCAACAATTCTATGATTCTATGATTCTATGATCAGACATTGACCACAGAGATGCAGGGACAGTCCCCGTCTCACATGCAGGAGTGGGACCTGCCTCACGCCGGAGGCCTCAGAGCCACAGCACGAAACCTCCCAAAGGTGCCCATCGAACAGGAGCTTGCCAAAAAGACCACACACGGCCTCTGCGGGGGCAACTCTTCCTGCTGCTGCTGGCGGCGTCGGCTTTTTTGGCAAGAAGTGTTTGTATCCTTTCTCAGAAGCTTGCTGGAGGACCCTTCCCCCGGGCTGGGCCACCACCCCTGCAGGGCACGCTGTAATTAGCACTATCCATCCAGCAGGGCTCGTCAAGACACGTGATTAGGTTGTACCAGCCATTGCATTACTCCTAAGGGGTGTGGGGGGGGTGCCCCTTTTGAAAAAATGGCCCCGTCATTAGAGCTGGGACATTAATTGAACCTGCACCATCATCCCACAGGCAGATTCAGAGCCCACCTTGACATGGTGATATCTGATATGGTGCTATCATCTGATATGGTTTTAATCTGGAGAAGAGGAGGCTGAGGGGAGCTCTCATTGCCCTCTACAACTGCCTGACAGGAGGGTGTAGTGAGGAGGGGGTCGGCCTCTTCTCCCTGGTAACAGGCAAAAGGACAAGGGGGAACGGTCTGAAGTTGTGCCAGGGCAGGGTGAGGTTGGCCATGGGGAACAATTCCTTCCCCTTGGGGCTGTCAGGCACTGGAAGGGGCTGCCCAGGGAAGGGGTCGAGTCCCCAGCCCTGGGGGGATTTAACAGCCGGGCAGAGGCGGTGCTGAGGGCCAGGGTTTGGGGGTGGGATGGCAGGGGTAGGGGAAGGGTTGGACTTGATGATCTTAAAGGTCTTTTCCAACCCAAATGATTCTATGATTCTATATGGTGGTATCATCTGATGATATGGTGATATCAGAACTGTGCCAGCCCGGGCACATGGAGGGTCCAGCAAAGCCCTGCTCCAGGCCAGTTGGGTGTGCAGCACTCAAAGCCAGAGGGAAAAGAGATGAACCAGGTGGACTGACACGCTGGTGAGAACCAC
>NW_009260021.1:285451-291095 GCF_000687185.1 Egretta garzetta
GCTCTGGGAGGGTGAGTGAGGGAGCTCTGTGTGGGCACAGGGTCAGCAGACATCAGGGAGCTCGTGGCAGGTTGTATCTCTGGGGTTAAGGGATGCATTTTTACTTCTCTCAAAAAAAGAAGCGCTAACAGCCCTGCCAAGACCAGCACAAGAAAGCACCAGCAGCTTGCTTGAACCATGCTAATGGGGGAGACCTTGAAGATATGCTTGGCCTCCATGGCATGATGGGGAAAAGGACACCATGTGCGCCCCATCTTTCAGATGCTTTAAAACCTCCTTTGCACCAGCAAAGCTCACGTTCCCATCCCCGCCTGATCCTGCTGCTTTGAGGTTACGCCAAGGTTTAGGGGAGGTTTTGCAAAACATCCTGAACTTTTCTTTGAAGCTCATTTGGTCTCATGGTCCTCCAGGGCTTTCCCATTCCTGCCCGAAGAAGATTCATGAGCTCTGCTGAGGAGCGAAGGGCACAGCTGGCCTCACTGGATTGCACCCACAGGGAGGGCAAGCTACAATTAATAACACTCATCAGCGAGGAACAAAACAGGGGCTGGGGAGAGAATCAATTAGGCTGCATCTTCGCTGGATGGCATTTGGGGGAGGACCTGGACAGCTTTGAAATATGGGCAAGGAGCTGCTGGCAGCAGCCTGTTTCTGTTAACCCCTTCTGCAGCAAGGTGGAAGAGGGGGGGCATTGCCTGCAGAAGCCCCCAGCTCAAGTTTGGGAAGGTTGGGTTTGGAGCTCACATGTCCACATTCCTCTTGACTAGCTCAGGAGGCACCAGCTAATGCGCTTGGGGACAAGGAAGGCAAAAACCAGACCGCAACAGGAATGGAAGGTGGAAGCAGCAGGAGGAGGGAGCCGCTGGGAATGGGTGGGCATCAGCCCACAGCAGGACAGCCCACCGGGCCGGCGCCGCTCCGGGCAGCCTTTTACTGCAGAAATGCTGGCCTGGGGTGGTTTTTCTGCACAAAGCATCACATTCCCACTGCGCATCACCATCTCCAGAGCCACCAGGCACTTTGGCAGGAGGCATTTAGCGTGCAGCTTCCACGCAGCTCTGCTTCCAGCTTCTGCCCTGTTTATGGGTGACCAGCTCTCGCCGAGAGCCGTGCGTGGCCCGGGGCTGTGCATTCAATGAACTGGTTTACTTGCAGCAGGCGACTGCCTCCAGCAGAGGAATTGGAGCAGCTCAGCAGAGCGGCCCTGCTGCCGAAGGGAAGCACTGTGGGAATTGGCCGAGGACATCATGTTCAGCCTTCCTAGGTACAACTAAATTAGATTAACGTATGCTTTGGGGAGGAAGCGCAGAGGTTTGGAGTTTTTAAAGGAGGAGGAATTGGTGGAGAAGGGTAGGTTTGCAGACCTGGGGTCACAGGTGCCCCTTGGTCCTCCAGGAGACAAACTGCCCACATCGGAGGGAGCATGGCGATTTGGCATCTCCCGGCTCCATAGGATGGGAGAACACTGATCCCTCAAGGCCCGGGGAGGTGTGAGCTGCATTGGTGCACAAGTTCACTGTGGCAAGAAGCCTCAGCTAATGGTCTTCAATAACAGAGCACTGAAATATTAAAGTAATATGGTCTTTATTTTGGAGTGTTTATTATATTTGCCAGGCTCGGAAAGACACAGTGAGAAACAAAGATGACTGGCTGGTAGAATCCTATTAGACCCATTAATCATCATCAAGTCCTAATATCTGTGTACTACCTCCCGGTGATATTCATGGCCGCAGCCATTGGGGGGAGCACAATCCAGCCCTGACCCCCAGGCAGTGCTCAGCCCTTCCCTGGCGGGTGCCGGGACTGCTTTAAGCTCTCCTTGACTGCCAAAAAGCTCCAGCCACCAGCCATGGCTGCAGCCACCGTCTCTCTGAACCCACATTTGCTTGAGCAGGCTCCGTATCTCCCTCTCCAGCACGAAGCTCCCTTCGCCCACCGCTCCTCTGCAGCGGCTTTGCCTGCAGGAGCATGCAATGACTGTAGCAAGGGAAAACCAGACCTTGCAAACATTGGTCTAAAGTATCCTCTGCTTCTGATAGCACCACCAAAGCCAATGCAGGAGGAGCAACGCCTGCCCTGATGCTGCTTCTCACCTGTGTCTGCCTCTGGAGGCAGCTCCTGGAGCCAGAGCTGATGCTGTGTGGCCCCAGGGACCTGCCCTGCCTCCTGCAGCAGGGACAGGGTCTCTTCAAGGAGATGCCTTGGACGCTAAACCCTCTAGATCTGCCCCAGGAGATCCACCCAAGGGCATAGCCAGAAGGGCAGGGACCCTGTGCCACCACCCCCAGGCAGGGCAGGGACCCCGTGCCACCACCCCCAGGCAGGGCAGGGATGAGGACATTAGTGGGAGCCAGGTGAGCAGCTTACCAACCAAGCTGATGGTGCTGAGGCAGGTCCAAGGTCAAGCTGGGAAGACACTCCATGGGTCAAGGTCTGGATCAGGAGCATCAATGCCCAGGGAGAGGCGTGGCTGCAGGAGAACCAGAGGCCAGCATCCCTACAGCCCAGCCTAAGAGAAGAGCAATGGCCCCAAGCTGAGCTTAAATGGGCTCCTGGGACCATGGGTGTGGGTGGAGGCTCCAGGTGAGGTCACTCAGGACCATTAAGGCCAATTAGTGTCCTCAGATCTGACCAGCTTGCTTAAGGCTTGATCCAGTTGGCTCCTGGAAACCTCCCAGTCCCTTCAGGGACATGCTCCACTGCCCAACCGTCCTCGCTGTGAAAAAGTCTTTTATACTCAGTGTCTCCCACTCCTGTTTCTTTTGTGTCTGTTGTCTTTCACCCTCCCACCGCGTGCTGCTGCAATAGCCTGGCTCCACCTTCTTGAGCTCTTCTCTCAGGGGCTGGAAAGCTGCGGACAGGTCCCCCAAGCCATCTCCTCTCCAACCTGGACAAGGGGGCTGGACCCACAGCCCCTTCACAAGGCTCCAGCCCCTGACCGTCTCGGTGGTGTTCTGCTGACGTTGCTCCTGTTCATTGATATCTTTCTTGGTATTGGGGCCCCAAAACTGGACCAGATATTCCAGATGTGGTCAAACAGGAGGGGGATAATCTCATTCCTCAAGTTTCATACAGCCCAGGGTGCTGCTTTTTCTGTAGAAGGGCCATTTTTTGGTCTCTCTCCATCCACCATCCTTCCATCCATCCCATCCACCCATCCATCCTTCATCCATCCATCCATCCATCCTCCATCCCATCCATCCATCCTTCATCCATTCATCCATCCATCCATCCACTCACCCACCCATCCGTTTTTACAAGGCAGAGCAGAGCAGCACGTGTTTTGGAGCACACCCCTGCCATGTGGTCCCACTGAAAGCAGCCTGGCAGGCTGCAGATCCATGCACAAAGGCTGGAGCGGGGACAATCTCGGGTTGGCGAGAGGAAGCTGAAACATCACTTCTCCCACTGGGGATAACTCCCTAAAACACTTCAAAGTCTTCAGTGCCCTCTTTTGAAAACACACCGGTGTTTCTGAGGTGCTTAGAGACTGGCTAAAAGCCAGGTATTCCACGTGTCCTGAGGGGATTCAGACTTTTTGGGTTTTGGGGGTTTTTTTTGTGTTTGTGTAGAGCTGTAGTTAGCAACAGCCCAGCCCAGGCAGCGCGTCCCACACTGTAACAACAGACCCATCCCACCACCAGGAGCTGGCAGAAGCCTGGGGACTTTCATAACCCCCCCTTTTAGCTGCCCCAGGGAATGGGGAGGGAGGCTCCCCACGGTGCTCCCCTTGTCCCTGCATCCCATGGCCACAGCCAGCTCCCTCGCCCCCCCGTTGCTGCGGCTCCTGCGAGGGCTTGATGGGGTCCCTCATAACAGGGGGTGCGTGGGCCCCCCCCAGCCTGCAGCAGAGCGAGCGACCCTCGCTGCAGGCAGCCCAGGCTGGCAGAGACCTTTCCTATCGAAACCCACGACTGCAAATGCGGCTTTGCAGCAGCGGTGCCGTTTGCTGCGCGTCCTCCGTGCTACTGAAATGTAAAATAATTTTTTTTTTTTTTAGTTTTCTTTCCAGCCTCTGCCAGTGGAGGAATCTTCAAGGTCATATTTATATTTATTAGATTCATCTTAATGGCTCCCGAGGAGTGCTGCGCTGACACCCAGAACAAATCACGGTGCCAGGGAAGGACAGGGATGGTTACTGGAGACTTATCCAGGAGATCAAGTGCTTGGTGACCACCAGCGAGCTGGCATGGTGACACCTTGCCCCAGTGAGCGCTCCTGCTCCCCATGTCATGGAGAGGCAGAGGAGCCGCTGTGCTCGCCTGGCTCAACTCGGGACTGCTGGCAATGGAAACTGAAAGGCAGAGTTTCCCAGTTTGTCCCAGTTTAGTTTTCTCCACAGCATGAACTGCCGTGCTGGGACATCTTATCCGCAGAACAAATCTAGAGGCTGCAAGAAATGTGGCCAAAGTTGTGGGGTTCAGGCAAGGCAGGGGCTGTGAGACCTCTGGAGAAAGAGGGGGAGCCTTTCTCCAAACAGATACTGGTTGCTCTTCCCAGAGGGGCTCCTGGCTGTGGCCCAAGGCCCTGGGCTTTGTGGGACTGCTGCCCGTGGGTGGGTGGATGCCAAAATCAAACCTGGGGATGAGCAACAAGCATCTCTTAGGGCTGTAGTGGGTGGAGGAGGGACACAATATCCGAATCCGCTGACTTGCTTCTGAGTCCAAAGCTCCTGCCAACCACATCAGTCAAGGGCATGAAGGGTCGAAATCTCTCCTGTCTGTTTTGAGGTGTTTATTCTGATTTGGAAAGTGGGCTTCGGTCCTGTCTTCAGCCTCCCAGTGAGTTCCTGCAGGGAGGCAGTGGTGCAGGGCTGCGCGGCCACCCTGCCATCCTACTGGGGCATCGTGGCCACCATCTCATCCGCAAGGTCGCCTTGTGGGAAGGAGGGTTTTACAGGAGCCTCGTTGATGACTGCAATCCCCCTACAAATACCTGACAAAGTATTTAAGGCATCAGTGAATCCGTATTTAAATGTCCCAGAGCTTTGGCGTGAGGAGGACACCTAGCACAAGCCCATCAGAAGATCCCTTGCCATGTACAGAGGTGGCAATGGCCTTCTACAAAGGGAGCAAGTCCCTTCCTTTATCAGAGGCAAAGTGGCAGAAGGACTTTTAGCCGCGCTTGCCAGCAGTTCAGCCTCAGATCTTGGACTGAACCCCAGGATTTTTGGTCTCTAAGGGCTCGTGCTGCCCCTAATACTCATCTCCTTGACCTTGCTGGAGGAGGCACCAGCCAAGGGGTTTGTCACACCACTGCCTGGAGTCAGCTCTACGCCAGGGACCTGCGCGCAGAGGAGCACGTCCCCAGGTCCTTGTTTGACCAGGGCAAGAGCAATGACAGTAGAGCCCATGCACTTTGCAAAGCCTATTAGGAGCCAAGGGCAGACGTACTAGCTAGGACGCGTTGTCCCATCACACCCCAGGGAAAAGAAGTAATCAGAAGGGCCAGTTCTTCCCCCAGGTCCTGGAAAAGTTCGGCTTTCGGCGAATGGTGCAAAATGCAAGGAGAGGAGATGATTATTCTCACTTGCTCCTTTCCCTGGGCTCCAGATCCATCACCAGCCTTGCTGCGATGGGCCAGTTTATCTCTGGGGGCTTTCCCTGAGGAGCTGGGTGGGAAGGGGAGGGCTGGGGGCCCTGGA
>NW_009260021.1:292297-293320 GCF_000687185.1 Egretta garzetta
GGGATCGCAAAGGAGAGGCTGGGTTCTGCCGGTGGCAACATCAACGCCCTGCCCCGGCACAGCCTGGCGTCTTCCCCCGCAGCCCTGCTGTAGAGTCCGAGGGGGTTTAATCGTAGGGGAAGCCTGGAGAGGGGGGTCTCCTTCCTCGGCTAACTGGAGCAGAACCAAGGCACGGGTGCTGTTTTTTGAGGTGCGTCCCCTCGGGCTGGTTCACAGCTTTTCCTGCGAACTCTCCCCGCGCGAGGCAGCTAAGACGCGCCGCGCTGGCGGGCAGGACCGGGTTGGTTCCTCTCCCCGTGTGCCTGCGCAGGGAGCACGAAGGCTTCCCCGGGGCGAGTGGGACTGCAGCCATGGGAGCCTGCTTTGCTGCTTCGTCCTAATATTTCACCAGCGCCCTCGCCGCTGCCGACACCGGGGTGCATTGCATCCGCCGGGCGGGCATCGCCTCGGGACTTGGGCAGCTCCCCGCGGAGCGGTTGGGTCCCCGCAGTAGTTGGAAACCTTTGTTCTTTGCTCTCTTCAAGTCAAATCGCAGCCACCGCCACCTGCCTGCTATTTATCAGGACCTAACTTCTTGCACACTGCAGATAAAAAAAAAAAAAAAAAAAAAAAAAAAAATCCCGACGCCCGTCCCTGCTTGCTGGCCTGTAGGAAAGAACGGGCAGAGGGCTCTGCACCAGCTCCAGGGCTCTGCTCTGCACTGCAGCTCGCCCTTGCATTGCTCTGCACTGGCTCAGAAAACGCCGAGGCAGGACGGTGCTCGCAGCAAGAACAGCCCCGAAGGCGAGCGTGAGCCCGGGATGGTCTCTGTTAAATGGGGGCAAATTCAATGCCCCCAGGAGCAGACACCATCCAGCCTCATTGAATGAAGAGGCCAGAGAAGTTTGCCGTATAAGAGAGCGTTGCAGCGCATTCTCAATTGGCTTTCGGTCCAGAACATAGCCGCAAGGTGTTGCTCATGCATTTTAGGATGCTGCTGGTGAAATAAATAATAAAGGATTTGATATGAGCAGTAATTAGGGC
>NW_009260021.1:312645-313352 GCF_000687185.1 Egretta garzetta
TCAATCCCTCGGCTGGGAAATGCCACCCTCTGCCGTGTCCTCGCCCGGCGCGGGGGTCGTGCCCAGCCTTTGCCCGCTCACCCGCACCTCCGCTGCTGGTGGAGTCGAGGGGGGCAGCTCCCGCAGGTGAATCTCTACGTGGGTGCTTTAAACCGAAGCAGAAGCAGCTCTTGAATTTCTAAGTCTATAAGCACTCGACAGATCCCCATCTCCCCAGGAGGGCAGAGCTCTAATCACAACATGCCACCTGACTGGTATTTTTTCAGATTTAATAACTTCAAGGAATACCGGTTAACCCCGGGCCGCACCTGCGGTGGCCATATCTTTCCCAGATCTCTGACATTGCAAGCCTTTGCCTCAGCCAATATTTCTCTAACTTATCGTGACATCACCTATGTTCTGCTAAAATAACAGCGCTCTTCCCGTCACGCAGACGGAGCTGGGCGAGGGAGGGTGCCAGCTCCGCTGGGAATGTCTGCCCACAAAAAGAGAAGTTTAGGACAAGAGAGCTGGGTGAACTCCGAGAATCACAGAATCATCGAATGTTTTGGGTTGGAAGGGACCCCTAGAGGTCACCCAGCCCAACCTCCCTGCAGGACCAGGGACACCTTGAACCACATCAGGCTGCTCACAGCCCCGGCCAACCTGGCCTGGAATGGTCCCAGGGAAGGGGCTTCCACCACCTCTCTGGGCAACCCCTGCCAGGG
>NW_009260021.1:313680-337716 GCF_000687185.1 Egretta garzetta
AGTTTTCCATCCACCAGCACCCGGAAGTCCTTCTCGGCAGGGCTGCTCTCCATCCTTTCTTCCCCCAGCCTGTACGGATACCGGGGGTTGCCCCAACCCAGGAGCAGGACCTTGCACTTGGCCTTGTTGAACCTCATGAGGTTCACCCAGGCCCACCTCTCCAGCCTGTCCAGGTCTCTTTGGCTGACATCCCATCCTTCTGGCAAAGGATCTCTGCAGATGTCCCAGAGACCAAAATGTTCCAGCAGGGAGGTCAGGATCCTCAGGTTTACCAGACTCTCCTCCCCCAACCTGATGCGGTTTTGCTGGGCTGGGGAGGATGGGCACGTTCGCTGAGGACCAAGAGCATCCCTGTGGCATGTCCCAAAATGAACCAGTTTTCCCTGACCTGAATCATCTAATTTGAGGCAGGAGAGAAGGCTCTCCCATGTCCCATGCCCCTGGCATCATCCGAGTATATAAAATACTTCTCCCTGCTAGCACCTTCCACAGCTGACCACTGAGCCGAGCGTGCATCGGGCGCAGCAGGGTGCTGGTGCTCTCTGCCTGGGTCGCCTCTCTGGTCCTGCACCCCTTTTTACAAAGCTCTGCTGTGAAATGGAGCTTTCTACACAGCCCCATCCAGGCTGGAAAGGGTAAATTCAGTTAAGCATTCAGCTGTGTTTTCTGCAGCAGCGTCCGCTGCGCGATGCCTCGTCCATCTGTGCTGCGGCAGCGCAGCCCTCCTGTGCCGAATTCAGCTCTACGGAGAGTAACGGAGATGGGGAAAGGTTTTGGTTCCCACTGTGCTGGCACCCTGCTGGAAAAGCCTCCTTGGAAAGCTGCTGGGGCTCCTGCTGCAATTAACCCCGCCGGGGGCACCCGCAGGCGGGAGGTCCCCAGGGAGCCCGAGCCTACTGGGGAAATTGGGAGCAGCATCGCTAACGCAGCGTTTCTCCAGGGCTCGGTGCACAGGGGGAGGTGGGCCAGCACACCCCAGGGTGCTAACGAGGACATTGGGGACCCTGGCAATGAGCAGTCACCGTGGACTGAAAAGAGGGATGGGGCTGGAGAAGAGAGCAAGGAGAGCAAAGCGCTGCCAGGCACAAACTCCTGCGTTTCTGAGAAGGAAGGTTTGGGTTAAATTCTGGGATCTGTTTTCTGTTAAACTGGTGATAAGCAGAAAGGGAGCTGCCCATGGGGAGCAACCCAGCACCCATGGGTGGGAGGGGGATGCGTGCCTGCAGTGGGGTTTCACCTCTCCTTCTCACCCCTACCCCCCTCCGTCCCAGGAGGATGACCTATCCGGGGAAGCAGCTTTATTTGGGGTATTTCCCCTTCTCCTTATTGCAAACACCGAGATAGACTCATCGAATGTTTTGGGTGGGAAGGGACCCCTAGAGGTCACCCAGCCCAACCTCCCTGCAGGAGCAGGGACACCTTGAACCACATCAGGTTGCTCACAGCCCCGGCCAACCTGGCCTGGAATGGTCCCAGGGATGGGGCCTCCACCCCCTCTCTGGGCAACCCCTGCCAGGGTTTCACCACCCTCACTGGAAAGAATTTCTTCCTTAGATCCAGTCTAAACCTCCCCTGCTTCAGTTTAAAATCATCCCCCCTTGTCCTGTCAGATGGTTTGTGGCTTCTCCTGCCCCCGCCTGCAGCAGGGAGGCTGGGATAATCCTGCCTCTCCAGGCTCCCAAAATTCACATCCCCCCTTTCCTTCCCTCTCCCTTTTTTCCTCTCACTACACGCTTCGAGCAGGCAATGCTCCGCACACATCCCAGAGGAGAGGAGATGCCAGGTTAGGAACAACTGGGCTCCTTCAGCCCCACGGGCCGTGCAAACGGTGACGAGCTGCTGGGGCCAAACAAGCCTCCAGCTGTGCTTGGAGGCAGCTTCACATTCATAATTAAATTCCCAGGCTTGGGAAAAACAGGGCAAGGGAAAGCTGCCTGGGAAGCCCTTGGCTAGACCGTGCTGGGAAGCCGTGCATCACTTCAGAGGGAAGGTGGTCCAGCTTTGGACCCCGCTGGCCACCCCTGGGAAGCCTCTGTTTGCAGCAGCAGGACCCTGCAGCCGAGGCACGAGAAGCGAGAGAAGGTTTGGGGCTGATCAAGCAGAATTTAGGGGCTGGTGCTGTTTGGAAACAGCAGGAGGAGGAAACCCCTGCACCGTCCCAGAGCCCTTCACACAGCCCGAAGCGAAGCATCGTGTTGATGTTACGGGAGTTCTGCACTTTATGGGGCCCTTTAAAATGAGAAAAAGAGCAGACGTCATGTTAAAGGAGGGAAATGTTGCCCTGAAGCCAGGAAATCGCAAAGTATCTTAAGAGAAGATCAAATGGAAACACTGAAAGAAATGTCAACAAAAGATGTCCTGACACTTCCCGAAAGGTTCCCCTCCTGTTTTGGGCTAAGGCCTAACCTCAGCCTGAAGTTACTGGGGGTTCTCTCCCCTCCCTTCCTTTTTGGGCAAAGTCCCCAGCAGCCAGAGGTGTCACCCACCCCGAGGCCCAGCAGAGCCAGCCCTGTCCCCAGCCCTGTCCCCAGCCCTGTCCCCTGCGCCTGGGGTCGGTACCCGGCCCGGCTTCTGGCTCCCTTCTCCAGGCTCCCACCTCCAGCTGGAGCTGGTGGGGCTTGGGGAGGAATCCCAGCTCGGCCCTTCCTCCTGCTACAACAAAACATTTTGTAAACTCTCCCTGAGGCTTTTTCCTTTGCCTCCGGCTCAGGGAAGATGCTTCCTTTGGCAGGCGGAGCAAGTGGGGAACCAATACTGCAACCCAAGCATTGTTTGCTCCACGGTGCAGCAGGGGAAATCCAGAAGGAATCTTCTAGGAAGGTGTTATCTTGTTCTCTAAACCTTTCCCCGGCTCCGCTTAGCTTTTGTCCGTGGGAATCACTTAAGGGACCTTGAAGCAGACAGCAGCGAGTGCTGCTGCTGACGGCCACCCCTTCCCGACCGCCTCCCGAGGCCGAGCTGCTCCGGTTCGCTCCAGGGCGGAGCAGAGCTGTTGGCTCCCAGAAGGCTATCCCGACAGGATTCATTCCCAAAGGACAGCCCATACCCCAACAGGGTATGCTCCCAAAAGCCAGTGTGGCTGAGGATGCCCCATCCCGGGGGCGGGCAGCAGAGGGGATCCGAGTGCTGTCACAGCCAAGGACCCCAGGGCTCGGGGGGGAATCCTGGGGGTTTTACTCACAAGCAGAGGTGCAGACTGCTGGGAGACCGAGCTCCCCGCTGGAAGACTTTCTCTTGTGCCTTTCCCATCTCTGGCCAGAGGTCTTCCTGCCTCTGGAGGAGTATCTTGTTCCCTGGAGCTCCCGGTTTCAATCAGAGAGCAATAACCTCACTGGAGGGAGCATCGCATCTCCTACAGAGCAGAAAGCTCATGGGTGAGAGCCGGTGGGTGATAGCAGCCACGCACTGGTGCGGGACTAAGCCCCAAAGTAGGGACAAATAAAACTTGATACTCTCAGAAGAACTCAATGCCAAGGTCACGCAGCAATCCGTAACCCTCCTTATCACCGACACGCACCTCCGGGACGCTGCACCTTGAGGCCACAGCAAAAAATGCAATTTCCCGAGCCCTGGACACCCACCTGATCCCAGCTGAGGCAGCTGGAGGGGAAGAACACCATGTCGTGCCACCTCCGGCCAGGTCCACCGGCGACTTGCCCAGAGTACTTGGCACTTTGCCCTGAGCCGCCGTGAACTGCAAATCTGCGCGTTTGCAGGGGAAGGAGAAACACGGCACGACCCCAGAGAGGCGGCTCCCTGCAGGGAATCACTCCACCAAAACAGGCACCGCAGGATCGACGCTTTGGGAAGCGTTGGCCGCCTCCGCGCTTGGAGCGGCACGGCAGAAAACTCACGTCTTGCTTCTGAAAGCAAGAGATTAGTCTGATTTAGTACGAGCTTAGATATCAGCGACCAAATCTAATTACGAGGCTGTGTCAGGCTCATTGATCACTTCCAACAGCAACGCAAAAAGTTTGGCAACGCTGCCCAAGAACGGCAGCGTTGTCCCCGCTCTGCGCCGTGTTATCAGGGGACGTTGCTTCCCCGATTAGCTTGTACTGACGGGAGCGCAGTGCTGCGCTGATAACAGCCCCTGGCTCGTCTTCTATTAAAAATATCATTTGTGCTTACTGGAAATAATGAAAGGCAGTTCCCAAAAGACTCGGTGGCCATGCACTGGATTCCAAGGGGTCTGCACGGTAAACGGGGTGGACATCTGCACCAGGCAGCCCCCCAGCTTCTCTGGCTACAGGAGGACGCGGAACGAGGATGCTGCAGCCCTCTGAGCCCCTCTTCCCAGCCCCCCCTCTAGCAGACAGAGGACCAGGAGCTCCTCTGCCCCCAGCAAATCCATCAGCTGCTTCCAACCCTTCTGCGCTCTGCATGGCGGGTGATGCTCGTCCCAACGAAGCCGCAGCCCTGCCCCTGCCAGGGCGGCTTCCAGCCTGGCAGGAACGCGCTCGCAGCTTTCCTTGCGATGGTTTAACACCTCTCCAGACTCGGCAGTGAAAATGGGAGGAGAAGTGCAGAAAGCTACGACTGAACCAAGGCTTTCTGGACCTCAGAGCAGGGCCAGGCTTGTGTGGAACATCTTATTTATTGCCTGCCTCTGCTCCAGCTCTGGAATGTTGCCTGAGATGGGGTTTGCATGGACAGACTGTGGCTCATCCTGAGCAGCCATGGGCTGGAAACCAAGCCAAAGCCTCCGAGATCCAGGCTCAGCTCTCAGACTGGTTCAACCCATGACCTTGGGCAGCCACCAAATAGCCTGGTGTGCCCCAATGCAAAGGGCTGCTAGCTCAGGGTGATGCTATTCTGTGTTCTTTTGGGTTTTGTATGCTCAGACATCCCCCAAGAGGCCATTCCTTCCTGCAGGCATACGCAGCGTCACCTTGTGGCTGGGGCTACCAAATTAGGGGTGAAGGCAGCAAGGCACAGGGTTGTACAGCTCCAGACAGGACGTTCGGCTGCTGGGGGATGAGAGCTGATAACATCTCTGGGTGCTGAGGAGGGAGGGCTGGATGATCTGTCACCTTGCTGCCATCAAACTCAGAGCTTCGAGCCTTTGACCAGGGGTTGCCTCAGCTGTTTGCTCATACCTATGGTACAGACCATGATCTGTCATCTCCAGGAGAAGGGTGCATCCAGAGGAAGGGGTGCCAGGCTTTGGGCAGGGGGCTGGGTCTCTTTCTGTGGGCAGAGAGACCTCCTCAAGACACAGGGAAGGGTTGTGTCGCCTCTTGGCCAGGCTGGGGCACGTGGGTTTGGATGGAAGTTGTCCTGGTCTCCCTCCTTTCCATTGCTGATGGATCCCCTTGCAGAGAGGCTCATGGGGAAGGAAGAGCACCTGAAGAGATCTCTTAGGACCGAGCCCAGCATCTCCAGGGCTGCATCCAGGGAGGTCTGGAGCATCTGGCACCCTGCTACACCCATCATGTGAGCCCCAATGGCTCCTGTAGGGTCTTTGTCCAAAGAAGCAGAGACTCAGCCCTTAAGGGTCTCCCATCACAGCAACACCCATGGGGAGAAGAGAGTCAAAACTCCATCATTTGCCAAAACTCCTCTACACTCTCCAACACACAATACTTAAGCAACCCTAAAACCAGCTTGCCCTGCTGCAATGTTTTCATAACAGATTTATAACCAGTCCCTTCTGCATCAGGCACCCTCGTGGGGCCGGGGCAGGTCTGGGGCCCAGGCAGGAACAAGCCATTTCCTACAGAACCCTTCAACATAGGCAAACCACACCAAATCTCTGAATGTTTCGGGTTGGAAGGAACCCCTAGAGGTCACCCAGCCCACCCCCCCTGCAGGAGAAGGGACACCTTGAACCACATCAGGTTGCTCACAGCCCCCTCCAACCTGGCCTGGAATGGTCCCAGGGATGGGGCCTCCACCCCCTCTCTGGGCAACCCCTGCCAGGGTTTCACCACCCTCACTGGAAAGAATTTCTGCCTTAGATCCAGTCTAAACCTCCCCTGCTATGGGGTAGCTTACATCCTCCAGAAAGAGATCATCCCAGCCAGACAGAGGAAAAACAGAGTCTGCCAACACTTACAGAGCAGAAATGGGTTTTTTGGGGCTTTGTGCTCCCCCAGGGCGGGAAGGTTTTATTGTTTCACGCACTGCGTCTGCACGAGCAGCAGTCCCCACACACAAACCTGTCATTCCGGAGTTGCTTTGAGTGCAGGATCTTCCAAGGGACACCCTGTCACCCTGCGAGAAGAAGAGAAGCAGACAGGAAAACATTTTAAAAGATAAAATAAAGCTTAGTCAGTCGGGGACCCTCTTGATACTGAGTCAAGATGCATTTTGGATGAGGAGCTGTTTATAGATGGGCTGATGTCTGTTCGAGACAAGAGTCCTGTACTGCGAGGGAGGCGGCGAGGACAGAGCCGTTCGCTAATGGGTTTTAGTGGCTAACGCCACAACCCCCCCAATGTCCAACGAAGCAAATGATTGCATCTGCGGCATCAATCATTTAGTGGCGTTAGACGAGCAGCTCCCTCGCAAGATGAGCATCTCCTGCTTGGAAAAATAAGTGTCTGGGCTTTGCCTTGGGGCTGCTGCATCAGCGGGGGGACCCATCATCCCGTGACAACGGTCTTTACCCGGCATCATTCCTGCCCAGAGAAAACCAGAAACACAAGAACCTTCTTCGCTACCCAGATGTGCTTGTGCAGCGGGTGTTTAATCTCCGAGATGTGCAGGATGCCACGTGGCCCAACAGTTTATCGCCAACCTGTGGGAAAAGCCAAACCTCTCCCGTGCCCCGAGTTTGCCCGCGAGGCTGCTGCGGTGAGCTGGCGTCTGGGCAAAGGGGGTCTCGGGGAGACAAAATTCAGTCTCAAATGGATGCAAGGGGATGGACAACAGCAGAGGACCCCCGATGGCACCCGACGTTCACCAGCCGTATCTCTGGGCAGGATGATTGAACTCCCTGTGTTTGGGAACAGCACGCTATGCACATTCCTTGATTCACTAACACTCAGCTGAGTCCCCGGAAAGAAACTTTTCTAGTTGCATCAGTTGCCAAATGAGGTCAGTAATTATTCACAGCCCTGAAATAAAACCTACCCCTGATCAGGCAGTTGCCATCCATAAAGGCACGGTCAAAGGCATGAGCTATTATCCGAACATTTGCTCTCCTTGGGAAGCTCATTTCCATACAGAACTGCACCTTGTGCAATATATCTCCAGGAGCAATCGCTTAATGCCTCAGCTCCAGGGAACAGGACCAAAAAAAAAAAGTGAGTGAAAACTATTGATCTGGTTTTAAGTAGAGCTGTATCTATTAATCTGGGACCACTAATCACGGGGGGGTTGACATGAGGTTTCCAGTGCCGCATTAATACTCTCCATCCTCTTGGGCAAAGCCTGAGGAAGACAGAGCTGCTCTCACAGTTTGGCCTAATAGCACGCACAGAGGCATCGACAGGCAGGAAAGCCTGGCAAGGGGCACCTCGCCCTGCACGTACAAACACACATTATTCCTGGTGTCTGTCAACTCCGTTGACCAGAAGGATAACAGGGAAGAGTTGGTCCTGGGAAGCCCCAAGGACAAAAGCCTGACTAAGAAGACGGGAAGAGACCTTCCTGTTATCTTTCATGAGATAAGAGGCAATAGGAAGCCAAGACCGTTCCCGATGTCCACACCAAGCTAACAAAGGTATTTAAGCAATTGGCTGCTCAAATAATCCTTTGCAGCTCAATTCTCGCTCCTAGGGGAAGTGCAAAAAGATGCGATGGGACAAGATGGGCCTGGCTCTGAACTGGTGATGTTAGGAAGGTGTGCGGATGCTTGCTTACTGGGAAGATCCATGGGGAAAAGTCTCTTCCCAACAGATGCACTTCATATAGTGCTTTGGGTTGGAAGGGACCTTTAGAGGTCACCCAGCCCAACCCCCCTGCAGGGAGCAAGGACATCTTTAACCAGATCAGGTTGCTCACAGCCCCATCCAGCCTGGCCTGGAATGTTCCCAGGGATGGGGCCTCCACCCCCTCTCTGGGCAACCCCTGCCAGGGTTTCACCACCCTCACTGGAAAGAATTTCTTCCTTAGATCCAGTCTAAAGACTAGACTAGACAGTTTAAAACCATCCCCCCCTGTCCCGTCACAGCTGGCCCTACTAAAAAGCTTGTCCCCCCCTTTCCTCTGGGCCCCCTTTAAGCCCTGACCGGCCGCACTCAGCTCTGCCCGCAGCCTTCTCTTCTCCAGGCTGAACACCCCCAACTCTCCCAGCCTGGCCTCAGAGCAGAGGGGCTCCAGCCCTCGGAGCATTTTAGTAGCCCTCCTCTGGCCCCGCTCCAACAGGTCCATGTCCTCCTTGTGCTGAGGGCTCCCTCATTTCCATACAGAACTGCACCTTGTGCAATATATCTCCAGGAGCAATCGCTTAATGCCTCAGCTCCAGGGAACAGGACCAAAAAAAAAAAGTGAGTGAAAACTATTGATCTGGTTTTAAGTAGAGCTGTATCTATTAATCTGGGACCACTAATCACGGGGGGGTTGACATGAGGTTTCCAGTGCCGCATTAATACTCTCCATCCTCTTGGGCAAAGCCTGAGGAAGACAGAGCTGCTCTCACAGTTTGGCCTAATAGCACGCACAGAGGCATCGACAGGCAGGAAAGCCTGGCAAGGGGCACCTCGCCCTGCACGTACAAACACACATTATTCCTGGTGTCTGTCAACTCCGTTGACCAGAAGGATAACAGGGAAGAGTTGGTCCTGGGAAGCCCCAAGGACAAAAGCCTGACTAAGAAGACGGGAAGAGACCTTCCTGTTATCTTTCATGAGATAAGAGGCAATAGGAAGCCAAGACCGTTCCCGATGTCCACACCAAGCTAACAAAGGTATTTAAGCAATTGGCTGCTCAAATAATCCTTTGCAGCTCAATTCTCGCTCCTAGGGGAAGTGCAAAAAGATGCGATGGGACAAGATGGGCCTGGCTCTGAACTGGTGATGTTAGGAAGGTGTGCGGATGCTTGCTTACTGGGAAGATCCATGGGGAAAAGTCTCTTCCCAACAGATGCACTTCATATAGTGCTTTGGGTTGGAAGGGACCTTTAGAGGTCACCCAGCCCAACCCCCCTGCAGGGAGCAAGGACATCTTTAACCAGATCAGGTTACTCAGAGCCCCGGCCAACCTGGCCTGGAATGTTCCCAGGGATGGGGCCTCCACCACCTCTCTGGGCAACCCCTGCCAGGGTTTCACCACCCTCACTGGAAAGAATTTTTTCCTTAGATCCAGTCTAAAGACTAGACTAGACTTTCTAGTCTGAAAGACTTCAGCTGAGGCCATCTGGAATCATAGCAAGCATGACAGAGAAATAGCCTATTGAAATCCAGGAGAAATTTGTGGGATTCCCAATAAACACTGCTTCTGACAATTCAGTTGGATGCGTTGTAAATCAATTCAGCAGCAGGACAGGTCTTTAGCAGCTCTGGGCAGCAGAAATGTGTGTTTGGCCCCCATGTAGATCTAGGACAGAGGATCTGCCCATGCCTCGCCAACACCAGGGGAGGCAGGATGGCCTGAAGATGCTCCAGCAACAAAAAGACAACTGTCCTTTGCACATCTAAGTCCTCCAGCCCCGAAGGGAATCAATATCTGAAGTAGGATTATATTGAGAAATCCAGGGGAATTAAGTGCCCAAAGCCTCATCATTTTATCCAGGGATGAACTGCGTGGTCAGGAGAAGAGACAGGACTGAGAAAACATGCCATGTGAGCTACGGTCAACCACCAGCTCATGTTGACTGGAGGTTGATGTCAGCTGTGGGAATATCTGAACAATCCGCTGCTCAAGGTTGGCCTTAAAATGGTAAATGATCAAAGCCACGGTCAGGAGCATGAAGCTCCCTGGGGGTTGAGGCAATAGGTGGTAGCTCTTGGCACAGTGAGCAATGTGATGTGGAGGCACCACAGACCTGTGGCCAGAGACCTCCCAGTGAGCAAGCGCCCCGTTCCTTACTTCCCTCCCTGCCAATGTCGGTGCCAACTTTGGTACGTGCTCTCCAGAGAGACAGAAAGGGTGGGAATCCCAGTGCATTGATGTGTCCCTGCCTGCTCAGCTTTGTGATTCACACCCAGTCACTGGCTTGGTTGATGAAGCAATGAGCCATTGACAAGCGCACAATTGAGGAACTCGGTGGGACGTTTGCAGCCCTGGATGTGCCACCTCCCCAGCATGTGCTGCTGGCTTTGCTTCAGCAGATCCATGACAAAACTCCCTCCTGCTCACCTCCCCCCAGCACTGCTAGCTGCTGGGCCACTTCTCTCCCAGAAATTCAGGATCCCAATACTTTCTGGAGAATCCAAAAAAAGAAGAAAAGATGCCTACTGGTGCACATCTCAGGTGTACACAGGTTTGGGTTTTTTTTTTTATATACAGTCTGTGGTTGCAGGATAGGCTTTCCAGATTCTTTTAATTTCCAGGGCTCAGGAGCTTCCCAATAAAGGAATAGATTGAGATATTAGGTCCCTATAATGCTCCCCTCGAGCATATTGACTGCTCCCCGCTATCTGATCTCATGTCCAAACTTTGAGCAAGCATTCTATCCCCTCAAGGTCATTAAAGGTATTAAACAGGGCAGGTCCCAGGATAGACCTTTGAAGTATTCCATTTGCTGCTGTTCTTCATGTAGAGCCTAGTTTCCCAAGCTCATGGCCAGGAGTCCCTCCTCATCTGTCTCCAGAAGGGACAGTAAGACACCAAGAGCATGGCTCCACCCTTGGATGGAAGTCACTCTGCCCTTCCCACCACCATGTTCATTACAGAAGGGCTCAGATGTGCCCCGACATTAGGGATGGTAGCAAGACGACACTATATATCTTTACTTCTTGACCACGTGCTCTGGATGCAGCAAAGAGCACCCAAGTCCCTAGGTGTACGGGCAGAATGATTTCTCCATATTTACAAGGTCATTTGGGTGAACTTCAGGTACCTTCCTCAAGGCTCTGGTGCATTTCCAGGCCTGAAAGAGATGCACATCTCCTTTTCTGAGCTGAGATATACATTCATCATGCATTTTTCATAAAACCTTATCTATATTCATTAATTGGTTGGTATGTCCTAGTTGCTGAAGAGAGCTCAAGGGATTTGGCAAGGACTCTGAAGTCTTTGGTTCCTCTCCTAGCTCAGCGGCAGCTGGGAGAGGAGAGCAGTGGATAGCATGAAATGCTCTGTCTGTTGTTAGCTGTTCATAAAAAATATCCTTCCTGTGAGAGATCTGGGTCTAGATGGTCCATGAGAGGCCAACCCTTACCTCTGATGAGAGAAGAGGCCCCTGCCATAGTGGGGGTGACAAATATGATGAGCCATGTCCTATTTGCTCTGCAACAAAAAGCAGATTTCAGCTGTCCAGGTACCAAAGCATTTTAGCATGTGTCTAAAAACCAACAGTGTTTATAAGATCCCAAAATATATTTCCTTGGGTAGCAGCTGCAAGCTGCTACTTCCACCCAGCTAATGGTACTAATGGGCAAGCATCAAGCTGAGGAGGGAGAGCTGTGGTGTAGCTGGGAAGTTAAGGAGAAAGTAGGAGGTGTGGCTGGTTGCATTTTTTTTTCCTGCCTTACTCTGGACAAAAACCTCATTTCACTCAACAAAACCCTTTTTGTCTTTGCAAAAGATGCAAAGTGCTTTCAAGAAATAACATACTCCATGCATAAACCTACCTTATTGGTTTTGGGGTTTTTCTTCTTATTTTATGCTCCCAGAGGACTGGCATATGCAGTAACAGCCACGTGCAGCTGAAGCTTTGCAGCCACCCACTTGCTCCCAGTCATCATGGAACAGCAGAACCAGGGCTGCTCCCTTCAGGAAGGTAAGGCAAGAGCCAAGGTGGATCACAGAGCCATCAGGGCAGGGGCCAGGCAGGACCTAGTCCCACATTACCCAAGCAAGGCAAGCAGATCAGACACAGAGACGGTGGCCAGGTCCAACCAAGAGTCCAAATCATAAGGCAATACCATGGTGATGAGGCAGGTCCAAGGTCAAGCTGGGAAGGCAGCCCATGGGTCAGGAGCATCAGGCAGGTCTGCAGAGACAAGGGCAAGCCAGGAGGTCAGCCTGCAGATTGAGGTCCAGATCAAGGGGCTCCATAGCCACAGCCAAGCTGGAGCTGAGCTGGAGACCAGCAGCTTGGGACCAAGCTTAAATAGCTCTCCTGGGCCCATGGGTGTGGGTGGAGGCCCCAGGTGAGGTTGTTCAGGGCCATCAAGGTTTGTTGATATCTTCAGGGCTGTTATGTTTGACAGCAGCATTTTCAGTGTGGCTTTGCTGGGTGTTTCAGTTAGCGAGGCATGAACAAACCAGCCAAGGTGAATAACGGGAATGATCTCCCAACATCTCCTTGTTTGTGTGTGTGAGCATCAGGAAAACCCAGCCCCCATATTCCTTCTGACTTGGCAAGTCCTTGATATGGTGGAAGCATGAGAAAGAAGCCAAACCAGTTAAGCAATCAGGAAGCCATGAGGCTGTGAAGGGTTGAGCCTCCTGACACCTGGGGACGAGTCACCCTCGGGGGTCCTCCTGCAGCACGTGTCACAGGGCTGCCACTTGGCCGCAGGCTCCTCACCCATGAGAAAATAACTCTTATTTACCTAATTGTTGCTTTTGGCCCTGGGGAGCAAGGAGATCCCAACCAGATGGATCAAGTGGGGAGTGGGGGCCCCATGGGATGGACATGCCAGTGATTTTGTGCCTCCCCATGCTATTTCCTTCAGGGCCAGCCCATTCCCAGCTGTTAGGAGGCTAAATAGGGCGAGTGCCTTTGCCATCGTTATCAAGGGTGGCTTCAGGGCCACCAGTCTCCATGTGCCCCGAGAAATGGTGTGACCCAGCTGAGCAGAGAGAACCCATGCCCAAACCTCGGTGGCTGGGGCTGGTCTGCAGCCCCACCTCAGCCCCAGCAATGCCCGTTTTGGGTGGCCCCAGCAGCTCCTGGCTCCTGTTAGAGGCTTAGTCCCCAGAGCAGCTCAACCAGGACAGCAGAGCATGTAGACCGATGGTAACCCCAGCCCTGCCTCCCAGGAAGCCCCTGCTGGGGAGCATCCTCTGGCATGGACGGGGTCAGCCGCGCCGAGCTACCCCCGTGGGCAGAGTCCGAAGGGACCCTGTGGTCAGAGCCAGGCACGTGCCCCCAGTTCATCCCAGCAAACACCTCCAGCAGAGCCCGAGTGAGTCCTGTTTCTGCTCCCAGCATTTCCCTCTGTGGCTGGCACAGAAATACCTGCGGAGGCAGGGGCTGGAATAAGAGGTCTCTGGCACGGGCTGAGGACGGCTGAGTTATTCATGAGCAAAGCCGAGAGCCTCAGTCCTGCTGACTTGAATGGGAATTTTGCCTCCGGCATGACCACGGGGGTTGGTTCACAGGTGGGGAGGCAGGTACAGATTGCTACGCCGTGTGGGATCATAGCGACACTCCATTACCAATGTTTATTAATAAAAGGCAGAGTTTACAGGCCGCTTCTGCAAGCGTTCTTCATTCGCACGTGCTCAGCGATCCTCCTCGGCGGTGGCAGAGGTATTGACACACTCATCGTGGGGAGGCGTGGGGGACAATTCACATTCCCCCCCTCCTCCCCATCCTTCGGCAGTCGCCGTGGCACTCGGACCGGTCCCTGGACTGAGATGGAGCAGAGAGTGAGGGATGCCCATGTGCTGCCCACCCTCCCATCCTCTCCAGCCACCATGGACCGGGGGCTGCTCCTCCACAGCAGCATGAGGACATCTCGTGCCTGTCCTCAGCCGTTGCTGGGGAGCCGCTCGTCTCATGCTTTTGCAAGCGTGAAATCCAAGGTGGCAGCTTGACACGCAGCAGCAGGAGCTAAAAACCTCCCTCCTTCCCTCCCCCTGTGTGTCCTCTCTTCCCGGAGGCCTGGAGAGCCATTGCAGCTGAGCCTCTGGTCCTTCTGCCCACGCCTGCGAGCGCACTGCGTAGGTGGCTTCTACTGGCCCAACCCCAAATATCAGCCTTGAGGACCCCTGCGCCTCCCACTGTCGCCCTTGCCATGGGATGTCTAAAGCCTGACCTGGGTCCAGTCCAAGGAGATCTGGTCATCTCTGCCTGCAGCTCCTTCAAAACACAATCAGTGCTTGATTTTCCAAGATCTTGTTTGCCTCAAAGAGTCCTGAGGTCTTGCTGGTTTTTGGCAAGAATTGCTGCTTCTGCCCAGAAATGGATTTTCCCAAGAAATGCCACTGAGATTCACACATCTCTGGCACAGGGCACAGCGGCAATATCGTGGCCAGCGGTGACACCGCACAGGAGCTGATCACGCTGTAGGTGTGATGGGTGGCAGGAGAGGTCCTAGACTGGCTTCCCGAGGGCCTCTGGAGCAGGGGGACGTTGCCCACCCCAGCCCAGACTTGCAGGGGAGAGTACAGGTTTGGCTGGCACCAGCAAGCGGAAGGCTCGGGATGGTTTTATTCTGACTGTGCACGATGGGATCAGCTCGTGGGATCAGCTCCCATCCCCACTGGCTGGGAGGGACTGGGGGAGCACGCAGGTCCTATTTATATATTCAGGAGTGGCTGGATTAAACCGACAGAAGAAATGTGCCCTGAAAGCCTCTCTCTTCTTCATACACTATTTAGGAAGCTGGGACTGCAAGCGGCAGCCATTTGGTTTCTTTTTTTTTTTTTCCCCCTGGCTGCTGGTGGCTTTGTTCCTGGGATAAAATGCCTAGGGAGCTGGAAGCCCATGGTGAGGGTGCCCAAGGACCAGCACACCCTCCTGGGTCAGCACAGCCCCTATTTGTTGGGGGTGCCAGGACCCTTTGTAGCTCCCATGGAGACCCCACGGTAAAACTTGGAAGGGTTTGTGTCCCAGCGAGTGCACTGGGTTCTCGGTGGTCCAGATGTTGTCCTGAGCCCGAGCACAGCAGCATTTGGGTGATGCACAACAGCTCCTATACAGTCCTTGAACAAGCTTTTTGGTTTTTGTTCACCAGAAAGCAGGGTCTCTACATCTGCTGAAAACCAAGCACCCCTAAGTATCCCAAGCTGGGTTCCTGCAAATGCAGCTCTGGAAATCCCCAGCCCACCTGAAAATCATGGCCCTGTACTTTGCCCTGGTCTTTGGGCCAGACCCTGCTCACACATCTCCACCAGCAACCACCCTACAATTCCCCAGTAAAGCTTGGCTTGGGGGTGTGGGGGGGTTGAGTTTGAGCGTGGTGCCTTGTGGTGCTGCGAGGCGGGGAGCTGCTCGTTTGCACTCGCATGTGTTAATGAGGCGACGAGCTGTGCCGCTCTTCTCCTTTTCATGTTTCCCTCTGCTGCTCCCTAGCTAAAGTGGGAGGCTGTCTCCTCTGATTACACGGGTCCTCTTTATTTGGGGCTGAGATCAGGGTTTAAGCAATCGTTTGCTCCAAGCCATCATTTGCCTGCGGTCAGCATCTGAAAGGCCAGAAAGGAGGGACCTTCCACTGCCCTGCGCCGCAGCGGCTCAGCAGGACATCAATTAGCGTGGGTCCTCAAGTTCAAAAACATAATAGCAACACAATTTCCCGAGCGCTGCCTTTTCCGGAGGTTCTGGTTTCAAAGGCATTCCTCTGCGGTCAGGAGAAGTGCTGCAAAACCAGGAGACGCTTCTGGTTTGTGAAGGCTCGTGTCTTGTTTGCTGGCATCTCCCTGGGCCTCCCTCCGCGCGGGGTCTCCAGGGAGCCAGTGCAGACATGAAAAGAGAGCAGCAAGCGCCTCCGACAGACACGGCCCCCGCACCCGTGGTGTTTTTTCAGCTTTTTTTTTTTTGTTTGCTTGTTTTTAATGCTGCTCCTCATCAGTTTTGCTAGCGTTGCACGGGCCTCCTTAGCCCTGTGTGTCGTAGCTGGTGCTGCAACGCTGTTCCAAGTGTTGCCTGGGATTTTCTTGCTTGCTCGCATGCAGTAGGAGTTAAGCCCTGTCTCAAATACGGAGCCGAAGGAGTCCCAGGGGAGCGTGCAAGCCTTACCTCCGGTTCCATTCGCCCCAGCCCATACCCCCACAGCCTTTTCCATACAGGCAATAGCCTGTCAGTGAGGTCCATTTGCTACCCGCATTCCTACCCATCCTCCCATCACTAAGGCTCTCCCATCATCTCGTATCTCTCCTGGGATGGGGGTGTGCGTGTCTGGTCCTGTCTGTTGGAGCCCTGATGTTCCCCCATGCCTTGTGCAGGTCCTTCCACTGTCCTCAGTGTTACGGACCTGTGCAGTTTGCAGCGCACGCCGAAGAGATCGGTAATATTTACAGCGAATGATTTCCCGCGTGTGGTTCGTGAAGATTAATGACACCAGTGGTTGCCTGCTCCGCGTGAGCGTTGCTGAAGGGCACCTATGGACTGCGTTGGTAAAGACAGCTTCAGGGGAGGAATTCGCTTTCTCCTGATGGAGTTTCCAGCTGGGCTGAAGGCCCCCCTTGCCTGGCAGCACGTTGCGCCCTTCCCATGCTATGGCTTTGCCCAAGACCTCTTGGTTGTGGGACCTTTGGTTGTTTCAGCCCAAACGCTTGCCGTGCCCTGGGTGGTGTGATGGTTTGGGCTGCCCCATTGCTGCCCTGCCTCTCCAGGTACAAGCGCCCCCCGACCCCCCTCCCGTGGGAGTCTGCAATCACATCTGCCCAGATGGTCCACGTCGGTCCTCCTGAAGCTGAAGTTTGTCCCCACACCTGATCAGCTTTTCCTCTGCCTGGGTCCCTCCTGCAGAAAAACCACCTCTCCCCTCCTACAGAAACCCCTCTGTGTTATCCTCCCGCCTGCCCAAAGGTTTCTCTGTGGGGCTCCTCTTTTGCTCCTGCTTCCACCATCTGCTCTGTCCCTTGGCCACCGTGTCTTCCCGCCAGAAGGCTGGAAGCAGACCCAGGGCTTTTGGCTCCCAACCACCTCCCTGGCACGCTCGGGGTTTCTCGTAGCACAGCTTCTGTGCAGGACTTGAGGTCAGAGATTTTCCATTTCAGCATTTCCCAAAGAGGTTCAGAGTTTGTTTTGAAAAATGTTTTGATAAATCCTCTTTTATCTTAACACAAGAAATTCTGTCTTTCTACCCATCTTTGAGTCCAGTGGTTTCAGGGCTGATACGGAGCTTGGTGGGTTTATTTTGGGAAGGCCTTGACTCCTGGTCTCGGTTTCCCTGCCAAGCAGCCTGTTCTTTATCGCTTTTGCCTGCATTTTGGTTTCTCTGGATGATGGGTGAGCTGTCAGCTTGGGAGGCTGCCACCGAACTTTATGGGTTCTTCTCCCGCTAACATCTGGGTACAGCTGGAGACCGGAGGCGAAGGAACAGCTGCAGGCTGTTGCCAAGTGATAGAAAACAGAAGTCAGGGGTACAAACAAGAATAAATCCTGCTATTCTAAATAAATAAATAGAGCTCTAATAAAGCCTAGTGCCACTTTAAATGACTAAGAGCAAGCACTTTGTATAGGTCTGAATTCTTCTCAGTGGGAGCTCCCTAGGACTTTTTGCAAGTCATCCATCTCTGGAAGCTCGCATCGGCCTTTGCTCTCCCTCATGTAACCCGGCAAACGCTGGGTTTACTTCAGATCTCATCACTCCGTGAGAAATGTTGGACCAAACCATCCTGGTCGCCACATTGCAAAAGAAATTTTCATCCATCTGAAAAAAGAAAAAAAAAAGAGGTTCAAGAGAATGTGTGCTTTTAATGAAGTTTGGAGACTCGTACCTGAGAATGACCTCTTAATGCATTTGAGGAAGATTTTGGGTTCTGTTGACTCACTGCCAGCCAACCCACTGGAACTAGGAGCTTTTCCCCAAGAAAAAGGAAGGAAATATAAATAGAAAGAGAAGCTGAGTGACACTGCCTTTGCTTCAAGAGATGATTGTGTTCTACTGACCCACAAAGTAAATATTGATTGAGGTGAAGCCATGGCCAATATTTACTTGTAAGAAAAATAAATTTGTTTTCAGCAAACAAGAAGCTGATATACATGTGGTTTGTGACCTGCTTCCCCACCAGCGCGCCCTGTCCTGGCTTGGGATCTGGCACGAGGGCCAGATGGCGAAGAGCCTTTCCAGATCACCAAAGCTGTCTCTGCTGATGCAGGCTTGAATTCGGCAGAGCTTTGCCCACCACCTGCTTAATTTATCCGTGCATCCCTCTTCTGGACAGTTGTACCATGGCTGGCTGCTGGGTGGTGAGTCCATAAACCACCTCTTCAATCTGAGGCACTGGTGGCCAGAGAAGCTGATTTCATGGGTGCTTCAGGTGGCCACGGTGGCTTCAGTAAATCAAGGGCCACCACCAGCTCGTGCTGGGGTGCCCAGAGCCCTGGGGTGAGCAGATGCTCTCCTCGCTCATCAGATTGGTGGTCAGTCTGTACGTCGCTGATGACTCTTTTCCTTCTGCATCTCTTACGCGGTAGCGCTTTCAAAGAAGGGTGTTTAAAAATATATAACTAGGAGTGCCGAGGCAGAAAACGTGCAGGGAAGATAAAAGGCAAAATCCATCTGACCGCAGTAATCCTCTGCCTGGAAAATCCACCAGAGATATTTGCATCCAAATGCACACTTGGAACAGGAGATCTCATTGTTTATCATCATACCCCTGTTCCCTGCAAGGATCAAGCCGTCGTGCCCGGGACACCCATTTCAGCGCAGCTTCTCTCCATAATAAGGTTTTGGGGTGGGTTGTGTCACTCCAACCCAGAGGCCAGGGTTGCTGCTAATGTCTAGAAGAGGAGGGACCGAGAGGTCTGGTTCCTTGGTCTTGGGCTGGGCTTGGGGAATGCTCCTTCTCCAGAAGGAAGGTCGAAGGGGCGCCCACCTCTCCGTGCTGCCAGTGACAGTCACATCGCTGTGGTGGGCTGATGAGCAGGCTGAAGGGCACAAGGGAGCACTCGGAGCCCCTTGGTTTGCCACCTTTTTATTCGTGCATGGGGTGTTTCTCTGCCTGTTGACCAGGCTCGAAGCCAGGAGGGAGATCTGGCTCTGGCCCGGGCTGTTGGACATTCAAGCCTGCCCATGTCTGACCCAGCCAAAGCCTGGAAACCTTGCTGACAGCAAGGTGTAAAACATGCCATGGCTTTTCTTTTTTTTTTGGGGGGGTCTAGAAGTGTACCTGGCATCAAGCTGAAGGTGTACAAGGTGGGTAACGTGAGGACAGGGGTGTTGGGTGCCCATGTCCTCATGTCCACACCCCAGCTACCCACGTCCCACTGCAGAACCCCCCTGCAGTCCCACCCATCTCACAGGCGAGAAGAAACCAGGCCAGGTCACCACCTCCCGAGATGAGTGTTCCTTACTGTCCTTGAATCATCCCTTGATCCTGGTCGCTTACTTGAGAAAATCACGTTAACATTCCCTATGCAAAAAAAAAAGGAGGGGGGGAAAAGTGCTGTTCAGTGACAGCCACCCCATTGTGCTCGATACCGAAATGTCAGCTGGCGATAAAAGTATTCCCGTAAATACTCTTTATTAACGGGGGAGACATTTAATGTCTCTCACACACTGTGCTTCTCTGGGCCGGTCGTTAAAATGTTAAAGGAACGATGCTCTTTGGATTGATGGGATCCCTTTTTTTTTTTTTTTTAAACCTGCTTTCAAGGGAGATTGTTTGACTTCCCAGGATTTGATGGACTCATGAAACAAGTGATGCAAGAGGGTCTGAGTTCCCATGTGCCAGCCACCTCCTTCGTCCCTCACCGGGCTCTGCCTTTTTAATCTGATTTTACAGGCGGGCTGGCCCGCTGAGATTTACAAGAGCCCGCCTTTCTCCTGGCTGCTCAACAAAGAAAATGCTTGCAAAATAAATTTTTTAAACCCTCCACCCCAATGCTTTCAAGCTCTAATGACTGCTGCCAGGGCTGTGCGGAGACCCTTTGATAGGCAAACCCAACAGCTTTGCTGCTTTTTGCTCATCTGCCTTCTTCTGAGAACCTGGGAGCAAGCCCGCGGGCCATCGTGACCATAGGGGGCGAGCATAAAGCCCCAGCCAGAGTTTATAGATGAGAACAGAACTGGGAGAAGGAGATGTGTGTCCCTACGTGGGGCAGAGCTACCTTAGCAGGTCCCCGATCACCTGCTCCACAGAGGAGGGAAGGTATTTTTATTGGGATGCTACAGGCAGATATTCCCCTAATAGAACGGGGATTTTGCTCCTGTAAATCCCACGGCAGATGATTATTTGTGAAACTGTGTGCAACGGATAGGTACCCTTACGGCGTGGGTGCGGAGGGTGCGCGGGAACCTCGTTGCAATGCTTGTCATGGGGTCACCTTCCCTCCCTTGGAAGAAGCCAGCTGTCCAGGGAGGGATGCGGGCATCCAGGTGGGCACCCAGCCCCAAAAGGGCATTTCATTTTCAATCTCTGTTGTGTCGGCCCCAAACAAAATTATTCTTGACTTCCCAACTTGTCTGTAGTTGTCTCAGCTTAAAGCGATTTCCCCTTAAAACCTTGCAGGTTGGCCAGAAACCTGCCAAAAAGACTTTTATCTGTCTTGGAAGAGCTCTTGTCCGCAGAGGAAAAGTACCAAATATTGCAGGGGGCCCCTTCCACTGCAGCCCCACCTACAGACATCTGCTCTTTATGTGCATTAAGCTCTGCGCCCATGATCCCTGCCAGCAAGGTTATGCCTGGCTTTTATAGGAGCCATCATCAGCCTGTGAGAAATATGCAGTAAATTTTGGCTATATATCTTTCTCTGGGATGCTTGGAGAGTCCCTGCCCTGCTGCCAGCCTGGACTTTGTGCAAGGGGTTTCGGGCTGTTGCATTCCCCTCCAACCCCCACTGGCTGTGATGGTCCAGATGCAGACCCCAGCTGTCCTGGGGTAATTTTACCTTTGCTTTTCACCGGGGATTAAAGCTGGGGAGGGGGCTGGAAGCTCCCAGGCCACTTTTTCCCACTGGTCCCCAGCCTGGCTCCTCTTCTTCTTGGGTCCTGCTCCTGCATCTGGTCCCTCCCCGTGAGAGCATCAGCCCTCTGAGGGAGATTTCTCCTCCTGCCTTCCTCCTGCTTTGCTCTGCACGTCTCACAGTGCTGCGGGCATTGCGGTACCTGGGAAGCTCAGAAAGTTCACCAGAGGAACAAAGGAGACACCAAGTCCTTCAAGGAAAGCCAGGTGATGTGCTAGGCGAGCTGGCAGAGGGCCGGGAGAGTTTGCCAGCACGGCTGGAGAAGCTCATCCGCAGGAACTCATGCAGCACCAAACCTGCTCCCCTCCGGAGCTCCATGCCGTGCCCAGCTTCTTTGCACCAAAGTGACCTTGCAGGGTCGCATTTCAGATTATGCCGCGAAGTCCAGGGTGAAATCGGGAATGTCTGGGAGGTGTTTGAGGTCCCCTTGGTGGGAAGTATTGAACACAAGGGATCAGCACCAACCACATGCCCACATTCCTATAGCATCACTCCAACGCCAAGGCACGAGACCCTGTAAACAGCAGTGAAGACATCCAAGGCAGGAGAGGGGTACAGAGAAAAAGAGGACAGCAGCTAGAAAACCACAGATCGTTCCGTTTTGGTAACACAAACAATTTTGTCTCAATAAGGTAAAGATGCTTCACTCCAGGAAAGGCAAAGCTGGATAAAAACTGCAAGACAGCTGTGTTATGGATTACCATATCCATACGTTAATGTCACACTAAGCTATATGCATGCTAATACCTAGCCCGTAACATAGAATCATAGAATCGTAGGATCACAGAATGTTTTGGGTTGGAAGGGACCCCCAGAGGTCACCCAGCCCAACCCCCCTGCAGGAGCAGGGACACCTTGAACCACATCAGGTTGCTCACAGCCCCGTCCAACCTGGCCTGGAATGTTCCCAGGGATGGGGCCTCCACCCCCTCTCTGGGCAACCCCTGCCAGGGTTTCACCCCCCTCAGTGTACAGAATCTCTTCCTTATATCTATTTCCTGCAGAGTTAGTGAAGACTGTAGCTACAACGGGGAGCCTTGTACAGCCGCCACAGCGGGACACCAGAAGTCGGGGTCGCGGGTTCGCTGGACATCACCAGGACAGAAGGGGCAGAGGGCCCTTTCCATGCGCTCTGATCCTTTGGTTTTAGCTCTGTAAGCACAGAGAAGCCTTCTAATGAAAAGTATGCTGAGAAAACAAATTACATGAAGCAAGAAGGTCCAACCAAACTCATTTGATCTGACCTGTTGGAAGCCGTATTTGGCACCGGCCGTCCAGAATGGGGAGCGCCGCAAGACTCGCTCTGGTTTTCACCCCTCTCAGTGGATTTCTGCAAGGTGTCTTAATTTTCTGTGCCTTCCTGCTGCTCCAGTGGAAAATGCTTCTGCTGAAAACTTCTTGGCAGGTTTTTCTGAGGACCAAGTAGCTGCTCAAGAAATGCTTTCTCATCTACTGAGCGAGTTTTATTTAATTACATGGCAGCTACAGTGCGTGGCTGTTCCTGCATTTTAAACAGCGAGCAGGTCCCACTGCACCTCCTCATCGTAATTTGCCTTTTTTTTTTTTTTCCTGTGGGTAATACATAATTGCTGCGAAATTACATAGCATTAGCTGGAAAAATAACGAGACTTAACTAGGAGCCAGGACCTCTGTCAGCCCTCAGCAATGTGGCCCCTACCCACGAGGTCTGAGGCCAAGCCCACTTTGCTCTGCAGCTCTTGTGCCTGCAGAGGTGGGAAGGGGACTCCTGAGGACCTGGTGCAAGCAACGTCCTGGAGGGAAACTTTGGGATGAGAGTCCAAGGCTGAGCACTGGTGGCGCCTCCGCATTGCACCAGTGCATCGCGCCCCGGCGCCACGGAGAGTGGAGAACAGCATGGGGAAGAGATGAGAAAAAAACCCTCTGTAGAAATAGATAAAAGCATTGGCCTTGGCCTGGTGAGGCGAGTCCCAGGAGATCAAAGCTCTTCATCGCTAATAAGAGAGCATGGAAAAAAAAATAATAAAGAAAACAGCTTAATTTCCCTGCAGTGTTTAGGCTGGCGCTGCCTGTAACTAATGGGGGTTAGTTATGGGCTATAATAAGTTTTCCTTATGTAGGCAAAGTCCCATTGGGTTTTCTGGGTGTTAATATAATAGGAACTAAGTGATTTAGTCTCTTCCAAGCGGAAGACGATCTCTCTCTCTTTCTTGATGAGACCCATCCGTCATTCCTGAAGGCCGGCTGCCTGCAGCAGCACGGGCCCCCCTTCTTGCTGGGGCTTCCCTCTCCTGCCTGCAGGGTGCCCGCAGCTGGCATCGAAACCAAGGGAAAATCCATGTGTGGGAAGGGAAGGAAACTTCTGTTCCCCTGCCACCTCCTTGGCCCACTTAGGCCAAGCCCAGGATGGTCGCCGACCTCTTCTGGCTTGCAGCAGCCCTCGTGAAGACCCTCTGTGAGGGCTCCAGCAGCCCCTCTGCCCGCCAGCCCGTCCAATCTGGGCTTCTCCTTTTCATACAAGATTCTTCTCTGATTCTTCTCTTATAGTTTCCAGAAAGTTCACTGATCCTGATTTTAATCTCCCGGTGTTTGGAAAATAGACATAAATTATACAAATTGTGAAAGAGGAAAAAAAAAAAAGAGTTTATTTGATACAACTCGGGCTGCAACGTTCCTTTCGCAGAACATTAGGGTCATTATATCAATTAAATCACTGTATGCGTTGGGCCGGAGCTGGCTTCTTTTCTCCTCGCTGGCTGCACAATGAACCGTTTGGATCAGGCGTTCTGTTTTTCCAAACAAAAATAAGCAGTTTCAAGTTTCCCAAGCCCTAAACATTGCAGCCACTCCCCTAAAAATGTGCTGGCTCTGGCTGGGGCTGGGGAGAGGAGAGACAGTGGGGTTTTTTTGGTACCTTTGGGGTAGGAAAAAGATCCGGGAAGTTGCTGGCATTAATTGGCTTATGGTAGGGTCATACAAGTGTTTGCGACCGCATCTGCCCGTCGCCGTTCCCTGGCTGCGCTCGGCAGCTCGTTTCGTTTTACCTGTCTCTGCGGGCAATGCGTACGATTTATGGCATCCTGGGTGTGCGTGAGGCTTATGGGGGAGCCTGGGAAGACTCCCAGGCCCAGCTGCTGCGAAAAAGGGCGGAAGACATCCCTAAATTCCTGAGACTGCCTGGAAAACCTCTGCATCGCTTT
>NW_009260021.1:337743-338247 GCF_000687185.1 Egretta garzetta
GAAGGGGCATCCCTGAGACTGCTGTGCTAACCCAGCCCTGATTCTTACTTGTGAATCGCTCTGTCACCTGCAAGCAACTTGCTTGTGCAGCTTAAATTCCCTTCCCAAGTCTGGGAGGGCACGGCTGCCTTGGGCTGATGCCAGCCTACTCGGGAAAAGCATCCTTGAGGAGGTGTCCGAGGTGGATAAACTGCTGCCAACTGGAAATAGCTCTCCTGGAGTCCCACCCCCAACCTTTCCTTGACATGGGTTGATTTTCCTGCTGGCAGCGGGAGCTTCCTGAAGAAAGAGGCAGCGTGAGTTCATGAGCGGTCCTACGGTGAAGGTCTCCTTGCAAGGTAAGAGTGCAGGCACCTGGGTCAGATGAAAGGTCTCACAGAATTGTTGAGGTTGGCAAAGCCCTTTAAGCTCCCCCAGCCCAACCGTTCACCTACCCCTGCCATCCCCCCCCCAGACCCTGGCCCTCAGCACCACCTCTGCCCGGCTGTTAAATCCCCCCAGGGC
>NW_009260021.1:338445-339967 GCF_000687185.1 Egretta garzetta
GGCCCCCCCAGTGCCCAGCACAGGGGCACGGTCCCTGCCCTGCTCCTGCTGGCCACACCACTCCTGATACAAGCCAGAATGCTGCTGGCCCTCTTGGCCACCTGGGCACCCTGCTGGCTCATACTCAGCCACCTGGCGACCAACCCCCCCAGGGCCTTTTCCGCTGGCATCCAACAAAGGATGGAGATTCTCCTCACCCTGACTTTTGCTGCTGATATATTTATACCAACATTTTTATTCTCTTCTACAGCAGTAGCCACATTAAGTTCCAGCTGGGCTTTGGCCCTTCTAATTTTCACTCTGCATAACCTCACGACATCACTGAGCAACCTGATCTACTTAGCTGTGTCCCTGCTCACTGTGGGGGGGTTGGACTAGATGACCTCTAGGGGTCCCTTCCAACCCAAAACATTTGGTGATTCTATGATCCTTGTATCCCTCCTGAGTTGCCTGCCCCTTCTTCCAAAGGTCACAAACTCTTCCTTTTTTCCCTGAGTCCCAGCCAAAGCTCTCTGTTCATCCAGGCCTGTCTTCTTCCCTGCCAGCTCATCCTTCGGCACATGGGGACGTCCTGCTCCTGTGCCTTTGAGATTTCCTTCCTGAAGAATTCCCAGCTTTCCTGGACCCCTTTGCCCTTCAGGACTGCCTCCAAGGGACTCTGCCAACCTGGCTCCTAAACTAGCCAAAATCTGCCCTTTGGAAGTCCATGGCAGCAGTTCTGCTCACCCCCCTCCTTACTTCACCAAGAATCAAAAACTCCACCATTTCACCATCGCCATGCCCGAGACACCCTCCAACCATCACATCACCCACCGGTCCTTCTCTGGTCGCACCCAACAGCTCCAGCGGGGCCCCTTCCAAGCTGGCCCCCTCACCCGCTGTGTTGGGAAGGTCTCTTCCCCGCACTCCGGGAACCTCCCAGACTCCTTCCTCTCTGCCGAATTGCGTTCCCAACAGACATCTGGTGAGATGAGGTCCCCCACAAGAACATGGACTAGCGACTGCAGGACTTCTCCCAGGGGCCAAAAGTAACTGGTGGTCTGATGGTAGCCTTTAGGGATATTTATGCAAGGGGGTACTTCTGGAAGGCCACTTACTCCATTTTTTGCCCTTCGCATCCATGTGCATGCCTTTGTTTCCCCTCTTCTGGATCTGCTCCTGGCTTCACTGCTGGTTTAAAATAAAAACATAATCCATTTACAATCCTCCCTTACGGGCATTAAGCGCCCGTCTGAGAAAGGCTGTTATCTCCGCTTGGCTGGCAGAGGGTTCAGAGCCCCGTGAGGCTTTAACTCCTGCATGGCTGCGTCCCACTCACCAGGCTGGTGGGGATGGGGGAAGCAGGCACGTGCCGGGCTTTGCTGCCTTTCCATGCGGCCGAGAGCTGCGAGACTGTGGGGACTTCACAGAATCACAGGGTTGGAAGGGACCCTGGGAGATGACCCAGTCCAACCCCCCTGCTCAAGCAGGTTCTCCTAGAGCATGTTACACAGGACTTCATCCAGGCGGGCTTTGAATATCT
>NW_009260021.1:340470-345953 GCF_000687185.1 Egretta garzetta
GTGTACCAGCCACACCTCTCAGTTTTGTGTCATCAGCAAACTTGCTGAGGGTACACTCTGTCCCCTCGTCCAGGTCATTGATGGACAAGTTGAACAAGACTGGGCCGAGTACTGAGCCCTAGGGAACTCCACTAACTACCGGCCTCCAACTGGACTCTGCCCTGCCGATCAGAACCCTCTGAGCCCTGCCATTCAGCCAGTTCTCAATCCACCTCACTGTCCACTCATCCAACCCACGCTTCTTGAGCTTCCCTATGAGGATGTTATGGGAGACAGTATCAAAAGCCTTGCTGAAGTCAAGGTAGACAACATCCACCACTCTCCCCTCGTCTACCCAGCCGGTCATGCCATCGTAGAAGGCTATCAGATTGGTCAGGCATGATTTCTCCTGTCCCCTCTTCCAGGCTTTGCCCCATTGCTGCCAGCCATGGAGGGGCTGAAAATCTGCAGTGCGTTCGCCCTGGGGGCTGCTTGCCATCCGGCAGCGGGGAGATTTTGCCCCTGCGCGGCTAAGAAAGGAGCAAAGACGTGGGTTTCATTGCACAAGGCATGGCTCCAGCCATGAAACCTGGGCTGCCAAAGTGAGCAGAGGACCCAGCCCATGGTGGTTGGGGGTGTCTTGCCCTAAGAGGGCAAAAGTGGGTGGCCAGAGCTCGAGGCTTGGGGCAGGAGCATCTCCTTGATGGCTTTGCCCTGGAAGTGGCAATGACACCCACCTCACATCATGTGTCCCGTGTCCCCATATCCAGGGAGTGCTCTGGGGCAGGGCTATCCCCCATGCTGCTGTGTGCAGAAACCCATCCCGCAAGGTTACTGCTGGAAATTCAATGTTTCTCCTCCATGGGGGAAAAAAAAAAAAAAAAGTTTCTTTTTGCTCCAGATCGGGAAGAAAAATCCAAATTTTGCATTTTCCTGCATATGAAAATTCCGCTGAGTGCGAATGCTGCAGAACCAAGTGAGGTGGCCACTTATCTCACCATTGCGTGCCCATGAAATAGTTCAGTTCCTTCGCCTCAGCATCGCTGGCAGGAGGCCCGACCTGCTGGCACGTTTTGGACCGGCTTTGCATCCATGGGTGGTACCAGAGGAAATCAGCTGGGGCCATGCCTGCCCAGGCTTCTGCTGGTTTGGAAAGCAAAAGCCCCCCAGCTTTTCCGGAGGGGCGCGAGTCGGAAGGGGGGGGGGGGGTCTCCCCACAAGCACCTCCCGGCCAAGGGAAATGGCACGAAGATCGTTCGTTTTCTTTGCTGGATAATTCCTGGTTATTATAATTTGGGCCATGCTCACTGGGTTTTAAATTATTCTGTCTCAAGTAGCTGATGGCATTTGTTACATGTCATGCAATGTTCCCAGTAATTAATTGGTATTTAATTAATTAAGGAATAATGGCATTCAATTAAGGGATGATCGTGGAACACTGTCACTGGGTAATTAATGGCTTCCTGCTGCTCAAGCAAAGCCGAGGCATTCGTGGAAAACAAATAAGAGAGGCAAAACTGAGATGTTTCTTTCCTTGGCAGGGGACAGCGTTGTGTCCTGGTGGCCTCCGACTCTCCTGCACCGTCACCAGGATGGGGACCAGGTCATGGCTGCAGGCAAGAAGCCTGGCGCGATCTTGCCGCCGTCAGGCACCCGTCCCCACGCTGGTGGCAAAGACGACACGCAGGCACTGGCGAGGGGGAGAAGGGCACCAACAGCGAGCACCTGATGTTTCCAGCAACACACAGCAGGTCCCTGGCAGAAACCAGACCGAATTTCCCGACCCCGTGCCCGGGGCTCTGCTGGGGGTGAGTCAGGCTCTACCCCCGGTGTGTGTAAACCTGAAAATGCTCCCACTGATGTCAAGGACCGAAGCATCTGGGAGGAAATGGGCTTTGTGTCCCATTGGCATTGGAGGAGAGCATGGAAAAAAATGCCAATTTCCTGGGACGTGAAGATAAATGAGAATAAATTCCCTGAAACAGAGTGCTGTTTTGGATAAAGAAGGACAAATTTTGAAGGATAAACAGGAATGAGTCACTTTGCCAGCTGTTCCTCGCTGGGAACGCTCTGTGATGCTGAATGAGCCCTGTGTGTGTCAGGTATAAATATTTCAGGCACCTCCGGCAGGGTTTGAACTCCCCCGGTCCCTGCTAGCACAGCAACTGGTGCCAGGGGCCAGCCCAAGGCGGGGACTCCTGCTGCTCCCGGAGAGCACAGGACCATCCGAGAAGGGTGATACCCACCTCCTCCCCATGGCTCCTGGTCATCCTGGCATCCCCAGCCACCCTTTCCAACGTGTGCCGCCCAGCTCTGCCCTCACCCTTTGAGAAGGAGGTTATTTCCAGGCAGACCGGGAGAACGGTCACCAAGCACTGAAGCCCTCTCCATTCCCTCTTCCAGCACGGCAGCGAAGGCAAACAACTCAAGGCAACCCCCCGCCGGGGGCAGATGTGCTTCAAAGCCCCTGGTTTCGCCCTGGAAGCTCCGCTCCCCCGCCGTCCCCATGCACAAAGCACATCTCGTCCGGGAGAGTTGTGTGGCCAGAATTTATTCTCATTTATCTTCACGTCCCAGGAAATTGGTATTTTTTTCCGTGCTCTCCTCCAAAGCCAATGGGACACAAGGCTCATTTCCTCCCAGATGCTTCGGTCCTTGACATCAGTGGGAGCATTTTCATTCCTAATCCCACCAGACACGAGAGGAGCTGCTGCAGCCTAGGAAGGAAGCACAGATAAATTACGCCGCGTAGAATTTCAGATGCTGCTGCTGCAGGCACCAAACTTCTTTATTTATCCGTGAGCCTCGGAAATCCACACTGGGGCATTTCTGATGTCGGTTTGGGGCTCAAGCTCCCACCTTTCCAGCATGTGGCCAATGGACCAATAAGGATCCCGACCACAGCTCAGGGCAGCTGGTGTATCAGGGCGTCTTCCCATTAATTTGTGGACACCTCGGTCCATCCTTGGGGATGTAGAGAGGATCAAAGCCAGGCTGGAGCACCCAGCACCCGGCTGGACAGCCCCTTCCATGCTATTCCATGAGATACAACAGGAAAAATCGCCAAAGGTTGCAGTGCTTTCGCTCCACAGCAGCTTGCAATAGGTTGTCCCCAAAAAACCCCTCAGCCGTTTCTGTTCCCAAATCGCACTTCCAGCTGGGAACAGCAAAACAAATTGGGGGGGGGGAATGGAAATTGGCCTTTTGTAGTTTGATGATGCCTCCTCTGATGGACTTGCTTGCTGGAGCTAGTTGCTCAGCCCACGAATGTAAGAGTTTAAGAGGAATCCATTTATCTTTGTGCGCGTGCAGAACCGGCTGGCTCGAAGATGGGCCAAGTCTTTCACTACTCAGCGCCTGCAAGCGGAGCGGTGACCTGCCGGCGTGACGGGTGCCATCAGAGAGCGCTGGCAAGGGTGCAGAGGGGCCTCCCGAGCCTCCTGCCGGGAGCAAGCCGCCCCTTCCTTCCCAAAAGCCACTCTGCCCCTGCCACCGAGGAATCAGTTTTGGGGCAGGGCTGGCGCTTCTTGTAGCTGGAGGCTGAGCAAAGCACGTGGAAGAGCCCGGCTGGAGTGTGTCTGGGAGGGGAGAAGCTGTGACCCCCGAGGCACAAGTCTTGGGGAAAACAGACTGAGATGGGGCTGCCTTCAACGGCCAGATCGGCTGTGGGGATGTTTGGCAGCTGGTTTTAGCACCAGCAATGGCTTCTGCAGCTCTTTCTGCTGACGTGCCTCCAGCACAGCCGTGGACAGGCTCCAGATCTGATGGCCTCTGGCTCAGCCCCGTCCTGTGGCGCTTTTTGCTCCGTGTCTGTCTGTCCCCTGGGAACTGAAGGTCCTGTGCAGGGGGGGATGTGGTTCCCCCGCCTTACGGAGCCTTTTGCTGGCTGCCAGCTCTGCCCTGGCATTATCTTGCGCTGCTCCAGCTCTTCACATTCTTGTAAACACTTCCCGAGCATGGCTGCAAATAAAAGAATGCGGAGCCGGCCTCCTCATCCTCTCCCCGAGGGACCGAGCAATTCCTTGCTCCTGGCAGAGCCTCACCACAGCAAACACTCGGCAGGGTTTGTTTTTTTTTTTGTTTCATTCGTTTTCATTTAATCTGAAAAAAAGATCATTTGCCATCTGAGGAGCTGCTTGGAGGTCACAGCCAGAGCACGAGGTGTTCTCTCTGCCACATGCAGGGGTTTCCCTGAATCGCCCCAGGCGCCACGGCCAGGAATGGGGGGGTGAGGAAGGTTGCTGTCTGCAAAGCAATGGACTTCTCTGTCCTGCTGGGGGACAAGGCAGGTGCTGGGGGTGGTGGGGTGCAGGACAGGGGGGGCTGTGGCATGGGGCCCCCATGGGTGACAGGGAACAGACTGACGAGTGTCGTCACCGCTCAGGCCAGCCAAGGTCTGTGCTCTGCTGCTCACCTTCCTTGCTCCTCCCAGAACCTTGGAAACCACTATTTCCATCTGCTGGCACCAAAACTGACGTTGACTATCACAACCCCAGCTAGGTCTTCCCCCAGTATCCAGCTGTGCATCCCCCAGTTGGGCCACCCAGCACCTCTGTCATGAAGTTATCCATGAAACTTTCCATAAATCTCTGGGACCGCTTGTATCCTGACCCATTGTCCTTCCAGCAGGGATCAGGGAGGTTGAAGTCTCCCATGAGAGCAGAGTTTGTCACTTGGAGGAGGCTTCCTCGCTTTGTTTAAAGGCTTTGTGCCCTTCCTCACCCCGATGGGGTGGTCTGTAACATGCCCCCACCCCAAAGTCACCCTCCCACTTCCTCCCCTGATCCTGACCCACAGGAACACACCCAGAGGGTCACCCATCCTGTGGAGGAGCCCCATAAACACCTGAGCTCCGTTCAAGGTGGGGCTCCTTGGCCATCAGGGACGATGGTGGCCAGCTCAGCCATGGCTTCCTGGGCCGGCACCCTCCCTCTCACCAGCTCATCTCTGGCTGGAGGCCCGAAGGCAAGGTTGGGCAGCGTTCCAGTGTTTGTGTAAGAAAAGGAAAATATCTGCAAAACATCATGACCTCTCAGGAAAAGGTTTTGCTGAATCCAGCTGCAAACGTTACAGATGGAGAAGTGTTGGCAAGAACGTAGGGGAGTCAGATACACAGATTCCATTAATTTCAGGAATGCTGAATGTCTAAACCACTTGCAGAGTTTTGAACAGCGAAGTCCAAACATCTGCACCAAAGGAGATGAGGAGACTGAAATTAATTTTCGACACCAACTACGTTTTATTATGTAAAATGCCAGGAAAATTCAGTCTCATAAACGTGGGAACTTCTGCTGGATGGTAGCTGTGGCCCTGGACATTCACCCTGGACCTCCTCCCTTTTTCTACGCCCCTCCACCTGACACTGAAGCCATCGTGCATCCCTCCCGACGGCCGTGGGAAGGAGCACTCTGTCGTGGTGGTAGGCTCCTAACCCTTTCCACTGCTGGATGGGCTTAACGCAACCCACACGCCTCATTTCAGGAGCGTGGACAGCCCCTGGCACC
>NW_009260021.1:346079-347404 GCF_000687185.1 Egretta garzetta
GCCGCCGCGGGGCTGACCTCCACCCCGTTCTCCTTCACTGCCGCCTGCTCGCTGTTTTGCCTCTGCCCCGTCTGCTTCACCTCCTGTAGCTTCTTCAGGGACTTGGAGAAGTCCAGGGTGTTGGGGCGGGCTGGACACTCCTCGGGGGCTTCTGGCCAGGGCAAGGAGTCAGTGGGGCTGGGATCCCTCGCCTCCGACTGGGGGTCTCTGTCTGGGACGGTCTCGTCTGCGTCCGCAGCCAGGCTGGGCTCACCGCGGCTGCTCGTGCTGGAGGCTGCAAAGTTGTCCCCACCACCGGGGCTGGCTGGGTCCTCACCCATCTCGTGGCTTTGCTTCAGCTCCTCGGGGTCGCCGTGGGCTGGGGAAGGAAAGCAGAGAGCTGCGTGAGGAGCAGGAGCTTGCAGAGCCCCTGGAGACATCTCCAGCAAGAATCATAGAATCGTCTAGGTTGGAAAAGACCTTTAAGATCATCAAGTCCAACCGTTACCCTAACCCTGCCATCCCACCACTAAACCCTGTCCCTAAGCACCTCATCTGTCCTTTTAAATCCCCCCAGGGGTGGGGACTTGACCACCTCCCTGGGCAGCCCATTCCAGAGCCTGACAGCCCTTTCAGGGAAGAAATTTTTCCTAATGTCCAACCTAAACCTGCCCTGGCACAACTTCAGACCAACAGAATCATAGAATCGTCTAGGTTGGAAAAGACCTTTAAGATCAAGGCTGGGGTGCAGCCACGCGTGGGGCGCGGGCACCACACCTGCTAGGTGTGGGGCAATTCCAGCCGGGTCCCCGTGGGGTGCCTGGCTGAGCAGGCAAAGCCAAGCCACCATGCTGGCGAGCCCTTCCCCAAGCCTTGGGCTGGCTGAGCCCTGGGGCCAGTCCCGGGTGGGCTTGGGGGGTCCTGGAAAGGTTATGGGCTTCCTGCGGTCTGCGGTTCGGTCTGCAGCGGTGCCTGGGGGTGCTGAGCACAGGAACGGTCCGAACCAGCAACCTAAGGTGCAAGGAGTGCTGGCATGGAAGAAGGAATCGCCCAGCCTCCCGCGGCCCTCGGGCAGGGCTGGCATGGGCTTTTGGTTGTGAACAACAGCGGGAAACAAGCGGCGGCTCCACGTGGGGAATAGCCACGCTGTTCCAGGTACCAGCGGCCAGGGAAAAGTGGAAAAGTTAATGGAAACTGCAAAGAAAGCGTTTAGCAGGGGCCTCCCCGCTCCACCGCCTCAGGTTTGCCAAGAGCAGCGCACGCGTTTGCAGCTGAACCTCGGGGGTTGCTGCTGCCACCCCTGCCTGGCACGGCTGGGGAGGCGGAGGGGTCTTCGCCCGGTCTGG
>NW_009260021.1:347745-350386 GCF_000687185.1 Egretta garzetta
CTCTGGGGGGGCCGTGGGCACGTGCCGAATGCAGTGCTGGGACAGCAGAGGCGGCCGCAGGCGGTCGAGGGCTCTGAGCACTCGGTGGGGTCAGGTCAGTGCTGCCGGGGGCCAGACCCCGCTCCACAGCAGGCAGAGACGTTCTCACAATTTGCCTGTTTTAGCGGAGATTTGTTTTGAAAGTTGGTTCCCCACGACCTCCCCCACCCGGTTCCTGTTTTTCTAAATAGCTTTGGCAGAAACACTGGCCTTCCTGCTCTTTGAAAGCTTCGGGACAAGGGGGGGGGCTTCTTGTCATTGTTTTCCTTTGCACGTCTGGTTTTTTGGTCGGATCGGAGACACGGCGGCCCTCTTCCCCTCGCAATAACAAGACTTGTTTTTCTGAGCAGCGGCATTAAACCTGGCCGCGGTTTCCACTGTTTCCTCCCAAAGCACTCAACCCCCCCCCGCTGTTGCACAGCTTCCACCTGAGCTGTGCCTCTCATTCGCCGCTCTCGAGGTTTTCACGCCTAGAACCCCCCTCTGCCTTTTGGGTTTCCAGCCCTCCGCCCGTACCCGCCTGCCTGCTGCTGGGGCTGTGCGATTCCCCGTGCATTGCAAATGCTCCGACTGTCACCGCACGTTCTCCTCCCCCTCTGCTCTGCCCAGGTGAGACCCCACCTGGAGCGCTGTCCAGTTCTGGGCTCCCCGGTTCAAGAAGGATGAGGAACTCCTAGAAAGAGTCCAGAGGAGGGCAACAAGGATGATGGGGGGACTGGAGCATCTCCCCTAGGAGGAAAGGCTGAGGGAGCTGGGCTTGTTCAGCCTGGAGAAGAGAAGGCTGAGAGGGGACCTCATCAATACATACAAATAGCTTAAGGGTGGGGGTCATGAGGACGGAGCCAGACTCTTCTCAGTGGTGCCCAGCGCCAGGACAAGGGGCCATGGGCACAGACTGAAGCAGAAGAGGTTCCAGTTGTACGTGAGGAAGAACTTCTTGACTTGGAGGGTGCCCGAGCCCTGGCCCGGGCTGCCCAGGGGGGCTGTGGAGTCTCCTTCTCTGGAGATCTTCAACCCCCGCCTGGACGCTGTCCTGTGCTCCCTGCTCTGGGTGAGCCTGCTTGGGCAGGGGGGTGGCACTGGGTGAGCTCCTGAGGTCCCTTCCAACCCTTGCCATGCTGGGATTCTGTGAAAATGCCGTCATGTGGGGGTTTATAGGAAGCGATTGCCATCGGTGCGTGATTTATCCGCATCCTTTTCCCTTCCTCACCTTGTGGTTTTCCATGTAGGACTTGATGGGAGGGAGCACGCAGGGCTCAGCAGATGCCTTTAGTAGCTGAGGCTTCGGCAGCCGATAAGCATTACCCGGTAATGCACCTGCCCGAAAACGAACAGCAATTACTGCCGCTACGGCTGCCCTGACCAGGTGTGCTCCAGTCTTTGCTGTTGGCACGTGAAAGCAATCAAAAGCGAGGTCGAGTCCTGATCAAAAGTATGGATCCACTAAAGGAAAATCTGGGAGGGGCCATCCTGGGGAGACCTCCTTGCATCTCCCGGGGGAGTTTTCCCCGTCCCTTTTCTCTCTTGGTTTGTCCTTCCCCTTTCCTTATCCCTTAAGGCACTTTTCAGGAGCAGGGCTCTGTGTGGGAAGTCTGCACGGGGGAGCTGACGCAGGGAGGACCCCAGAGCAGCTGAGGTCGGCTTCGGGGCAGACCCACCAAACTCCCGTGGAAAGCCACTGCCCCGTCTCTCAAAACTGAAGAGCTCTGAAAATAAAGCAAAGATTTTTCTCTAAAACATGTGAATTCCAGACCTGCTGGGATTCTTTTTTTTTCTTAAAGTACCTCCGCTGGCAGAGATATAAAGCAGGGTATGAAGTATTTCTATTTTAAATTCCCCATCCTACACATTTCCCCCCATGGAAGCAGAAAATGTCAAGGTGGATTTTCTTTTTCCTTGAAAAATTTTTGTAAGGACAGACTTGGGGTTTTTTTCCCCCATCTTCCTTCCTCTTCTTTTTTTTATTTTGACGCGCACTTGAGCGGCTCCATCACTGAACTTACTAGAGGTGGAAAGCAAAAATGTCATCCATCCCTGAGCAGAAGCCTTGAAGGCTGGATTTTCTTTGGCAAATCTGTCCGGGCAGTTACAAGGATGTATCCTCGCCCCAAATTCTTTGAGTGATGGAATAAAGTCTCGAAGTTCTTAGACGGCCTTAATCGTCTTATCTGCCAGCCTCACAACTGCGCGTGTGAAATGGGGAGCCGAGGCACAGGGAGCATAAGCTGATGCACCCAAATATACACAAGGAGCCTATGGCTTAGCGAGGAGACTGAATTCAAATCTCTTCAGTCCCTCTCTAGCATCTTAGCTCCTAGGCCATCCAATGACTGCAGCTGGCTTAGTAGAGCAATTTTGTTTTTCTAAAGCTTTCAACGCGTTTTACATCACATTATTCCCATTTGAGGCACAGAGACGTGAAATAACTCATTAAGGTCACCAGGCTGAGAACAAAACCCAAGCCTCCCGGGTACCGCTCCTGCCCACTCCCCGCTCCAGACCGTGCCAGGCTACTAAAATGCTCTGAGGGCTGGAGCCCCTCTGCTCTGGGGCCAGGCTGGGAGAGTTGGGGGTGTTCAGCCTGGAGAAGAGAAGGCTGCGG
>NW_009260021.1:350524-374315 GCF_000687185.1 Egretta garzetta
GGTTGGACGGGGCTGTGAGCAACCTGATGTGGTTCAAGGTGTCCCTGCTCCTGCAGGGGGGTTGGGCTGGGTGACCTCTGGGGGTCCCTTCCCACCCAAAACATTCTATGATTCTGTGATCTTATGATTCTACGATTCCCTTTGGTCTGGCAAGGCTGAAAACCTGCAGCCACCACGCTCCCCCAAGCTCTGTGCTCTTGCCGTGTTCCCATAGCATCTGGGCCTGCCCGAGACGCGTGGCGGGCTGCTGAGCTCGGAGGGAGCAGCACAGTGGTGTAGAGCCACGCTGGAGAATCCTTTGCTGGAGTTTAGGTTTGCTTGGGCGTTCTTTCTTTGCTTTGAAACTGCCGAGAAGGTGCTCTTCAGTCCGTCACCGGGCCTCTCCAGTGCGCGGTCCCTGTGTCAGTGCAGAGATTAGTCCAGATGTTCTGCAGGTACCAGCAATTTAATTCTGCTAATTTCAGTATGATGAGGTAGTTTAGGCCATCTCTAGGTAGCCAAGGGACTTTGTGTAAAGGAGCTAGTGAGTGTTAATGACTCGTCTTTGGAAATATTCATTAATCGCCCATAACAATTTACTCTACCTTTGTTCTACCTCATTCACCAAGGGCGTGCTATCTCAGCCCGTTCTGGCTGGTTCTCACACTAACATCTGTAGAACAGACCTTGCACTCATTGCAAAATGCAGACCTCAGCAGGTTTTTATTTTCTGCCCATATGGTGCTGAAACACGTGGTTCCTTCTGGCCAAGCGTCCTGGCCAAGCACTACAGCCCACGAGTTCACCTGCACGGGCGCATGCGTTTCCAAAGAGCAAAGGGCTGGAGGGGAGCCAAAACCAACGTGGATTTACAGAAGTTTTCCGAGGGAAGTCAGCTCCACGCTGGAATTTGCAGGATCCAGCATCGGACAGATGTCAAGAGGTGGATGTTCAGCTTGGCCGCTCTTCTATGCTGGCCATTGGTAGATATGCCATGACTGGTACAAGCTACTTAGGTCTGGGGGTCTGTGCTTAACCCTGTCTCTAAGCCCAGAGTCTTTCTGACTCCAGTTAAAGGCTGGCGGGGGCTATTAGGATGAGCATGTGTTTCCTCCCTGTGTGCTAGTGATTTAAAGAGTGTGGGGAGCACTTTGGCTAGAGTCCCACCTGGACCAGACCTGACACGGAATGCCCTGGACTCCGAGGCTCTCTAGGTCTTCCAGGGTATTGCCTTGCCATTGATCTTCTCTGCAGCTTTGGACAAATAACTTCATTTTTCCTGGGGCTAAGCTTCCCCACATCTGTGTGTCTGTCAGTGAGAGCCCCTGTGGGGCCAGCCTGCGCCTGGCAATAAGGGAATGTCACTCCAAAGATGATCCTAGGACATCTCGCGACTCTTCTGCGTGCCTCGCACAGCTGCTGAACTGGGAGAAGAGCTCTGTTATGTAGACTGATTTTCTCATGGTTTTGTTTTTTTTTTTTAATTTTCTTAGGCTTTGCTTCCTGTGTGACGCTTTTGTCTGCTTTAGAGCATCAATTAGAGTGCAGGAGCGACGCTTCCGACACAGCCCCGTGGTGCTGATGGAAGTCCTGCCGCGCGCAATTAACGGGCTCCGGCACGCAGCGAGCTGGTGCTTTGCAGGGGGAAGCACACGCTGTCCCAACCCCTTGCTGCTTTTCTAGATAGCATTTTAGTTTTGCAGAGTGCTTGATGGGGAGATGAACTTGGAGCCAGGAGCCCAGGGCCCGGGCTCACGCTGTTGGGGTCGCTCCTCTGCGTCAGTGCTTCCAGCTGGAGGGTTGACGTGAGGACCCCCCACTCACCGGCGAAGAGCAGCTCATGGCTGGGGTGCTTCCTCAGCCAAATGGGGAATCTTCAGCTCAGCCTGCGCTGGCCTCAAAGATTGCTTTTCCTTTCCCACCGTCTGCTGCAGAGACCCGAATTTCCCCGCGATAGACAAGGAGATTCTTCTCTTCCTTTTTGTCCCAAACAAAAGCATTCTCAGAGCCCCTACCAGGCAGCCAAGCGGAGAGCTGGGTGTCAGAGGGAAACCCCCACCGTGGGTAGAAGCAGGGCTTTGCGCGCCTCCGACTGTTTCTATTCCATGGCTTTATTTCAGCTGCTCTTTTCCTTCCAGTTTTCAAATGAAAAAAACAGCAACAGCATATCGCTTGGGGTCAATGGGGAATGTCTCGGTGCCTTTGCAGGCTTATTAAACTCCTTCCTAGCCTCTTAAACTTAGGGTGTTGTGGCACAAAGATGGGTAAAAGTTTCAAAACGGGAGCTGGAAGAGCCTGTTTAGGTTTTGTGTGTGTGTGTTTGTGCCTGGAGAAGCGGGGCAGGGACCTAAACAGTTCACTTCAACTCGCCTAAAAGTGCGTTCAGAAAGCAGATCTCCTCTTCGTCCAAACCATTTCTCATTAACCCGTACTTGAGCCTGATAGCGATGAGGAGCTTCAACTGCGTCCAGAAAGCAGATGGAGATGGAAACAATCATGGATTTTTATATATAAGAGCAACTTCCCCTGGGAAGTGCCAGCCTGTGTCCACCTTGAGTTAACCGATGCCGGGGGTGACCAGGACGGGCTGGGTGGTCACCAGGATGCCCAGGGTGCATCCCCAGTTTACCGATGCCCGATGCAAAGCAGCTGCTTCTCTGCAAGCTCCTGGACCTCATCAATCTCAGGTCTTGCCTCAGCCTGAATTGTTTATTGAAAAGTCAAGCTGAGCCCGAAAACTGGTGTCTGCTCTCCTGGTTGGCTCTTATCCCCTTTATTTTATTAAAGAAGGGCACGACTCGGCATAAATAAATGTCTTTGACCCTACCTGCCTGCAGCGGTAGCCTCTGCATTCCCAAGAGCCCCAGTCACACCGGTTGCGCCCGCGAAGGTTGTTGCTAAAATCTGCAGCATCGGTGACCGTTGTGAATGGATTAACTGCTATGGCAACCCTGGCAGGACCTGGGGGTGCCAGGAGCAGGACAGACAAACAGCCTTTGGTTTTAAACTTCCCTGCTAAACCCCAAGGTCTTTTCCATGCCATGTGGAGCAATATATATGTATCTATTTATCAGCACAGGTGCTGCTTGTGCTTTGCATATTCTAAAAATGTCTGCTTAACGGTGTTAATCCAGCCGGCGGGTAGCACAGGGAGCGTCACGTGCAGCCGTGCCAAGGGGACTTTGCTCCCAGGCTGGCACCTAGGCTGCCACGCAGCTCTGGTAATGCCTGTTTGTGCTTTACCACTCCATGGCTCTCCAGGGCGGCCCGGATCCCTTGGCAGAAGGCACCAAGCTCAGCAGAAAGCACCAGCTAGGCTGGTTATCGGTGATGAGCAGGAGCAGAGAGTGGCTGGGGCCCAAAACTCATTGCATGGGTGGCAGAAAACCTAGCTCGGCCCTCCCTTGCTGCTAGTTTTATAACCAATTCCTGCTGCTGCAACATCTCAGCAAGAACCAGAAAAAAAACCCGGACAGCAAGGTGCACCTTGTGAAAAGACCCAACCTTGCAACCTTAAAAGAATAATCCAGATTTTCCTCTGTTGTTCAGGTTGCCCTTTGCTGTCATGAGGAGGCCAGGTGGGTTCAGGAATAGGGGATTTCAGGTTTGTTTTTGAGGGCCAACTGAAGCATGAGCTGCTGTCCTTGGTGGGAAGGTCCAGCTCTCAAAGGTGGAGGAAAGCTGGTCAGTGGAATCTGCTGGCATTGGTACCACGTGTGCCAGGGATGCTCCGTGCCCTGCAGTACCCCCAGGTGGGCAGTAGCTCTGGTCCCCCATTCCTCCCAGGAATGTCATTATCCCTCTGTGATAAAGACATGAAGAACAGCTCAGGAAGCATACAAATGATGGAGATGGGCTCACAAACATCACCCTTTCCACCTCCCGTGGGAGTGAAGGTCACAACTTCACCTCTTATAAGGATGTTTAGCCAGCAGGGTCACGGTACCGGGCAGTGTCGTTGCAGGAATGACATTCCTCTGAATAAAATAAGTGTTTGCTGAGTGCTTGTGAATATACACACACACGGTGGGAATGGGTGCAACATGTAAACGCCTCCATCCTGCAAATGGGCGCAGGGGAGAAATGCAGCAGCCTGGGAGCACGTGCTCTGCGGGAGGGCGCATACGGACACGGTGGAATTCGGCACTTTTTTTTGGCGTTCAAATCAGCAGATGACAGATGGATATCTAACTCAAGCCACCTTTTGTTATACAGAACTTCTGTCGGTGCCCAGGGTCGGTCTGGAGGTGCAACAAGTAGCGTAAAGGGGGTGTTCCTGCAGTTAATTCAGGGCCAAGCCCCCGCCGTGATCTAAATCAGCGCTCGCCACTCTCTAACCCCTCAGTGAACGCTGACACGATACCCATCAGCAGGCTGATTGCTGTTCTGAGTTCATCCCAGGCTGGCTTTAGTCTCTGACTTCTTCCTCATTGCCTCTCCTCCCAGGAGCTGCAGGAGCTGCCACCGCACGAGGCTCCAGGGCTGGAGGCTGCTGGCTGAGGAAGAGGAGGAGCGTGCCGGTGTGGAGCCCGAGGCCGTGACTGTATGCTCCTTGGCTGCCTTAATCACCCAGCTTTTTGCTGCTGTTCGCGTCTGTCCCTGTGAAATCGTTCATGTTTCCCAAGCATGCCTTTTTGTTGTCGTCGCTGTTATTTTGGAAGGGTACGAGCTCTGCTGTCCGTTTTAGACTCGCTTTCCTGCTCGGCGTGGATCTGCACAATCCCAAATGTTCTTTCCCCCTCTTTCGGAAGCGGTGGATGTTCGCCTGGGCGATAACGTCACTGGTTAATTTAGCATCTGCACTAATCTGCTTCGGTTCTGGCACTCCCGGAGAAGGTGGGAGAAGCAGCAGCAAATCTCCCCCTCCAAGGGGCTCCCAACCTCTCACTGCCTTCTCTGGCATGGGTAGGCAGACGTTTTGCTTTCCCCTGATGCTGGGAGGTCCCAGGTCCTTGCAAAGTCCTTCCTGAGAATAACGTACGCGTGCAATCCGCTGGAGGAGTTGCTTTGGAGGAACTGTGTGGCCAGCTGAGGGGCAGTGAACACGTACACGATGGACAGCAGCTTTACTGGCCCAAGACTCTGCACGATTGCTTCACTTGGTCATGCTTGTTGAGTGCAGCGACTCCAGCTTTATGTCAGGGATGGGAATCATAACACGTTCCGTTTTGGCAAAGCAAAACGGATTCAGACACAAGGGGTCAAATTCCGGTGACGGTGCAGAGCCAGGCCCTCAGATGTTGTAAGCGGCCATAACTGAAGCCCACGGAGCCGTGCTGGCTTACATCAGCAAAACATCTGGCCCAGGGCAGACATTTCAGTGCCACATGAAGCAAAAGCAGCTTTCACCAGGGACTTCTTGTCGAGCCGATCAATTTGGGTAAGACCTGCCTATTTCTTGGAGTTACTCATCCATACTGCGTATGGCAAACCCTTGGCGAGAGGTGCTCAAGCTGGAAGAGGCCAGGAGGTTTTTCCAAGGGCATAGAGTAGTCTTGGGAATGTCTGCCTGGAGCAAACCACCACTAAACCCCCAAGTGGACGTTGCAGCATGAGTTATCGCGTTGGCATTAGCAGAATCAGGAGCAAATCAGGCCATTTGGGGCGAAGGCATGGGATACAGCAGAAAGAGGGAGAGACCGTGACACTGGCAGGAACACACGACCCCATTGTGTGTCTGTTGCTAAGTACAGGTCCACCAAGACCACCAGCGCATGGCTCTGCACAGTGTGACTGCAGGTGTGACACCAGGACAACAAACCGGCACGTTTCTCACCTGGAAGTGCTTCCGCCGCGTCTGTCTTGAGATCCAGGATGGGCTCAGAAGAAGACATCTGTTTTTTGGGGCTGTGCTCCATTTCTGAAGGCTGGGGAATAGGCAGGCTGAGCCAGGAGCTACCTGAAAAAATCCAGACCCAAAGAAGAAACTCTTAGAAGGCAAGCGATGCACAGGGAGTGCGAGAAGGGGCCAGGGTGGCTTGTGGTGGCCACACTCCACATATGGCTGTCCCCAGAGTCTAAAGCACCCCCCAGAGCATCATGCTGGGTGCCTGCGGAGTGGAGCCTTCTGGACAGCATCTGCCGTGGTCCTCCCTGGTGACTCTCAGACCCCTTCTTAAGGTGATATTTCAGCTTTGGGCAGGACTTGAAACCACCTCCCACCATATATTGCAGTTCTTCCTCCTCCTTTGAAGCTCCTCTGCCTGGTTCGTAGCCCTTTCTATCACTGGCTGTCAAGATACTGCTTCATTTGCACTCAATTTGCAAAAAGTGAGGAAATACCAATGTGATTATCCTAGACTAACATTAGCGCTCCAGCTCTTCCGTCTTTCTCTTCCCTGACGTTTCTACGCAGACGCTGTTAAGTTTGCTGAACAGCACAGATACAGCTTTGGACCCCACTGGAGGTCCTGCCCCATCCAAAGGATTTTCCTTGTCATGACTGAGCCTCGGAGCTCAGCCCCCATTGGCATGCAGGGCAGTAAATCCAGGCTGCTTCTGCCCACGACAGTGGCTGCCGCCTCATGTCTGGGTGGGGCAGAACTTCTAGACATCCAAATTATTTGGGATTGGCATCTCTGGGCTGCTCACGTGTCCAGAGGCTGCTGGGCACACCATGGGTGTGAGGCCAGAGTGGGACACCCCTATGTGCTTACCTACATAGCCCCGTGCGTGGTCCACCGCACACTCTCAAGCCTCTTTTTACTCTGCAAGCACACGTCACACGCTGGAAAAACGGGTTGGGTCTGGCAGAAAAAGCGTCAAGGTTGCCAGCATCTGCGCTGGCCTGCACCCCCCCTTCCGCACCCCTCAGGCCAGAGGCGCGTGCCTTGTAGGCGCATCCATGTCCCTGCTTTTTCCACCGGCTCCCAAGCACCCACCAGCTGCATGCTGACACTGCGCAACACGCAGACACATTCTTGATTTAAATATTTTGGTGCTAAATACCCCACCCAGGCACTCGTACACTGCCGTGTGCCCAGCACAGGGCAGAATGCAGCCGTGACCCAGCCAGGTCCCCCAGGTGCAGCCTTTGTGTCCGCCGATCCCCACCGATGCTCTTCCCAACTCCATTTTCACCCGCTTTCAGCTGCTGCTCCTCTTCCAGGCAGATGTCTCCGCTCCCCCAATCCCACAGGCTCAGAATCCCTGTCAACCAGCTGATAACCAGATTTAGACCAGAACATAGGCTTTCCGCTACATCTGGGGCGGTGACTTCATCTGCTGTGCTGGGAACGGAGCCTGAGCTCTCCCTTGCCAAAAGCTGGACCACTGCTTGCCCCACTGACACGGCAGCTGAGGGGCGATGTCCCGGTGGCCAACTGCTGGGCTTGCCATGCAGCAGGGGTAAAACCCTTCATGCACAAAGCTCTCCAGGAGATGCCCTGCAGTGCAGCCATCTCTGCTCTTGCAGAACTGTGTCCAGTTCTGGGCTTCCCTGTTCAAGAAAGATGAGGAATTCCTAGAGAGAATCCAGAGGAGAGCAACAAGGATGATAGAGGGACTGGAGCATCTCCCCTGTGAGGAAAGGCTGAGGGAGCTGGGATTGCTCAGCCTGGAGAAGAGAAGGCTGAGAGGGGATCTCATCAACACGTACAAATATCTCAAGGGTGGGGGTCACGAGGACGGAGCCAGACTCTTCTCCGTGGTGCCCAGCACCAGGACAAGGGGCAATGGGCACAAACTGAAGCAGAAGAGGTTCCAGTTGAACGGGAGGAAGAACTTGTTGACTTGGAGGGTGCCCGAGCCCTGGCCCAGGCTGCCCAGGGGGGCTGTGGAGTCTCCTCCTCTGGAGATCTTCAACCCCCGCCTGGACGCTGTCCTGTGCCCCCTGCTCTGGGTGAGCCTGCTTGGGCAGGGGGGTGGCACTGGGTGAGCTCCCGAGGTCCCTTCCAACCCTTGTGATTCTGTGATTCTGTGAGGGCGAGGAAGTATTTGGCTGAGGTCACCCTGCTTTGGCGTGCACCCAAGCGGTGCATCACCTCGCCATGGGAAGCAAGGGGTGGAACTGGGTGCCCCAGCCTCTGAAAGGCTGACAGCTGAGCAGCTTTGTAGGGCTTGTGGGTGCCAGAAGCCGGGATGCCAGGGACCCACCTTACAGACAACCTGGCCATGCTCCACCATCCACCTCTCATGGGCCAGGATAAGATGCTGCATCCAGGAGAGGGCAGCAGAATCCCAGCATGCTCCATGCCTATTGCCACCACCATTAACTGCGGCTTCTGCGAGTCAGTTCCTGTCTCTTTCCGAAGCTGTAAACACGGCCTTCGACTTCCCATGACAACAATCTTCACCCAGAGACTCTGGCAAAATCTTCATGGTCACTGTCCGTCAGCGCGTCTGTAAAGGTTTCTATTTAATGCCCCAGAGTAGCTATTTTTGCACCCAGCTAAGCAGAGGGACCGTCTGCAATCCCAAACTGAGATCTGGAGGAAGAAGTCAGAGCCAAATTCAATGCCATGGGGCCCTTGCAAACCCCTTTGAGATCTGCGTGGGAGGAACAGGGCAAAACTCAGCCACCCAGCAGTGGTGGCAAGCGATCCCCTTTGCCGGCAGACCTGTCCCCCCTCTCCTGCAGTTACCGACACCCTTGGTGGCAGGGCACGGGGACCAGCAGCCATCCCCTCCACATGGGACAAGGGAACATGGCTTTGAATTGGGGTCCTGGCATGCAAGCGGAGGAGGGAAGAGTTTTTGATGGAGTAAGAACTGCAACGCTGAGGCTCCGTCATGGCATTTTAATGGCTGAGGGTCCCTGGGTACCTTCCAAACACCGGCCCAGCATCCAGCAGACCTTCAGCAGGGGCCAGGCCATGGGGTTTTCTGCTTCCATGCGCCGTCATGCAGCAGATGACAGCGGCTCTGCAAGCCAGTGCTTATTAAAGATTTAAAAGGCAAGCTGTCAGCACTGCTGCTAAAGATGGGCTTTTCCTCTTATAGCTCTATCCCTCTCTAATACTAATAGGATTGGAAGGAGGAGGAGAAACGGCGGCATGCCGGCCAGCTGAGGGGGAGCCGTTTTTGCCTTGCAGAGGCTTTGCATGCCCTGGGGGATCTCTACAGCAGTTTGCTCATCTTCCAGTACCCCTCCTCAGATCTCTGGGATTTTGGGTTAATCCCTCAGGCTCTGCAAGGGGAGGTGGTGCAGCCTGGGAGCAGAGGCACGGAGCAGAAATCGCCGTCTCCCCCTCCATCCCTCCTCCTGACACCTCCGCCAAGGGAAAATGAAACAGAGGGCTCTGTGCTCTGCTCCGCGTCCTCTGCCGGAAAAACTGCATTAATCCCCATTTTGTTTAAAATTACAGCTGGGCAATGGCTGGAGTTTCCATTTTTGCAAGGACTTTTTGGGATCGGAAGCCTGGATTTGGACCAGGCTGGAAAGAACACAAAGAGTTTCACCCTTCTCTGCAAAGGAAGATGCTAAAATCAAAATCCATGCCAGCAGCACTGCTTGAGCTATTCAGCTTTCTTTTTCAGTGATGCATCTTACAAAAACAATTTTGAAAGGCGTTTTTGACATGATGCAAACTGCTTGAACACATGATTTCCTTCTAAATTTGAGCAAAACTAGAGCAGTTCCACAGTATCGTTGAGGTTAAATCTATGGCGATGGAGGCCTGTTTCATCCCAGTTTTTCTTTCCAGTTCTACTTCATATTTCACTCCCTCATTGTCCCCTTTGGTTAAATTAATTAAGTTTGCGAATCACTCAGATCAACTGATGTTGAAGGACGTAGTATAAATAGTTTTGCTTAATTGCCTGGAGCCAAAGGTGAGATAGCAAACACCATGTCTTCTTCACAGATAGGGTTGGTTGAGGTTTTTTTTTTTGCAGAGAGTCAACAGGGAGGAAAACCATCAAACCATCCACCCTAGCACCAGCCTCTGTGTCCTTCAGGGCATTCCTCTGCTCTTCGCATCCTCCTCCTGAACTTGCAGGATTTCTCCCATTTCCCCAGTCACTCTGTATGCTGGACTACACCTGGACCTGCCACAGCTGCCCGGCCAGAGATGCCCGGTTTGCAGCAGCGGCCAGATCTGGACTCAGATCTCATGATAGAAAAAAAAACCCCAACGTCATCAGGACACCATACAACACCGTGTCTTGGGAATTTTTGTGCTGCGGAGCGCTCCAGGCATGCGAGGGATTGCATGTGTTCATAGCAATGACCTCAACCCCATTAGCTCATCTTGCTCTTTAATCAGTGCCATATGTGCAACGTATAGGCAGGCTGTATATCACGTCCAGTTTATGGTTTGATTGGAAGTGACGGCCTTGAAACCATAAAATGGTCAGTTAAAGTCGTCGTAATTCGTTCGCTGTCTTTTGCCTCCTAAACTCAGGACGTTGCAATTAGCTGGCACTCTTGGCCTTAGTCCTGGGCTAAATCCTTCTTTGGTGATGGGCAAAAGCAAGGCTGGAGAGGAGCAGAGAGAAGAAGAGAGGGATGGGGAGGAAAGCCAGGAAATGAACTCTCTGTTGGAGTCAGCCAGAGCAGGGCTTGAGGAAATCCAGACCCTGGCTTGTCCGTCTGGCAGGACGGAATCACGAGGAGACAGTTATTAAAGAAATACAGATTTTTGTTGGTCACCTGCCAATCTCTTCCCACAAGGAGGCAAATGACTCTAGCAAATAAAACAGAAGCTCCCCCTGCTTTCAACTGACACCATGTGAGGAGTGAAGCCACCAGAGCAGGGTCACCTGTAACTCCTGGTGCCAAAAACCTTGGGTCTGTCCATCCGCAAGTGAGAGGGTCAATGCTTCCCCCATCTCCTCAGCAGGGAAACGGAGGTCAGGAGGCACCAAGACCTGTCCAGGATTGAGAGGGAACACCCTCTCCTGAGCTAAAACTTGATATCCTACTACTCTTCTTTATATCCTACTCTTCTTTGTATCCTACTCTTCCCTGAGCTGTTTTCCCTCATCAAGGCACAGCTTCAGCCATAATACCTGAAAAGTCCATTTCAGCAACGAGGAGATGGCAGAAAGGACAGTGTTGTCCTGTTCCACCTATCCAAGCTCCTCGCTCTCTCTAGGGAAAACCGTTCAGCTTGTCTGACCTTGCTGTTTTCTGCTAAAACTCAACTATACTTTGCCCTTTTGGATGGAAGGCAGCTCCCCCACCCAAGTGCTTCTTGTTCTTTGGGCTCACCAGTTTACAAAACCCCAACTAATTCCTGCCCACAACCCAAGAGCGCAAAGTGGAAGGTTCCTTCAAGAGCATCAAGGCAGGATGTGTATGGGAGTCAATGAGGAAAGGTGGGGAAGGTGTTCCCCAGGTCACAGTTTCCAGGAGGACTGTACACATGAACAAACTGTTCCCCGCGATCGCTCCTTGGCAGCGTCTGTTGCACAAAAACGGCCCCAGGTCTCTGCCTTTACACAGGAACCCGCTTTTCTCTCAATTTTCCAGGAGTCACTTTCAGAAAGCAGCCCCATGGGCGGTTTCCACGCAGATGTAACTGCGCTCGCTTCCTATCTAGGTATTCTTGCCAAGCAGAAAATCCACAAACTAATGGCCTCGTGGGGAGACCCCGGGCAGGGTTGGGAAATCACTGGTGGCCAAGCTGGGAGTGTCAGTGGCAGGAAGGCAAAAGGGAAAGGTGGGAATCACTGCAGCTCTTAATATATTGGGGAAAGAGCAAACTGGAGCGCTTGCTTCATGCCAAACCAATTTTTTTTGCTCAACACCAAAGGGAAGAGTTGCATTTTGCATTTGGTTAAGAAAAGCAAAGGGCTTAAATTCCCCAAAGCAAGAAGGGTCCCCAGGAAGGACACTGCCTGTCCGTACAGAGCAGGGATGTCCATACACGTAGGATGGACCCACATTTCCTTCACCCAGAGTCTTAGCTTCTGGGTGAAAAGAAAGGGGGAGATGGCCTCTTTCTCCTCCTTCCAGAAATTCTCATCCTATTTTGCAGAAACTCTGACCAGTTTGACCCAGATCTGTGAGTACTTTGGGGTCAGACAACACAGCAACATGGCCTGGTGTGCTCTGTGCCTTGGTGCTCCTGGTGAATCTCTTCCTCTTGGAGACTCACACCAGACTTCGTGGCTTTCCCTTCTCTTTTGGTGTCAGTTTGGGGAGCTAAGGTCTGCCCACATCACTGCAGCTACATCAGTTACACAAGCTGAAGCCTGTCCCGGCACACAGAGATGCACTAGGTAGACCTTTGGGTCCAGCTGAGCACCCCATCCTTATGCCAGGGGTCCAGCCCATACGTGTAAACACATACTCCTTCTCCAGCCAGAGTGGACAGCAGAAGCATCATTATTTCTTTCCAGCAGTGAACTATAGAGACAGGAAGCAATTTGCAGAGAACCAAACCCACCTCACCCCAAAAAAGAGACAAAGCCTTCAGCCTGAAAAGTCTCCCTCCCACTTCACCTTGCTCCTACTCTTTGTGCCTTTTCCTAATCAAAGAGAGTTTGAGGCCAAGATATCACTCATTGGAAAATCAGCCGGAGTCTAATCCAGCCCTGGGAAGCCTCCCATCCGTGTTACAGCTGCAGTTTCCCCCTTCCCATTTCCTTTTTGGAGCGTTAAGTCCTTTAGGCAATGACTATTTGTGGTTCTGGACTATGGCCTTTCCCAAAAGCTGAGGAATGTGCAGAATAAAACCTCCCTGTGCAGCGCCGAGAGCCAAGAGCAGGCTGAGCCGAGCAAGAGGGAGGCTGTGCTTTCATGTGAGATAGAGCACCGTGCAAACCGCCCTGTTGGCCAGCATCTCCACCCCTGCAGATGCTCACTGGAACATCTTATTAAATGTCCCCGCACAAATGTTCAGGGTTTGTATGAGAGGCGGCTGGCTGCCCTTCGTGCCTCCTCTCCAGCTAACCCAGCTCTGATGACCTTTTGAAGAGATTAAACCCCAGGATTTGGGAAGACGTAAAAGTCCCCACTGAAACGTGTTGTCTCAGCTCCACTTCTGATCTCCAACCCAGTTTGTCCAACAAACACAACAGCTTAGGGAGGGGTGAAGGGACTAAAGCCACCGAGGAGGCTCTTCATGGCCAGCGAGACCAAGCACTGGGCCACCTGGGACTCACAGGTAGCACAAAGCCTGGGAATCTCAAAGTAGCACTAGCAAATCTCAAATCCTTGCTCAGACAGACCTGAATCCCCATCTTCCCTGGCACCCTCACCCACCCCCAGGCTTGCCCTGGGACATCACCTGTGGTGCTGTTACCTGGAAGGCTGCAGTGCCTGGAGAGCTGCCGGGAGAGTTGGCCTCGTCCAGCAGGACCTAGAAACAAAGGAGAAGGCATGGGTCTGGCTCTCTGCTCCACCTCCATGGCTTTCTGTTGACCTCTCTTCACATAAGCACACCCACTTGGGAGGGATACAAGGAAAGAAAATAGAGCCTTGTAGTCCCGTCCCAGGAAAAATTATTTCCAGGGAATTTCCCTTGGATGTGCACCATGAACCCAGCCAGGTTTTACAGTGCGTGACACATGGCCTTCTTTTGGAATGCCTCTGGTAGGTACCCGTCTGCACCCCCCCGGAGCACTGCTTACCTTTCTGAAGTAGAGAGCAAGCTGACAGCCCCCTCAATCCAGGAAAAACTTCACCAGCTCGAACCCATCTCACTATTCCAGTTAAAGAGATGCCCTTGCACTAGCAGAAACCGGAAATTTTTGGAAGATTTTTTTTCAAAGATGTCCTGAAGTGAGGAAGACTCCTGGGCAGACGAGCTGAGTCCCCTTGGGTCTGAAGGTCTCCCTTGGTGCTCTTGGGGGGGGGGGGGAGCGAAGGAGCTGCCCTCTTGCTCCTTGGAGGCCTGGAGGAAGCCCCTGGTCTTCATCCCTGAGAGCTCAAGCTGTAGAAAGGTCTAAGCAACCTGCTCTCCACTGGCAGGGGAGGAGGGGAGGGTCTGGAGGGCAGCCCCAAGTAGTTTATTAATTCATTTGGTTTTGTCATGGAAGAATAGCGGGCTGAAACAAGACATCTCTCCCTCTCTGGTTTTAGCCAGTTCCTACTGAAATTTTCCCTAGAAACCCATTAATACAATACGGAGAGGCAGGTTAAAATTACACTTAACCTTGAAATATTGTTTGAAGAGGGGAAATTAGAATATTTCGTTTCAAAGCTGAGGGAGGAAACGCATTTTTCAGACGCCAGAAAAGGATTTTCAGCACTATTTCCTGGGCTTCCTGATGAATTTGCAACTAGTCTTAATTAACCCCAAACCTGCATTTTTCAGCGAATAAATGGTTCACCTGGGCATGTTTGCCAAGATCCATTTAGGAATTGTAACTGCTTCTGTACGTGGCAAGCAAATTGAAATAATAACTACAGGCAGAGTGAAAAACTGCCTGCGTGCTTCCAATACACAGGGAGAAAAAAAAAATCCCTTCGTCTTAGGTTAAGTCAACAAAATAGTGGATAATGGAGGGCAGTTAATACATTTTCCTGAGTGCTTTTTGATAAAGGCCATCAAAGAGGCTTTTAAGGAAACTCAATAGCCGAAGGGGGATTGTCTAACATCCACAGTGTATTAAAAGCTTATTAAGACAGAGAAAAGAAGAAATGGAATCAAGAGTTCATTCTCAACATATAAATAATATAATAATAGGGCAGCCCCGAGAGTCCATCTTAGGATGAAAGTCTTTTATTAACGACGCAAGGGGAAAAGGGCGAAGAGTCAAGTGGAAAAATTTTGCAGGGAAAAGAAAATAATGTCCACTGGCCGAGGCTAGCGCAAGCCGCGAGGAGAGCTCGTGAAGGCGCGCCAACGAAGAGCCTGCCAGGGGGTTCAACAAGACGGCACGCAGCGACGAGCAGCGCACGTTAGAGAATGTCACTTGAACCCTTCATACAACGTGGTGGGATTTAAATCAGCCTTAGTGGCTCACGAGAGACAATAAGAAAGAAAAGAAAGAGGAGCCCTCGGTGTAGTGATGGGTAGATGGAGGAATGCTGGCTCAGCAGTCAGAGGTGGCATGGGCAGGAGGCTGCATTGGGCAGGGGGTGAGAAACCACAGAATATGTAAAAAATACCTTTAGGGGACAGAGAAGTGCTCTCAGTTGAGTCCCCGCCACCTCTCCTCGGGTAGATGGAGAGGATTAAAGTCTGCCCGAAGCCTCCCAGTAAAACTGAAAGTCATGAAGGGGGTTTTACGGGGAAGAGGGTAGTCAACCATCAGGGCAGTCAAGGCTCAAGAGGAAAGAAATAAGGAGAAAGCTGACGGGAGCATTGCCTTAATCATGAACACACATGTTTTTAGTGGGAAACCCCCTTTAAGGAAGACCCCCCCTTCCAAAATTCGTTTAGATAGGATTGACCAGGATAAGAGACAGAAGCCGTGATGCTGCAGGGTGTCGGGCATCACCCACAAGCTGAGGTTAAGGAGAAATTCTCCCAGTGTGGGGCTAAAGCAAGCCAGGCCAGGGGGCTCATCCACCCGGCTCTGAAATCTCTCTGCCAGGCACCGCCAAAGGTGGGACATGGGCATGGACACGGAGACGGACATGGAGACAGACATGGGGATGGACATGGAGACGGACACAGAGATGGACATGGAGATGGACATGGAGACAGACACATGCTCTGCCCGCTCCTGCCTGATAAATCTTCTCCTGATCTTGTTTTCTACCGTAATAGTTTGTGTTTTCAGCCCGCCCATGTATCATTTCTAGATGGGCCAGGGCACTTAATCCCCACTTGGTTTATTCATTATTAGAAAGCTTTTCAGTTTTCCTTTAACATCATTCGGGTGGGATTTGATCACAGAATCTGTCCAGCGCTGAGTCCGTATTCCTGAGAAAGGAGTGATAATTAGATGATGGTCACGCAGCCTGGAGGGAGGCGGGCAGGAGGAGGAGATGCCCAGGGAGGAGAAAGGGCAAGTGATGGGTGGGAAGGCTCCAGCGTTGGCGTCCCCGCCAGCGGCCGAGCGCCGCGGTCCAGCCTCTCCTGCCTCTGCCCACCCTCGGAGGCTCGGTCTCTGCAACGGAACAGGGTCAAGGCCGGGATGCTTTTTACCCTGTCGTTGGTGGAAGAATTAATCAGAAAATTGCAGCCCACCAGGCTTTAAGATTGGAGCTAAATCCCTTTAAATCGGTGTCACTGAGCTCCCATCCACCGATTAGTTAAATAATGGCTTGAGTTTTTTATTTTATTTGATTCTAGCCTTCACAAGAAAAAAAAAAGCCACAGATTTTGTTTCAGATCAGATGTAAAATGGCATGAAACATGAAACACAGCTTTGCTGGATTACCTCTCCTTGCCAGCTACACAGGTAGGTGGGGGCAGGCACTGCCCTGTGTGCAGGGAAAAGCCAACCTGGTAAAGACAGGCGGGATCACCAGGAGGAAAGACAAGGGAGGAAGACTGAGTCTTGGAGTACTGCATCCAGTTCTGGGCTCCCCAGTTCAAGAAGGATGAGGAACTACTAGAGAGAGCCCAGAGGAGGGGTACAGAGATGGTGAGGGGACTGGAGCATCTCTCCTATGAGGAAGAGAAGGCTGAGAGGGGATCTCATCAACACGTGCAAATATCTCAAGGGTGGGGGTCACGAGGACAGAGCCAGACTCTTCTCGATGGTGCCCAGCACCAGGACAAGGGGCCATGGGCACAAACTGAAGCAGAAGAGGTTCCAGTTGGATGGGAGGAAGAACTTCTTGACATGGAGGGTGCCCGAGCCCTGGCCCAGGCTGCCCAGGGGGGCTGTGGAGTCTCCTTCTCTGGAGATATTCAACGCCCGCCTGGCCGCTGTCCTGTGCCCCTGCTCTGGGTGAGCCTGCTTGGGCAGGGGGGTGGCACTGGGGGAGCTCCTGAGGTCTCTTCCAACCCCTGCTGTTCTGGGATTCTGGGATTCTGTGAAGACAAGGCTGTCTCTGCCTCTTCCCTCTTACAATTCACATCAAGGCTGATTTCAGTCTTCTTGTGGTGGGTGAAGGGCAAAAACCTACTGACGGCTGTAGAGGCGTACCTTCCTGTGGTCTGTTTTTGGTGAGCCATGGCTTCTCCTTAGCAATAAGGGTCTAGGCAGAGAAAACCAACAGCATTTTGTGAAGACTGGAAGGAGAAAGCAGCTGGCTCAGAAGCAGGACTGCTCCTTCACTGCCCTTTCCCACCATGTCCTACGGCAGGGAAGGCTGTGGCTGCCTGGTGGTGGGGTTGCAGAAGGTGCTGGGTGGAGGGGACACCATCACTGTCACACGCCACTCAGCGCTTGCAGTCCAGGCCATGGGTCTTGGGGGCTGGAAAGCCAGGACCACCTGGGACTCCTTGAGGAGCTCATGAGCAAGCTACCGAGTTGCACGAGTTTGCTGGTAGGCACCACGAGCCTTGTTGGGGTGCTTTCTGTTGCCTGCTAGAGTCCTCTGCCCTCTGTTCATCATGTGGCAAGGTGTTTAAATTGAGGTGCTGTGCACATCCTCCCCCACCAGCCCATTTCCTGCAGGAAGCCAAACAAGATGTCAGTTCAGATAGGGCTGTGGGCGGAGGTGCGGGCTAATGAGAAGACCTCCTAGGTGGCTGCAGCAGCAGGTAGGCACTGGCAGAGAAGGTAATGTAAAAGGGCAGGATCAGAGATAAGGCTGAGAGGGAAATGAGAGGCCAGCGTCCTCTCCTTGGTCACACTGGTGGGGCTCCATGGTGGTCCAGCTCAGCAGGGTGGGGGATGCAGGCAAAGAGCATCCCGGTGTGCGCCCACCAGCGCCGGCTTTGGTGAGAAAGCATTTGCATTTAAACTGCTGGTCCTATTGCTTCTCCTCTGCTGGGGCTTATGCGTGGCAGGATATTTATTCCAGGCTGCGGGTGGAGTCAGTGGCACCCCTTGATAAAATATCGGTGATGCCTCTTGCCTTGGGACACGAAGACCTAGCCCCCAGTTTTATAGTCAATAATTTCAGGAGCCTGCCCAGGCAATGGCAGTGGATGGATATATTAACTCTCCCTTTCTCAGCTCATAGATGCGGGATCCTAGGGGATCGCCTCTGATGGATGCTTGCCTAACCTTAAATCTTCCAGAAAGAAGATGCCAGTCCTTCCCCAGAGACCTGCCTTGGTGGTCCTGGACATTACTACTACAGCTGATAGAAAGCTTTTAGTAGCGTCCAACCCAAACCTTCACTACAGTGAGTTAAGCGTTTCTATTCTCATCCTTTCACCAGTGACCTTACGGCGCAATTGATTGCCATCCATTTTATAATTAAACTTTGCCTGATGATGGACCATTTCCTCGGCTTCTACTTTCCAGACTAAACAAACCCTGCTTCTTTAGCATTTCCTAATAAGCTCTGGTTGCTGAACCTCATCTTATTATTCATGCTTCTCCTCTGGACTTCCTCCAGCTCGTCAACATCTCTCTTACCACGCCGGCCCAAAGCGGGCAGGGAGCCCCAGTCCCGGCATCAGGCTGAGAAGGGCAACGCAGCCCGCGTCTCCCACGGCACGCACATCGCTATCTGAGGCGCAGCTTTTCGCAAAGGCCCCCACGCTTTTGCACCCGCGCCCACCCAGCTGGGAGGCACCTGCCTGTTTCACGTGGGTCCTGCGGCGGAGCTGTTAATGGAAATAGCGACTGGTGATAACCGCTCCGAGGGCAATTTAAGAGCTGGCGGCGCATTTGCCTTCCGCTGAATTCATCTGAACCATGTTTATCAGCATCCTGCTGCAAACCCTCGCTTGGGAGAGGATCGGTGCGGTGTTCCTGTCCCGCTGCAGGACCTGCTCGCTGCCTGCCCAGCCCAGTTAGCTACAGCAGGGACCGTTTTGGGCAGGAAACCTCAGAACAGCAGCGAGGCTGCCAGGGAGAAGTGGTGAAAAGTGAGCAGTCAGGGAATCTTTGCATGAAGAAGGCTGGGGAGCTGGGGTCACGCACTTGGGCGCATGGGAAACCAGTTCGGGGTTTTACCCAGCTATTTGCTGCGGGTGCTCCCGAGCTCAGCAGGTTCCCAGCTCGACGCTGGGATGCCTTGGCTGAAATGCTGCCTTGCAGGGTTGCTAACAGTGTGTTTTCAGCCGGTGCATTTGGGAGGCTGATCACCCGGTTGAGGAGGAGTATGGAGCAGTGTAGGAACGAGGCAAGGCCGGTACCTTGGGCTCAGAGAGAGCAGAGCCCGCCCCAGCTCTGGGCATGGTGTGTGGCAGCATCCTGGCACAGGATTTGGGGAATTAAAAATTACACCCAACACCAGGGAGAGGCTGAGGTTGCTCTTACTGCAGCACATTGCTCTTACCCGAGTTAAACCAGAGTCCAACAGGTCCCTGGTGAACAGGGGGTGAGGGGGTATTAACAAATACCTTTATTTTGCAGGAGCTGTAGGTCCACAATGTCCTATATCTGCTGCAGCTTGGGGGGGCTGGACAGAGAACCGCTGGCTCTATTTTTACTAATGAAAACCACCCAAACTGGACAGCAATGTCATGCACTTAGCTAGCGGCCACAAGTTCTAAAATATCTCTGCCAAATGGTTTTGCGGGCATCTGCACGGCTCCAAACCAATGTTTTTTAATTTGTATGTGTGGTTCAGGACGGCTCCAGGCTGCAGGGGCAGCGACGGGGAGGGGGTGGCGGCGACTCCTGCCAGACCTCCCTGGGGAGCTGGCCCCCTCACTGTGCCATTTTGACTTTAAAGTATGAATTTAGCTCTGCTTCTCCTCTTGTGTAATTCAGTTTGGCTGGCAGCAGGCTGGCTGGCTGCCCGGACGGCGTGAACCACGCACGCCACGCGATGAGAAACACCTTGGGCAGATGGCAGGTCTGGAGCAGCCATCCCATCCTATCCCATCCCATCCCATCCCATCCCATCCCATCCCATCCCATCCCGTCCTCCTTGTTGATGGGTGGGAAGGAGCTGGCAACACTACGGCTCTGCAAGCCCATTTCCTAAGCAAGGCGAGCACTGTGGGCTCCTGAAGGGAGCTGTCAACACAGGGGAGCAAAACCCTGCTCCAGGTGGGGTGGGGTGTCCAGGGGGGACCTCCTGCTTTCATTCCTGTTTGCATGGTGGCTGTGTCCCTCTGCTTCCTCCTGTCCTGCTGCCCAAGCCCTTGGACATGTGTGGGGACATGGGACATGTAGCACATGGCAGAGGGATGGGGAGGTGGCCCTCTGCCCACTCTGCCCAGGGAGGGAGAGCATGAAGGCATCTTCCCCAAGAGAAAACAGGCTTCTGAGGGGCTCCAGGTCAGGAGAGGTCTGACCTGGAGGTGTGCAGGGGTTTGGGCTGCCATGGGTAAGGAAGTTGCTTCCCACCCTGCTCTGCATGCTTGATGCTCACCCCACAGGGCACTGCCAGCCCCAAGCCTCCAAGGGGTGATGCGGTCTGACCTTCCTATGTGAGCATCAGGGTTGGTGAGGAACCCCAAGGTGCTTCTGCTCTCCTTGCAACAAAAAAGAACCAAAGAAATCCTCGAGGATGCGCAAATCGCAGATCTGTGTGTTTGCAAACCAGATCCGAACACCCGTACCCCAAATCCTTGTGGCATCTAGCAGAGCTGAGCCGAGCCCATGGAGGATCCAACCCCTGCATGCTGCACGGGGCCACATCAGGTGGACCCAGACCTGCCAGCCCAGGCCTCAGCTCAAAAGCATTAGTGCCAGCCCCAGCCACACAGACACTAGAGCTGCAGGTCCAGGCTTGAATCTAAAATAACGTATTCTGGATTATTTTTTGTTTTTCCTTCATCCCCTCTGTGTTTTCAAGGCTTGCTCCCCCTCCAGCAGGGCTCAGGTCCGGTTAGATGCGAGGTCCCTGCATCCTCAGCAGTGGGGATGGGCCCCACAAACTCATTTCACGAGTGGCTGACCTGGGGTCTCCAGATTATCGAGGGCTGAGCTAATGCCGAAAGCTCCCAGACAAGCGGCTTTCTCAGGAAATGCCATCCTGGAAAACGCAGCCTGAGAGAAAATAAACTCCCCTGAGCCACAGCAAAAGACCCAAGCCTGCAATTTCTTCCTTGCTGTCTGGAAAGGGCCGGGGCTGTGTTTTCCAAAAGGGTAAAACACAGGGTAGGGATGTTATTTTAGTGAGCGGCTGAGCCCCTTCAAACCTCCCGACACATGGGCATGTCCCCCTGGTCCTGTTTGTGCAGATGTAGTGCTGGGCTGGGCTCCAGGCCACGTCCTCCCCCCGCGGGGACGGCTTCGGGCTTTGGAAAAATTCCGCACAGGGGGAGTGGAAAAGAAGCTGTTTTGCAGGTGGTGCTGAGTTATTCCAGACGTGGAGCGCAAACACGATTGCAAATGAATGAAATCCCCTCCTCCCCCAGCATAAAGCTGGTTTGTGCTGGTAATTAAGGCTGGGGATTACTGGTGGGGCAGGACAGCAGGAGGCTGGGGATTCTGACTGTCCGTGGTGAGGGGATGCTCCGTGGAGGATGGGACCCTCCATCAATGGTGGGCATCTTCAGGGTGGTGGAGCTGGGCTGCCTTCTGCAGCTCCATGGAGCCCCAGGAGCTGATTCAGGGTGACAAAGCTGCCGGAGGCTGCGCCTCGTCCTTTGCTGGGCTTCCTCCAGCTCAGCCCCTCCTTGCTCCGAGCCCCGCTCTTGGCCAGCATCAACCTTTCCCCCTCCAGTCCATCCCCAGCGGCACCCCGGGGTCCTGGATTCCACCGATTTTTGACAAATTCCCTTTAAAAGAGACACCCTCGGTGGGTGTGGCTGGATTTGCCCCGTCAGTCACAGACCTGAGGGTACAACCGGTGGCTGCCAACACGGGCGGAATGTCAAACGTGGAGCCTCTCTAGAGACCTACAGTTGAGTGAGTGCTAATGGCTCAGCCTTGTGAAAACCAGCTCTAAAAGTAAATAATCGCCTGCTCCGGGTGCTAAGGCACGGTGAGGAGACCTCACGGTTTGACACAACCGTTCAGCAACCACACACATGAAGCATTGGGGCTCTGCTCGCCGCCTTGTCTTGTTCGGCGGCTGACAAAGGCGTCCGCTGGGTCATTAACTCGAATTTCCCAATCAGTTTTGCTACCAGAAGGACCATCTATTATTACAACACGGGAAACCTTGCACACGGGTCGCTCCGGCACACCGTTATTTTACGGCGTGTAATCAGGCCTCCCACGAGACGGCTTCGCTCTCTTGGTTTGGTGCCTGGAGTGTGTCTTTGCTTAATGGCCCTCCTTCAACACCGGGGCCCTTTTCTGCTCTGTCTTCCCTGGCACAGAGCTGAGGATAGTAGGGCCAGCTGGGACAGGACAAGGGGGGGTGGCTTTAAACTGAAGCAGGGGAGGTTTAGACTGGATCTAAGGAAGAAATTCTTTCCAGTGAGGGCGGTGAAACCCTGGCAGGGGTTGCCCAGAGAGGGGGTGGAGGCCCCATCCCTAGGACCATTCCAGGCCAGGTTGGCCGGGGCTGTGAGCAACCTGCTGTGGTTCAAGGTGTCCCTGGTCCTGCAGGGAGGTTGGGCTGGGTGACCTCTGGGGGTCCCTTCCAACCCAAACCATTCTATGATTCTGATTCTATGAGCCTATGATTCTATGATTCTATAACGGCTGGGCACGGCATTACGTGAGAGCCGCAGCCTTTCTCGGTAACCTGGTGCTCGCTGGGGAGGCATCGTCATTGCTGAGCACACGTGGGGAACCTGAGATACGCCCTAAACAGCTTCGCCAACCCCACAGAGGGTCCTGGTATGGCATCTCACAGGGGACCCCAATTCCAAGCTGGACTGTCCTCTCAGGTTGGCAGGTCCCTCCTGGGTCTGAGGAAGGTTTCTATCACCCATCCTGAGATCCCTTCAGTCTCTTCGTGGCCAACGTGTGACCTGCTTGTGGCTGATCTACCTCCCTAAGTCAACACTGAAGTGCACACTGACAAGGAGGTCTTTGCCCCCAGGCTCTCACCACAGCTCTCTGCTTCTCACCCATGTGAGATGTGGCTTCATCACCACAAAGAGTGGGCTGGTTGGTGGCCCATACAGCTGATTCCCAAACCCAGCTCAGGTCCAGCTGATGGGTACAGAAGCCCAAAGCAGTGTCCAGGACACTGGTGGATGTGGAACAGAGAAGCTGGTTTTGGATAGATGGGCTTATTGCACTGCTTGTACCTCTCATGGGGATGAGCGCACCTTGACTCTACAGCTTGGGTGTGTCCAGAGGCTCCTGTTGGAGTCCATGGAGAGACATCTGCACCCCGAATGCCCCTGTGTTAGATCTCCAGGTGTCACCTCCAGACAAGCATCTGACCCTCCAGCACTGCTTGCTTCTCCTGCTGGACAACCGCTACCAACAACAAAGGTGCTGGGGCCAACTAGCTCAGACTTTCACATCCAGCTTGAAGACGGTGTAACAACTACCCGCTTCTCCTGCTGGGGCCAACCAGCTCAGACTTTCACATCCAGCTTGAAGACGGTGAAGGTAGAGCAGATCAATCTACTCAATTATGGGAACTGCCAGCTTCAGGCAACTGAATAATCACTTTTGGCAACGGGTCTGTCTTGAAGCTGCAGCCTCAGCTGTAACCAGCCTCCCTACTGACGCTGGCCTCGTGTAGATAGCTCCCTTTCTGCTGATGGGGGGTGAAGGGGGTGACCAAGCTCCTGCGGGACACTGTCTCCTTCTCTTTCCCACCTCTACAGGCCAGCTGCTGACTTCCAGGGAGGTGGTCCATGCTTTGGCATCGCAGGAGCAGAGCTCAGCCTGAGCACATGTGCTATGCTACAGATGTTCTTAGCCCCCTCCAAGCTTGTCATCCAAGAACTTGGTAATTATCTGAGAGTACACAGAGCTGCAGATCTTATCGCCGGTGGGACAGACATCTGCACAGAAGGTCGCAGTGACCACTGCTAGCTGGGGGATGGTTGTAATTTTGGTCATGAGCATGTGGGGAAGCCTTCTTTGCCAT
>NW_009260021.1:374513-378071 GCF_000687185.1 Egretta garzetta
GACGGGACCAGCACTGCTGGGGTGTCTGCCAGTAAACCTAAGAAGAAGGGAAGGTTTCCTGATTCCTGCCAACCCCCTGCTTGACGGGAGGCAGGATGGTTTGCCCTTGGTTTACGTGACACTGATGGATGACCTCAGCTCCCGCGGAGACAGGGGCGGGGGAGCCGCCTACGGTGAAGATCCCTGATGCCAAGACCTCACCACTCCTGGCAAATTCAATTATATCCCATCACAGGGAAACATCTTTGCTTTCCAGAGTCTGCAAAAGCACAGTTTGCTGGGAGGTGGAGTTGAGCAACAACACTAAACTGGGACACACACACATGAGCATGGAGGTATTTGGCATAAGGCAGGGAGCCCTTATCATCACCCTGACGTGCTTGGTACGTGTTCAGCTTTCCAGCGTGCTCAGAAGTACTTTCCTGGCCTGTTTTGCCAGTGTGACTTCTAGAAGACTGGGAATCCTTCCAAACGAGGACCTGGGGACCTCAGTTCCCCTGCAGCACCATGGCAGTTAAAAGGCTGCAGCATGGGACGTCTTCTTGATTTGTTTATTCCCCTGGGGTTCTGCGTTAAATCCTCTCCAGGCGTGCAAAGAACAATAATATTTGGGGAGCACCCATGGGGAAACATTGGCTGTACCCTCCGTGTCTTCAGGTTTGGAGCTGCTCCATTAACGTGACTGAAGTCAGGCGAGCCATTTCCCCTTACACAGATGAGAGGCTGGAAACCCAGCTGCATCCTACATGAGTTTAAAAAATGCAAGTTCTACAGGAGAAAAAAAAAAGTTACAAACGTCGGGGGCGGCTCTGCCTCTCTGCCTGCTCCGAAATCACTGGTAAAGGCAGGAGCTCTTTTGGGTGGCACGGGAAGCCCTGGGCAGTTGTCCTTCCCACGCAAAGCCTGCTGTGAAATATTGGGGAGCAAGCTGGCTGCCCCCCACAGCACGCAGCCAGCCCAGGCATGGCCCTGGCCCTGCTTTTTAGGGTGCCAGACTGGCCGCCCCAACGTCTGCGTGGACAGAATGGGCCTCAGTTCCCCTGCAGCACCATGGCAGTTAAAAGGCTGCAGCATGGGACGTCTTCTTGATTTGTTTATTCCCCTGGGGTTCTGCGTTAAATCCTCTCCAGGCGTGCAAAGAACAATAATATTTGGGGAGCACCCATGGGGAAACATTGGCTGTACCCTCCGTGTCTTCAGGTTTGGAGCTGCTCCATTAACGTGACTGAAGTCAGGCGAGCCATTTCCCCTTACACAGATGAGAGGCTGGAAACCCAGCTGCATCCTACATGAGTTTAAAAAATGCAAGTTCTACAGGAGAAAAAAAAAAGTTACAAACGTCGGGGGCGGCTCTGCCTCTCTGCCTGCTCCGAAATCACTGGTAAAGGCAGGAGCTCTTTTGGGTGGCACGGGAAGCCCTGGGCAGTTGTCCTTCCCACGCAAAGCCTGCTGTGAAATATTGGGGAGCAAGCTGGCTGCCCCCCACAGCACGCAGCCAGCCCAGGCATGGCCCTGGCCCTGCTTTTTAGGGTGCCAGACTGGCCGCCACAACGTCTGCGTGAACAGAATGTGAACAAACCAGATCCCGTGTGACCCGAGGCAGCCAGCGGAGACTCCCCATCCCCGGGGAGACTTTGGGACAGGCAGCGTCCGCCGCTGAGGGCTGCAGAGCTGAGCCGAGCGGGGGAAGCTTTGGTGACTGGAGGGTTGCGAAAGAGTTTCCTGTTTACTTGCCTCTTACTTTTTTCTTAGCTAACTACAGACTCTACCTACTCAACTGTTGCTTTTACCAGCAACGCAGGGGAAAACCCTGCCCCCTGCCACCCCGTTACCCCCATTCCTCTTCCCTTGAACAGCCCAAACCTGAGTGGACATGGTGGCATGCACATGCCAGCCCTCAGCATCCCTGCACCATCCCTCAGCATCCCCCCCCCACCCTCAACATCCCTGCACCATCCCTCGGTATCCCTGCACCATCCCTCAGCATCCCTGCACCATCCCTCAGTATCCCTGCACCATCCCTGCACCATCCTCAACATCCCTGCACCATCCCTCGGTATCCCTGCACCATCCCTCAGCATCCCTGCACCATCCTCAACATCCCTGCACCATCCCTCAGCATCCCTCAGCATCCCTGCACCATCCCTCAGCATCCCTGCACCATCCCCTTGCAGCTGGAAAAGGCTGTCCCCCTGGGTCCTTAATGGCATTTAATCATTCGTGTTGATGTCATGGTTTAACCCCAGCCAGCAACTAAGCCAGAAGAGTCGGGCGTAATGGGAATAATAGATATACGCAGGGCGTAATTGCATGGTGAGTGGGACCTCATTAAATGAGCTGTAATCCGTTGCTCTGCTGTAGAGGGGAAGGATTAGAGCATGATTCTTTATCTATTTTTTTGGAAGCCTCCACTCTGAGGAAGGGATCCCCAGCTGGGGCAAACCAGTGTAACTCGGAGGGTTTCTCATTTATACTGTGGGGACTGGGGGCTATTTTAAAGCAGGTTGGCTTCCAAGGGCGCAGTGCCCTCTCTGTGCTTGCAAGCTGTGGGTTCCTGGGTGGGAGCAGATGGGGACAGGCTGTGCCCTGCCTTGCACCGGACTGGGAGTTTTGTGGCAGCCCAGAGAGGAGGGAAGTGCTGGGGTACCCGTTCCATCGCCCCCAGGAGAGCTTGGCTCTGCAGAGCCTCCCCGTAAGGACACAAAACGCCTGGTTTGCCCTAGGCTGCAGGTTGGGGAAACTGAGGCAGGGGGAGCTGGGTGAGGTGCAGGGTAGGGCTGAACCCGGGGCCCGTGCCCGTCCCCGTTCCACATCAGGTTGAGACCCCAGCACTGCCCGTGCTGCTGCTCTGTGGGAACCGTTGCCACCTCGGCGGGGTCCCTGAGCCACAGCAGAAGCAGTGCCTGGAGCATCCAGCCAAGCACTGACCCACCGAGGGACACGCAGAGAGGATCCTTGCTCTTCTCCCTCACTCCTGTTGCTTTTTCCTCTGCTATATGCCCCGTGGATCAGCGAAGAGCTGGCAGAAACCCTGCCTTGTGCTCGCTAGACCTCGTCTCTTTGGGCCATGAAAGCCATCAGCTTCTCCGGCTACAAGGATCTGCCCGTCTGGTACTGATAAACGCTGTCATCTGGGCTGGCCCTGAAGCACAAGTCCGAGTTAAGGAAAACTTGAGGGTTTTTTTTTTTTTTTTTCTTTTACAGTTTCCTTTATTTACTTCTTTTTGTCTTTGAGCCTTAAACATTTGTGCTTTTGTTTGATTTTTGGTTCCGAGCCCTCCCTCGTCATGGAAAAGAGCCCCGAACGAAAATCCAAACAAACTCGAAAGCTGGAGGCCTGAAGGAACGGTGGCTTCCAACAGAGCCAGGAGGGCTGAGGTGGCCACGCAGCGGCTAGCAGAGGCCCACGAGCACAGGCAGCGCTCCGGCTCCAGCAGACCAGCACACACATGCATGCATTTCGGGGCTGGCGGGATGGGATTATGCCCATGGACCAGCGCAGAGGAGTCCCCAGCGGGGGCACAGCAGCAGCGCCGTCTTTGCAGATGCTAGAAAGCA
>NW_009260021.1:378231-379966 GCF_000687185.1 Egretta garzetta
TCCCCTGCCCTCAGTGCCCGCTCATGGGATGCAGTCAGGGGAAGACAGTGGTGGCCCCTGCTAGCACCAGCAGGCAGGCCCCCCCCTGGGGACAGGGATGTTCCTTCTGCCCCTGAAGGGTATAATGAGCCCTGCAGCACCCAAAACTGCTCCTTGTCACGTGCCCAGCCCTGGCTTTGATGGGGGATTGAGCAATTTTGAAATGCTGGGGATGAGAGAGCGGTGTGGCAGGGAGGACCACCAGCCCCTCCAGGGGAAGGACATCAGCCGTGCCCCAGCCATGCTGAGCCCCCCGCAGTCCTGCTCTGGGCCATGGGCTGCAGGCAGGAGCCGGCGCTGGGGGGTGAGGAGGGGGAATAGCAAAGCCTCAAGCCGGTTGCTTTTATTGCTTCTTTATATGGCAATGTTCCCTCATCCTCCGCTGGGAGCTCCCGGGGCTGCTCCTGCCTGTCCCTCCCTCCTGTCCCGCTCTGCTGGGACCCCAGAGGTTTTACAGCCTCCCCGCTGGAGTGCAGAGCCCGAGGGCCCCTCTGAAAGCCCCGTCTGGAGGGTGATCCCCACTCCCAGGCTCTGGTGGCCCTCGTGGCCAGGCTGCGTGGTGGCTCTGTGCCGGCATGCTCTTTGGGCTGGCTCTGCAGCAACGGGACGTGCACAAATCCCCAAGGTTGCTTGCAAGGCTCCCATGCTCTCCCATTGAGCTTTACTCTACATTTTACGTTCCCTTTCCTTAAATAAAGAAAAAGCTCTTGTTTTTAGAAACCCACTTGGTTGTCCCAGTAATTCTCCTGCCGCCTCTCCGTTAGGGACTGTTCCTTCTGCCAAAGGCACCGCTCCTCGCCTCCCTCCAGATCCAAGCGAAAGGCAGCGGCTCGCTGCGGGGTTTTGCGGATGAAGCAGCTCTTTTGCAGGTCCCTGCCTGGTTACCCTCCACGAACAACGTGGCGCGCTCACGTCCGCCAGCCTGCTGCCCGCCTCGAGGAGCATCCCCGGCTCAGAAGCCTCGCCAGGCTCTAGGGGTTGCCCTTAACCTCTCTAATCTCGGGGGCTGTTTGGTCAAACTACACTGGGGTGAAGGAAGAGCCGGTACAGGCAAGCTGTCACCCAAGGCAGAGGTGCAATGCACGCTCTACAGGCTCAGTGCATAAGCCTCAAGTGTCTGAGCATCCTTGCTCCTCCAGCTCTGCTCAGTACTTCGATCCGCCACCGCAGGGACCAGTAAATTAAACACGACCCCGGTGCGCTCCAGGGCTCGCCAGCTCCGGCGCAGGCGCAGCAGGGTGCTCGCCTCTGGAGCTCGCAGAGGGCAGGGAGCCCACAAAGTCTGTTTTCTTCTGTGGTTTTGCTTCTTAAAGGTTGAGCTCATGCTCTGGGCAGGGGGAGGGGGACTTGGAGAGGTCTGCTATACCCCAAAACATATTTTCATGAGACTGGGAGCCTCCTAATAGTTGAAATGCTGCCAGGTTGGAGTGAAACTAGTCGCCAGATTCAGGTCCTTTAAGAAAAGGGAAGGAACGTGCTGTGTGAGGCGACACAAGCTTTTCTCCTTAAAAAACTGAGCTAAAACCATCCAGGCATTGGGGGCAGCTTCCTCAACATTGGAGGGACCTGCACTTGGAGGAAGGGCTGAGCATGCTGCAAACCGAGCTCCCCGAAGGCTGGGGAATGGAGGATGTGCATCCCAGTCACATCTGGAACTTGCTCGTGAAATGGCCCCGAAACCTATAGCACCTTTCTG
>NW_009260021.1:380227-380751 GCF_000687185.1 Egretta garzetta
GGTGCTGAGGGCCAGGGTTTGGGGGTGGGATGGCAGGGGTAGGGGAACAGTTGGGCTGGGGGAGCCTAAAGGGCTTTGCCAACCCAAACAGTTCTGTGATTCCATGATTCTATCAGGCATGGACTCAGCTGTGGCATCAATGGGGGAGAACAAGCCAAGGAGCTCAGGTCCAGAGAAAGGACGCAATGAGCTCCTCTCCCCTGCCTCCCCACAGAGTTCCCCTAAACGATGGTGGGAGAGCACCACGACAAGGCCAGGCTCCATCTCGCTCCCTCCAGCAATCAGGAATATCGGCTCATCCCTGCCTGGTGGCCCCGATCCACCTTCGACAGAGCTCCTAAATCAATCCAGCAAGGCTGCGCTTGTACGGCTCCTCCGGCAACACCAGCCAGGTGATTTGTGCTTTCCATACAAACGCTCTTCTTCATGCTGCTGGCAGGAGAGGCTTTCTCTGTCCCTGATTAGAATTGCAAGGGAGGAGGGCACTCGACAGCGTGCCGTAAAGAGCTGTGTTTATCCGCTCT
>NW_009260021.1:380768-385801 GCF_000687185.1 Egretta garzetta
AACCCCATCATCCAATTTCGGGCTGAGCCCAGGAAACCGTGGGCCTGAGTTATGTTTTCTGTGCTCTAGTCTGTGAACTGGAAGGACATTTATTTCTGATGGGGGATTTGTCCTGCTGCCCTGGGTGGGGGGGTTGGGGGCCCTCCAGGGTCACTTTAAGGGTGCTGTTGGCACAGTGGACTCTGCACCGTGGCGCATCCACCCTGCCGAAGGGCAAGGAGGGCGAGGGAACAGGCATCTGGGGTGCAGGGGCTGGGCTGTGGACTCAAATATGATGTAGATGAAATCTGGTTTAGCCTATTTGCGGGAACATGTTTCAGTCAGATACCGTACAGCTCTTCCAGAGGAGGGGGGGTGATAATTCCCAGCCACCCGCCACCCAGAACTGAGCAAAACTTTTTGAACTGCCGTAGCCTTTTAAGAAAACCATCTGCACATCATGCAGGCACGAAGTCTCACCTGCTTTAGCTCAGAACAGGCTGTCACAAGTTGACTGAGCTGCATTTGGCAACGTGCTCCTGCAGCTCCCTGCCAACGGCCGGAACAGCTTACCCAGCCTGAAGCATCTCCTGGCTCTCGCGACCTCCAGCAAATGCAAACACCGCCTGCTCCGCTGCGCTTCCACGCCTGCACCTCCCGTGGCCCCAGGCAGGAGGCCCCCAGCTCGCCCGGTGGCTGCCAGCACCGAGCAAGGCTCTGCCTGGTGTCGCACCTCCTGCACATCACGGCCAACTGGTGTTGCCTGCTAAACCGAGCCTAAAAGCTTTGTTTTGTTCACCCCCTTCCTACCGAAAGCATCCAGGCTGCAGTTCCTGCACCAAGACCTGGAGAACCCCCATCTCTCCAGCAGTTTTTCTCCGTGGCGAATACCCATGCTGTTAAAGGTAGCTTTGGGGGGGTTATTTTTCACAGAATCACAAGGGTTGGAAGGGACCCCGGGAGATCACCCAGTCCAACCCCCCTGCTAAAGCAGGTTCTCCTAGAGCATGTTACACAGGACAGCGTCCAGGCGGGGGTTGAATATCTCCAGAGGAGGAGACTCCACAGCCCCCCTGGGCAGCCTGGGCCAGGGCTCGGGCACCCTCAGAGCAAAGAATTTTTTCCACATATTCAACTGAAACCTCTTATGTTTCAGTTTGTGCTCATCACCCCTTGTCCTGGCGCTGGGCACCACTGCAAAGAGTCTGGCTCCATCCTCGTGACATCCACCCTTGAGATATGTATACATGTTGATGAGATCCCCTCTCAGTCTTCTCTTCTTCAGGCTGAACAAGCCCAGCTCCCTCAGCCTTTCCTCATAGGGGAAAATTAGAAGAGGTTGGTTACAGCTTCCAGCTATGGCTGCTTCTACCTTTTCTGTGCTTCTTGATCAGTAAGTCCTTCACTATTTCAACACCACAATCTCGTCAGCCTTGATCTTTGCAGCCTGGGCTTCTCGGGTCTCCCACAGCAGGACGGGATGGCTAGGAGGGGGACAGGGTTCTCGGTGTCTCCCCTCTTACCTCTCTAATCTTGTGGACCCCACAGGACCCTGCTCGTGCTCTTCCCAGTCGCCCTGCTCCATCCCCATTGCCTCCTGGCTGCCAGCAGGACGGGGAGAGCTGAGCTGCTGGGCTGGGCAGGACTTTCCTGCCACCGAAGGGGGTCCCCTTACAGAGGGAAGACAGACCTGGAAGAGAAAGTGTTTTCAGATGTTCTCTTGGGGTGGGAGAAGTGTCTGATGGAGACAGGCGGGATCTGGCTTTTCCTTAGGGGGAAAGCTCTGTTCCTGCAGCTTTTGTGCAGAACGAGCGAGCAACCAGCAATTTGTGGGCAGGGAGCTTGCCTGGGAACGCAGACGCAGCCCGAGCTCATGTTCTGCCTCATTCCAGTGTGGGATATTACTTTGGGATGGATGATTTTCTGGGGATGTCTAAATGAAAGGGTGAGTTACATTATCCCTCAGAGGGAAAACAAGCTTTGAAGGCTTAAAGCCCTTTATGAAAACATTCCTTGGATTCTGGTGAGCTCTGATGCCTTCCCAAAGGATGCTCCCCCCACCCCATGGTCCATGCTCTTCCGCAAGGGACCCACTGCCACATGGAGACCCCCTTGGGAGGTTGCAGGCTGCTTCTGCGATCCCCCAAACCATCCTCAAGGCCAAGGCGGTAGGTGATCCGGCATCCAGGGAGAGACCAGCTCTGGCTTAGGCACAGTCTCATTCACAGCAGGATTCCCACCAGAAAAGCTGATGACTGCTCAGTGCAGGTCAGATTAAAATAACCGCAGGGCTCCCTCCTGGCCCTGGGCTTTTGCAGACAACACGACTAATCCCCCAACACAGACACAACCATTTGGGCTTATGGCAGGTGCACGCTGTGGTCCGCCAGCCCACGTACAGCCCGCGTGCCCTTCCTCGGAGGTGCCAGCCCTCCTACACTGGAGCAAAGCCACCCACGGCCGAGCTGGGGGCAGCGGCTCCTCTCCAAAGCCCTGGGCCTGCTGTGCACGTGGAAGGGCTTCACTTACAGCTCCTAGAGAGGAGGTGGCCGCCGCTGCCAGAGCCCCTAATGGGGTCTGGTGCAGTGCTTGGTGCTAGCTGGGGGCACTGCCTTAATCCCGTTGGCAGATCTGTGGCAGAAATCAGTGTCTGAAGAGCAGGGTCAAGCCACTTTCTTGGGAAGAAAAAAACCACCTCTGGGTCCAACAGTCAGGGCTAGCTGGAGGGAAGGAAACCCAACAAGGCTTGATTTTTCCCTTCGAGTCCCTATGGACATCCCAGAGGGTGGGAGCTCCTGAGGGGGGGGTCACCAGCTCAAGGACGGCTAAGGAGGTCTAGGTGCTTTGAACAAGCCCAAGCCAGAGGCAGACTCCCCTGGTCCAGCAGGCAGCTCGAGATCTGGAAACACAGAGAAATGCAGGCACGCTCCCAGGAAAAGCCAGCGAAAGAGGCGACACCAGGGAAGCACCGACTGCACCATCTCCTTGGAGCCCTGGAGACCGAAGGGAGCTTCCCAACTCACTTCAGCCAGCCCCTGCTTTTTTTTTTGTTTGCCCAGCTTGAGCGACTCGCCATGACGGTTCGGAGGAGGAGAACCTCAAATAGATGCTTTTCCACGCTGCTGTTTCTCTGCAAACGGTCTCTCCCAAGGATCAAATGAACGAGGTTCTCCTCCCCACCACGGGCAGCAGCAAAAGGACGCTCTTGCTGTCACTAGACATATGCAACAAAGAGAAACAACCCCAGATTTGTTGCATTTTTGTTGAGATAGATGTCACCAAACGTATTTTTTTTCACCAAGTGTCATTTTTCATGAAAACTGTCGGACTCTCAAATGATTCCGAAGTCTTCTGCTCCACTTGTATTTTGCTCAGGGTATGAGGGTTAACAGCCCAGGTAACCTGGGAGATCAACACCGCCCCAATGCTGACGTTGCTGTTACGGTCTCTCCCTTGGGAAGAAGGCTTCCTCCCGGGAGATCAATTTTTCAGGCCAGTTCCAGAGGGGAAAAAGCAAACTTCAAAACACCAGCATTGCTCACAAGGCAGCAATTTCTTTTTCCAATCAGTCTTAATTAATAACAATCAGAAAAAATCTTTAGTTTAAAAAAATATATAAGCCAGCGTGGAGTGCACGTCCCTTCCCCCTTTGTTTAATTTAATTCTGTCCTTCAGCCTCCCTCCCCACACAGAGCTCAAGTTCCTTTTTCTTTTCTTTTTTTAAAGCTGTTTGTCATTTCCTCTTCAAAATGCTGTTGCAATGAGGAACGGGCCCGTATAAAAATACCATTTCTGCCTTCCCCTTCTTCAGGATGGAGGGACTGCCTCGCTTGTAAAGCTTTTGCTCGCCTTGGGTGCCAGAAGGCTGCAGCCCCCCGCCAACGCCGGGGAAACTGTCTGCAAACCTTCCCCCCAGTGGACCCCAAACAGAAACGGCCCTTTGGCTGGCACCCAGCCGACAAGGCGAGCCCTTAGAGCTTCCCAGGAAGCAGCCAGTGGTAGAGAACCAGGGATGGATGTTGGGGGGTAAAGGATCCGAGTGCTGGCAGGCGCAGGCTGGGGGCCACCCGCGACTGCTCCTGCAGGCATCGGCACCAAGGTCTGCAGCCCGACCCCTCGTGCCAGAGCTTGCAAGGTTCTGCGTGAGCCTTGAGGGATGAATGCATCGTCCAGGGCTGGTCCACAGGCAGGGGAAGCAGTTCTGGATCCGGCTGCTTGCAACTGCATCCCTGCAGGGATGCGCTGCAATTCAGCCCAGCTGGGAGGGGAGTGAGGGCTCAAGGGGGAGGAGAGGGGGGGGTCAGAGGAGGGCAAGAGGGCTCCAGTAAGGTCACCTTCCTTTCTTCTCCCCTTTACACCCTAAAGCACTCCGCTCCCTGCCCATGTGCCAGCACTGTTGTCCCACTCAAGCAACACCTCTGGGTGCCCCAGCACCCAAGCAGCACCACCTCCTTTGCACCTCGGCAGACGAAGACCAGTCATTTTTATTCCTTTATTACACATCGCCCCGGCACAGTAAAGCAGTGGCAGCCAGCCCCAGGCCCAAAAGCAGGCCTTGGAGAGCTGTGATTGCAGAGACCTGCGCAAGAGATCGCCCAAACGGCAAAGATTTTTGTCTCAGGCAAAGATTCCCTTTAACCTGTGAAGCTGTGGCTGAGCCCGACTGCTGCTCACCCGAGCGACCCAACCCCATCCCTCTGAAGCCCACGGTGCTACCATACTCCAAAGGAAAGATGAGGGTACTTTTTCGTGACAGACCTCCAAGGAGTTGGAGAGATATATAAGCATTTTACACCCTACAGCACGTAAAGCCTTCCCCGCTCCCCCCCACCTCCCTCCATGTACGCACAGAGCATCTGTCTATCCACCCCCTCCCACCCACACCCCCCCAAAAAAAAATACCCCAAGGCATCCCAGAGCAGCAGTGATGCTTCAAATCAGAACCGCAAACACAGGGTGCGCCTTTATCTAACCTTCCCCAGCACTGACAGCCTGAACGCTAAGCGGCTTACATGGGCTAACAGCAATATATCCGTTCTGCCAGGCTTCATCTT
>NW_009260021.1:385857-386553 GCF_000687185.1 Egretta garzetta
CCACCCACCCAAAACATGTACACAACAGTGTCCAAGTCCACCCATCCAGGGAAGGTTGGGAGCTACAGGCGGCTACGGCAGAAGTTGGAGAGGGGGAAGAAGGTTGGTGGTCAGCAGCTGCTACGAGGAAGAGCTGAACAGGTTCAACGTGGAGGAAGGAGGGGAAGGAAAAAAACCCCAAGAACAAACTCAAAAGGAGGCAAAGGGGGGGCGCTGGGATTCGGGGATGTCTACCTTCTAGGCAACAGCCAGCACAGTGAAGGAAAGGGAGAGTTGGTGTTTGGTTTGTGGGGATTTTTGGTTTTTTGGTGTCACTCACGATAGAAAACATATTCGGTGTAAGAGGTCCAGATCCTGTCATCTGTCTGGTCGTGGGCGAAGGCACAGGTGCCTGTGGAGTTGCAAGCCACCATGTGGAAGCCAGCATCAGCCAGTTTATCAAAGGCTTGCTCCAGGAAGGTGAATTTGAGGTAGTACCTGGAGGTGTACCTCTCCGGGGGCCTGTCCGGGTCCCTGCTCTCGTTCAAGGTATCCCCAAAGACCTCCTTGGCCAGCGAGGTCTTGCCACAGACCATGATCCGTGCCACCCGGCGGAACTTGGCATCCGTCTGGCTGTCCCTGCCCAGGGTGTAGGAGCCTCGGTAGCCGATGGTGATGAAACCTGCCCTGCGGACATCGGTGCTGGCACGACCCCCG
>NW_009260021.1:387631-388677 GCF_000687185.1 Egretta garzetta
CCTGCCCTGCGGACATCGGTGCTGGCAGCACCCCCGCCGGGGGTGACAGCACCCCCAGGGCCACCAGCCACGGCGCTGGGGAGCGTGGCACCAGCAGAGGTCAGGTTGCGGGTGGCATCCACGTTGGGGGAGAGCTCCTCCGGGTCACTTTGGCATGGGTCATCTCCCAGCGAGTTCTGCTTGCTGAGCTTGGGGGCCAGCATCTTCACAAGCTCCGGCAGCATGAAGTACTCAGCCTCCCGCTGCAGGCGGCTCCTCTCCGGGAAGTGGTCGGGCAACACCAGCTGCTGGTCCCTCATGTAATCCAAGATGTAGCGGAAGAGGAAGCCATCCCGATCCACAAAGAACCGTCCCTTGCTGTCACGGGCCAGGGAGCGGACGTTCTTCTGGGTGAACATCTCCCAGAGGAGCGAGCCAGGCACACTGACCAGGGTAGGGTGGCGGGTGATGTAGACTTGCCCACCCACATTGAGTTCAATGATCTCGGGGAAAGGGAAGTCCTCGCTGGGTTTGGCACAGCCTGCGTTGTCTGCCAGGGCCATAGTGAGCTACTGCTGCCTTCCCACCTGCAAGGAAAACCAGCAACATGCCAACATTAAGCCTGCCAGCAAGCGCAGCTCATTGTCCCACTGAGCCCGAGCCAGATCGCACTTGCTTTGGGCCAGCAAGCAGGGCAGGATCAGGTCCCCGTCTCTCCAGGAGTCTAGAAATCAGCTCTTCCCTAATCCCTGGCTCTTGGAATAAGCAGCATTAGCTAACACCACCTTCCCTTCCGTGCCACAGGATGGGAAGAGCATGGCCCATGCTGCAGCCCTCCCAGCAGTCAGCTCCCGTGGCTGGGGCTCAGCACCTTTGCCAAGGGAAGGCACAGCGATGCTGCACTGATGTTAACAACAGGAAAGCCAGGACTGTCACACCCTGGGTCTGACGGACAACCCGCCCAGGCCAGCATCCTGCCTGTCAGGAGGAGCTGCCGAGCGTGCCAAGGTGGGACGCATTACGGCACAGCATCTCCTGCTGAGCCACTGCGCTGGAGCCGGGGGGGG
>NW_009260021.1:388761-389524 GCF_000687185.1 Egretta garzetta
CCGCTCCATCCTTGCTGCTGGAAAGTACGCGACAGGGACTCGAGGCCAAGCTGAGCGCAGGTGGGAGATGGGAGAATCTCTCCAAGGGTCTGGGACCAAGACAAACACTGGGCTACTGGTACAGCCTTGGGCCAGATGCCAAGTTTATATACATTTTCCAACAGCGAGCCGGTTCTTAGGCATCTCTCAACACTGCAAATCAGCGCTTACATAAACCTGGCTCAGCAGACAGACTCCGGAGCCAGCCTGGCTAAGCCATGCTCCATGCGGGGATTTGGGAGACTACGGAGAGAAGGGGTTTCCCTGCACCCTCCCAAAGTGCCTGGCAGGGCTGGCCTGCAGCTCTGCCCGCTCCCCTGGGCGGCAGCCCTGGGACTGCTTCAAAGTTGGCAGCGGCTGCCTGCACCCCTCCGGGGACCGGTCCCGCGGCCAAGAAACAACGCGAAAGGATCAGCAACGCCAAAGGATCCTAAGGCGAATTTCAGGGAGATTGAAGGGCAACGCTAAAACCCTGTGGGCGTTTTTGGGTGGCAGGGAGAGCCGAGCCTGCATTTCGTGGCCACCCTCCCCCTCCCAGCTGGCGGGGACACTCGGGGAGAATGGGTTTGGAACAGGGAGCGACCCAAGGCTCCGCCGAGGCAGAGACCGCCAAGACCGGGCAGGCGATCGGTGCGGTGCGCTTGGCTCCCCGCTTCCCAAAGCCGCTCCCGCGGGGGCTGCGAGCCCCCCCCCCCGGTGACTCGCCCACACCGAGGGGGCAAGC
>NW_009260021.1:390504-404746 GCF_000687185.1 Egretta garzetta
CCCCCAGTGAGCGGAGGCACCTTGAATTCAGCAGCATCCTGTGGATTCAGGGTTTGGGATTGTGGGCACTGTGGATGGGGGCTGCGAAGGGTAGCTTCTCACACCTCAAACCAGGAACTTTCCCCTCTGTGTATTTTGTGGAATACACTTAGAGATAGGGGAAAGTTAAAAGTGGGATAAAGTGTCTTGGGATTATAGAAACGAACAACACAAATGCCCCAAACTAAAAAATAGGGAAAAAAAGGGTGTGTGTGTGTGTAATAGAGAATGTTTGTAACATGGCAGCTTATTTTTAGCCTCAAAATTTTTTTTCACCTGCAAATGTTGTAACTTAAGAGAAAAAGATGATGAAAACGTGGGGACCCAAATTGCTCCTCCGCAGGCTGATGTGTAAATGATTAAAGCTGGGTATTGGACCTCACCAAAGTTCTGGCTGGGATGGATGGATGGGATAGATGGATGGGATGGATGGAATGGATGGATGGATGGATGGATGGATGGGATAGATGGGATGGATAGATGGATGGATGGATGGGATGGATGGATGGATAGATGGGATGGATGGATGGATGAATGATGGAGATTGTCTTGTTCACCAGGTAGTTGAAGCACCTTCTTTGAAAATGGCCTCTGGGCAAATTTGGTCACCATGAGCCTGTTTGATTGGTAGGGCTGGGCGAGGATGAAATCCAGTGTGTTTCTGTCTCACTCTTCTGGAAGCCTGATCCAACATGACTGCACGTTCATTGAAAAATTCCCAGTGACTTTTCAGCTCTCTTGGGCTACTGCTCTCTATCTCCAGAAGATGCCGTGACCCCAGCCATAGTCAAAGCCAAAGGTTCAGCACTTCAGGCCATCCTGGCCCACTAAGGACTTGCAGAGAAGCCAAGCACACAGAAACAAACTCTCTGTACCAATTTCTGTGCTTCTCCCCAGCCAAAATCCTGGTGGCAGTTTTACAAAACCTTATCTGATGCCAGCATGGGCAGACGTGGAATAAGCAGCCCTGTTAAAAATGCTTCTGGACATGAGCAAAGGCGAGCAGCCAGATGCAAATCCCAGCCAGGCTGTGTGCGGGCAGCTGTGCTCTGCACTGAAACCTCCGCCGCGGGCTGTAACTCCAGAAAATGCCCCGGTGAGCCTAGTGGGAGGGGTTGCCCACTCAACGTCCCCCAAGCCACAAGGACTGGGGGCTGTGGGTTTTGCTTGAAGGAGCCCCCGTGGCTTGTGCTTCCCTCCCAGCACTGGTACAACAAGGGCGAAGGCTCTGAACGTGTGGGAAGGCAATGCTGGAGGGGGTGGGTCTGGTGAGCCTTTACTTGTCGGAAGTACTTACCTTAAGTTTCTCCTCTGTCACATCACTATTTTCCCCATCTCCATCAGAAAGTGATCTCTCTAAGACCCTCTAGTGCTCCAGCACACTCAGCTGAAATTGCCCAAAGAATTCAAAATCTCTGGGGGAGGGCAGAGGCAGAGGCACGCTGCCTCGCACGCAGCCCGCACGCAGGCGTGCCTGCCTTGCCATCGCGTTAATCTTGTTTCCTTAGGAAACGAGCCTAAAAATAACCTGAATTTGATAACACGTTTGGAAGGCTACAAAAGCAAGGCTGCCCCAGGGGAATTAGTTGGAGGCTCCTCACCAAAAATGCTCTGCCCAGTGCCCTTGGCAATGTGGCATCCCTGCCCAGCGCGGGAGCTGCAAGGGTGGGGGGGTGGGGACCTGATTTGGGGGTCAGCAGGGTTATCCTGGAGGCTGAGCACCATGGTGCTGAGAGGGTCAGGGTGGGAGCCCAGGATGAGGATGGTGAGAGGGGGGCAGCAGGGCTGATGCTGGCGCTGAGGTCTTGGCAAGCTCTGGAGAAAACGTCATTTGGCCCGGCTGCCCACTGCGGGGCTCCAGCACGTAGCAAATACATCGAGGTGTGTATTTACCCCGTGTCTGTGCCGTTACATCCTGGGAAAGCGAGCTCAGTCGCTCTTCTCCGGCCTCCCTTTGGGCTGGGGCAAGGAATATTAGATGGAACATTCCTCTCCTGTTGGTGTTCAGATGCATTAGGCTCATTCTGCCCGCACATCCCTGTCCCCCATCACCTGAGCGACAGTTCAGCCCTCGGCGTTTCTCCCGCGCTCGCCTTGTGCGATGCAACACTTCCACGGACCTCCCCGTCTAAGGGACGATGCTGCAGCCATCCTTCGTCCTCCGCACCACCGAGACTCACGTTGGTGCAAATATTTTCATGAGCTGAGATGGAAAGCACCCAGGCCACACTGCTGACATGGCTGGAGGCAACTCGGAGCACAATCTCCAGAGAACAGGGAAGATGTTTGGCACCGCAGAAGCGATGAGAGGGTCTGGAAACTCGGAAGCATTTGCCAAGAGGTTTGACAAAGCAGCTTTTACAAGCTCTTCCAAAAAAGAACGAAACGTGAATTTGGGTCCCTCTCCGACTTCTGAAGACTTTTATCAGCCGCAGCAGTGGAACATGATTCATCCGCGTCCCAAGAGAAGGAAGGAATGGGCTTAATGCGTGCGGCTTTGTGTCCCCTCTGTTATTACCCCGAGCGCGGTCTGGTGATTGCAAGGAAGGCTCTGGCATTGCTTCCTGGCCGCTATTTCCAGCGCTTCGTCTTTCCTGAGCTTGGACACAATTCTCTCCGCCTCGTGGTGCCTCGACCTCCTCATCCGCAGACCGGGGGGTCCTGCCGCTCGCCAGTCGCCGTAAGCATTGCTAAAATCCCCCGTGGCGCCGCTCCCAAATTCTTTGCGAGGCCCTTACATATGTATTTTTAAGGGCTGAATGGGCTATAAACTGAAAATATGACACAAATTTTTCCATTGCCTGTTTTTTTTTTTTTTCTCAGCTACAAAAGAAAAAAGATGAGTTATGCGCCCTGCTCTGATGGTGAACTTGTGATACATGGTGTTGCGAGGATGTTGTCACAGCGAACCGATGCCGCTGCATCTGCTCGATCAGCCTCTTATCCGGAGATAACAAGGAGAAATGCGCCTTGAGGAAGGAATATTTATTAGAGGGAAAAATCCCATATTTCACGCAGGTCGGAAGGGTCCGGCACACGGAGGGTTCAGATTCCACCGTGCCGCTGTCAGGATGCGCGAAGGAGGGCTGGGTGCAGGAATCTCCCATCCTTGAGCAAAGCGGGGTTAGTCCCCCGAAGGCAGCAGAAGCCCCGAGCGCAGGACTCCCCTGGGGCATGGCGTTATTTTCCATACCTTCAGGGTCTTACGGCTTTTACCGCCGTCAGCCAGTGGGAAAAATTCCCTTTGCAGCCTCTCTGCTCCCGCCCGTACTTCCCGCTCCGTCTCCCTCCTCCCCACCTGCACTGCTCCCCTCGCCTCCCTCCGGCAGTGTTTCCTTCAGCTCTCCTCTTGCCATTCCCTCTCTGGGTGCTAATTAAAATCCCACCCTGAGGTTTTCGAGCGTCGGTGAGGGTAGCGGAGGGTCGAAGGGGCTCTCACCCCGAGTGATCCCACGCAGGCTCCTGCGTGCCCATAAATCCCCACCGGCATCCCCAAGGCATCACTTTGGCTCCCCTCCCTGCTCCGGCAGCCGTCCGGCTCTGCCAGTAGGCACAGACCACGTGAAGTTCAACAGAAGCAACCCATCCTTTGGTGGCTCTGCCGGTGACACCCCTCAGCGCACCCTGCTGAGGATCTGCTGGGTCTGAAGGAGCAGCCTGGAAACCACAGCCCTCACCGGCTTCTATAAAAAGGGGTTTAATCTGCTTCTGCTGGGGGGGAGCTGGGGTGGCTTGGCAGCCCTGGGAACGGGGCGGGTGAGCGGCTGCGTACGGCTGACCCCGGCTGCCGCGGTCCTGCTTGAGACTTCAGGCTGGCATTTCAATAATTTACTTATACATCTTATCTTCCCCACTTTTAGCAGCCTCTGCCAACTTGCACTACCGTCGTCGCGTCCTTCTCGTGACAGATAGGTTTGGACAAGGAAGGGAAAAGGCTGCGCTTAATGGTGCGCTTTAATTGGCTTCTCGTTACGGAAGCGTAAGCTGCCTCTGCAGCAAAGCGCAGTTAGAAATCAGTAGCAGGATGAGGGCTGGGCTGCAGCCTCCTCCCAAGGCCTGGGAGATGCCGAGGGGCAAGGCTTTGGTCCGGTGTCACCACTACAGGAGGATTTTCTAGGCTCCTCTCAGGCAGTGATGAAAACCGGCATCATCGCCGCTGACTTCAGGGATGATGATGATGATGGCAATAGCGTACCGGGGATCCGTTCCCGCCCTGTGCAATATTTGCTAACAGTAACAAGAACACGCGTATCCACTGATCTCATTTCACCATCTGGAGCTGGGAACTGGATGGCCACTTTGGAACTACGCATCCCTAAGGCAGAGATGTCTCACGCAGCCTTTTCTCCATGACCTCTTTCAAGCTGGCAAATTAAAACCATGACGTAGGACTGCGGATGCCCTTGCGTTTCAGAGCAAAGCCCAGCGGGGAAGGATGCTGGGGCAGGTTTGGAAATATTTCACCGTGTCTGCCGCACTCGGAGGGAAGGGGGGTTAGGAACAGCCTGGCCATCGGAGGAGCATCTTCCGAAAAGCAGCAGAGCACTGTCGAGCAAGGGGGACATTGGAACACTAAGCCTTCCCGATGTTTCTCTGCCTTGTACTCACTGTCATCACTCTGGAGGACTTTTCCCCCCCAAGTGAGAGCTCCAGGCCAAGTTCTGCCGGTACAAGCCGGTAACCCAGCCTGCTCGACCTCTTGCTGAAGCAGCCACCATGGCCTTCGCCTTATCACAATATTGCTCTCACATAGGAACTGGGGTATTCTCTGCAAAAGCAAACATCCTGCGTTTCTAGGGTGCGGATCATTTAGACAGCGAGCTGGAAACAGCCTGGGCTATAAAACTTTCCATGTAGGCTTAGATTTTCATACACAGAGGATGTATTTAGGTGCTATCCAGTAAGACCCAAGCTTGCATTGTACAATGGAGAGATGTGAGAAGAAGAAGAAGAAGAAGAAGGAGAAGGAGAAGGAGAAGGAGAAGGAGAAGGAGAAGGAGAAGGAGAAGAAGAAGGAGAAGGAGAAGGAGAAGGAGAAGGAGAAGGAGAAGAAAGAGAAGACCTAAAGTTTAAGGTGAGATGGATGGCAGGAGGAACCCATGTCAGCCTCGATGCAGACGGTCTGTTCCTCAGGCTCTGCCAACGCGGTGCCCCAGCATGAAGATGCCATCTGGCTCGGCAGAGCAGCCAGCCCAAGGCCGGTGCTGGTGCAAGCCGAGGGGGATAGGAGGATCTGCTTCAGCTCAGGCTGGGTTTAAAGCCAGCATTTCTGCAAACCCGACTGGCAGACTGCTGATTGCATCCCAGCTTGGGGCTGGGGCTGAAGCGGGGGTGGAACACGGGGTAAACCAGAAATGCCAGCCTGTCTGCTCTCCAAAACCTTGGAGCTGGGAGCACCCCAGTGGTGCCCTGGGACGGGGCAAGCTGTTGTGAATCTCGCTGTGCCATCAAAGCAGCCCACTGGCCCTGCACGCTGAGCAGCAAGTCACAGCAATAAACCCATAAAGCCCAGAGCAAGCTCTTGTCTCTGCCCTCCCCGTGCTCTCCTGCAACCGGAAGGGCTTTTGGCCTCAGAGATTTCCATGTCTCCCAGCTCAGACGAGTTTCGAGAGCTTCATTAATGCCACGAGTGAGAAAAAAGTCCTATGAGCTCAACGTGGTGTGAGGACACCTTGCAAATCGCAAAAGGACATTTTCAGAAGACTGCAAAGCTTGCTTTCGACCCGAGGTGCAAAGGAAACGGCTCAAACGCTCCTGACTGGGGAGAAGGGAGGGCCAAGCTGTTTCTGAGATTTGCATGGGAGTGCCTGAAAAACTCTTTCATCTGGGTGCTACAGCCTCTTGGAAATGGGGCTGCAGCGTCAAAGCCCATAGCTTTGGTTGGTCTCTGCTAGAAACACCATCTCTCAGGTGCCAACAGCAGTGCAGCCTTGTGGATCTGCCAGGAACGCAGGCTAGAAGAGTCCTCCAAGGTCATCAAGTCCCAGCCTGTGCTGTCATCCCAGCCTCATCATGCGAACAATCTCCTGATTCTATCGAATTCCATCTAGAAAGTGGCTGGGATTTTTACCACCACGACACTTACGAAAAGAGATCACACCCAGAGCCTTCTCATCTCCAGCCTAAGCGGGTGCGTGGCTTGTTCCTTCCACTTCTTCCCACGCCACCATCACCCTTTAGCTCAGACAGGTCTGGTCCCTCCCGCCCCTTCCCGAGCAGCCTGAAATGCGGAGAGGGACAGAGATTTGCCTGATTTGCCCCTGTCGTGGCAGGTCGAAGCCAAGGCAGGACTGAGACCCAAAGCGACCTACCAGCCATGGGCTAGCGCAGGCAAGGACTGGAGGTGGGTTAGAAATGTCAAGGGGCTCAGTTCCAGCCCTCTCAGCAATGCGGAGGGGATTTACTGGCCCCATTTTGCAGATGGAGAGACCGAGGCACAAGAGCATCGGTGTGACTTCGCCCCTCCTAGATATCATTTAATCTAATCAACCTGGTTATCCATACAATCCATCAGGAAAAGAAATCTTAATAGCTAGCTAAATGTGCTGAATTAATCGATATTTATTAGTACTCATATTTATCACCATCTTGCTGTGCTAGAACTATGAAAACGCAGGGAAAAAGAGTGACAGAGTGATGACCCCCCCTCCCAGTTCATAACTCACGTTGGGTCAAACCTTCATCTCTGCATCTCATACAAAGCTCCAGCCACCATGAAATCCAGGTGGGGACACGCACACAAAAAAAAATCCCCCCATAAACAGCACTGGGGCCAGCTGGGACCACGACTGCTCAACGGGTTTGCACCGCGCTGGCTCATCAGTGGAAGCATTAAAAGGACGAGCTTTAAGAAATGTGTTTTGTTGTTGGTTTTGATGTTGCCTTGGAAGGGGTTCCTCTACCTGAGGTCGCTTGGTATGCGCGAAACCCTGCATTGCAGGGCAAGGTCCATTAGGTGGGAAACCTGTTGGGTTTTTTTTTTTTTTCTTTATTTTCTTCTTTACCCCCTATTTTAAATTATTCTCCCAGCGCCACACAGCCCAAGACAGGGGAGAAACCCCAAATCCCCCAGCCCTTCCACCCCTGTGCCTCAGCCCCTGGACAACCCTTCCTCCTATGGGTTGCTGTGCTAATTTTCAATGTTAACGACTCGGTGCCGCTTGCAGCGCAGCCTGGCGTGGGCCACTGCAGCCGGAGCCTATTTATATAGCGCCCTAAAGGTCAAGGAAAAGAATGAACGTAATGCAGCCGTGACAGCACGGTCCATCATAGCGCAGTTACACCAGCGCCGGGGTCATGGGGAAATATGTGATGATGGGCAAAGCTCGGCGAAATGCTCCCTGATGTGGCCTGAGAAGCGGTGGGGCCCTTTAGAGCCCGGCCAGGCGGTGCCTGTATTGCCTGGGGTCAGCTTCTCGCTTTGCCTTCGGGCAGCTCGGGGTTTGGGGAGCTGGGGGTGGGCAGGGGACAGGGTCTGGGAGTGATGGGGACATTTTGCTCACCGTCCTCTTTGGGAGTGTTTATAGCTCTGGGGTGACCGTCGGCTGAAACAGCCCAAGGAGCCAGCTGGGGGTTGTTGCCTTTTTTTTTAATCTAGTGGCAGCTCTTTTTAATTGACCGGCGTCTTTCTAATTGAGGTGGGTGTCCATGACAGCAGGACTCGCCCACAGGACCCTCCTGGATGTTTCAGCCCCCCGGCAGTGCACAGAGGCTCTGCTGTCCACCACGAATCCCCAAGATGCACAGCTCACCCCCGGCAAAGCTCTGCAGGGAGCCAGGATGGGCCCAAAACATCAGCTTCCCTCCCCCGTGGAGCCCAACCATGGAGGAGCTGTGGTTGCTCTCCCACCCCGCGCACAAGCAGAGAGCAGAAGGGGATGAGAGCTCTGTCCCAGAAGTGGTTTCCACCCTGGAACCTCATAGCGTGCTCCAAAGGATGCATCTGGGGGCCTTGATTTCCATAGCACAGATCCCTTCTGCAAGCCTGGGCACAGGAGATGAGAAAGAACACAGAGCCTCGCCTCACCCACACCTGAGCTCTGTTTTAATTTGCCCTTTTCCCACCCAAACATTAGCTTACCCCCCCCCCCTTAGCAAAATCCCACTTCAGAGCTGTTTTTCAAGTGGATTTAACTAGAACTGGAAAAAAAACCCAACCCAAACCCCAACACGATCCACTGAAAACATGGAAGTGTTTGTTCCCCGGCATCTCCTGACCGCTTGCCGTTGTGTTTCCATAGAGAGCGCGGTGACAGCCATGGTCGTGCTGCCGCTGGAATAGGTGACGCAGACTTTGCCCTCGTGTTACCTGCTTGAAATGCTCAGCTGCCGGCCCTGCCATGCCTTTAGCTGAAATTATTGCCAGCAAAAATGCCATGGCAATGCTAGGCAACCTGCGGCGCCGGAAAAATCCGCTACCCATAATGACGATGCTTAACGTTTTCCATCAAAAAAAAAAAAAAAAGCCAAACTGTTTTCCAAATGCCAGTCAGTGACCTCTTCTGCCCTTGCAGACGAGGAGGTGGGATCACCATTTACAGAGCAAGCAACTTCTCTGGAGCCCTCGGCACAAGGAGGACATGGAGCTGTTGGAGCAGGGGAGGTTTAGACTGGATCTAAGGCAGAAATTCTTTGCAGTGAGGGTGGTGAAACCCTGGCAGGGGTTGCCCCGAGAGGGGGTGGAGGCCCCATCCCTGGGACCATTCCAGGCCAGGTTGGACGGGGCTGTGAGCAACCTGATGTGGTTAGCGGTGTCCCTGCTCCTGCAGGGGGGTTGGGCTGGGTGACCTCTAGGGGTCCCTTCCCACCCAAATCATTCTATGATTCTATGACTCCGTGATCCCGCAGGCTGCCTGCAGGACAGATGAGTGGGCTCAGGAGCCGGACACCAGAGCCACCAGCATCTCTCCTGAGTCTGCAACATGGCCCGCTCCACAGTTCTGGCTGAAAATAATATTTTGCCTTTTATTACTTCCCTCCTTCGGAGCATCAAAAGGGCCATTCAGGCAGAAGCAAGTTGACGCTCTCAATATTTAAGGGAGTTTGAGGAGAAACACGCTTGAGCGCATCCCCCTCCGGAGGAACGCGTCAGGCGCCGGGCCAAAAGCACAACAGCTGTTAAGGCCACGAAACTGTGGCTAAGGAAGCATGGAAAAATGCTGAATGGACATAAAATCGGAGGCAGGGATTTAAAGCAGCTCACTGGAAGTACCCTGCAACACATCTGGCTATAACATACAACTTTACCCTCCATCATCATTTCACTTAGTGGTCAAACTCCTGGCGTAGCCTTGCCCTGTCCCTGTTCTGGGAGCTCCTGTCCCTTTCCCCACCTGGAGTACTGTGTCCAATTCTGGGATCCCCAGTTCAATAAAGATGAGAAACTCCGAGAAAGAGTCCAGAGGAGGGCAACAAGGATGATAAAGGGACTGGAGCATCTCCCCTGTGAGGAAAGACTGAGGGAGCTGGGCTTGTTCAGCCTGGGGAAGAGAAGGCTGAGAGGGGACCTCATCAACACGTACAAATATCTCAAGGGTGGGAGTCACGAGGACGGAGCCAGACTCTTCTCAGTGGTGCCCAGCGCCAGGACAAGGGGCCATGGGCACAACCTGAAGCAGAAGAGGTTCCAGTTGAACGGGAGGAAGAACTTCTTGACTTGGAGGGTGCCCGAGCCCTGGCCCAGGCTGCCCAGGGGGGCTGTGGATTCTCCTTCTCTGGAGATATTCAACCCCCGCCCGGATGCTGTCCTGTGCCCCCTGCTCTGGGTGAGCCTGCTTGGGCAGGAGGGTTGGACTAGATGATCTCCCGAGGTCCCTTCCAACCCTTGCCATTCTGCGATTCTCACCCAGCTCCATGTGGTGCTCACCCTGCTCCCAAACCTTGATCCCTGCTGGGGAGTGACTACAGCCTCAATGGGCAACCAGGACCACTCGTACTACAGATGGGGACCCAGGTCAAGGAGGGGTGAGCCATTTCCCCACGGTCGGCCAACGACTGGACAGGGCAGGAAGGGAACATCTTGCAAAGGACCTAACGGAGGATTCAGAAATGTCATGGTTCGGCACTGAGCAGAAGCTGAGATGTTTTGGAGTTTTTCCATATGCAAAATAGAAGATCTTCTAGGCCTGCATGTTCTGATCTTTGATGGGAACCAGGCCTGGTGAGGACCTGGCCCTGGCTCTTCTACAGGTAAGTGAGTCCTTGTCATGTCCAAACTGCCAAGGGACAGGCTGCGCAAGGGCAGTAGGTGCTGCTCTGGAGCAGTTCTTCCACTTTGAGCCCCAGACAGCTTCACCGGGGACATGTCCCTGAAAACTGCTGCTCCAACAAAAAGGTTTTGGCGTCCATGACTCAGTATTCCCATTTTCTGGGAAAACACCCGGCCACCTCAGAAAATGGATGGAGGCCACCACCTGAGCCACGGGCCTCCCCTCCTCCTTTCCCCTTCATGTCCCCCTCTCTCACGAAGCTCGTCCCTTGCTGCCGGTAAAGGCTTGGCTTTGCATCCGACCCGCGGCAACGCCGGTGGCAGCAATCGGGTTTAAAAAGCAAGGACAGAGGGGCCATCCCACCGCAGAGTGACACGGCTTATTGCCCTCTGGCATGGCATGGACCTAACTGCCAGCAAATGGCAAACCAGTGCCTGCCAAAGCTTAAACGCCGGCTTAATGAGCAGAAAAAAAACTCTGCGGATGAAACGTTGAATATTTCATGTAGATGGTGAGCAATGAAACTCATTTGCCCATGAAGTAGTTTTGAGGTGGATGTTATCTTTTAGTGCAGGGGGAGCGATTGCTTAACTGGGAAACAGCCGGGAGGATTCGCCTCCGCCCCGGCACCTCCATGCTCGCACCTTGCCGTGGGAAGGAGAGGAGCAGCCATCCCTAAAACGAAGCAGGAATATCAGGGGGGGCGGGGGTTGCAAAAAGCAGCCAGCAGCAAAGGAGGCATGCGAGGACGGGTACATCCGCAGGTCCTGAGCAGTCCCCGGGATCCCACCACTCGCCCCTGTGCTGTCGCTGTCGGTATCCAGCAGGCTGGAGCAGGCAGCCCCCGGCGCGGCGTGGCTCCCGTGTCCCCGGGGCGGTTCAGTGCAGGAGCTGCCCCAAATACTCCACAAGCATCTGATTTAAAACTGCCAGTGGCCAACAGCTGGACTTGATGTCTGTTCCAGCGATGTCTGTGTCCAGCTCTGGAGCCCTCAGCACAAGGAGGACATGGAGCTGTTGGAGCGGGGCCAGAGGAGGGCTACTAAAATGCTCTGAGGGCTGGAGCCCCTCTGCTCTGAGGCCAGGCTGGGAGAGTTGGGGGTGTTCAGCCTGGAGAAGAGAAGGCTGCGGGCAGAGCTGAGTGCGGCCGGTCAGGGCTTCAAGGGGGCCCAGAGGAAAGGGGGGGACAAGCTTTTTAGTAGGGCCAGCTGGGACAGGACAAGGGGGGATGGCTTTAAACTGAAGCAGGGGAGGTTTAGACTGGCGGGGCTGTGAGCAACCTGATGTGGTTCAAGGTGTCCCTGGTTCTGCAGGGGGGTTGGGCTGGGTGACCTCTGGGGGTCCCTTCCCACCCAAACCATTCTATGATTCTATGATTCTGTAATGCCTGGAAAGGGGACTGCAACCGGCTGTCTCCCAAAGCTGACACAGCTGGCCCTACTAAAAAGATTTTCCCCATTTGGGTGGAGTGTACTCACCCCGTTCTTTTGTCTTTTTTTGGGGGCAAATAGCCCTGGCCAGCATTGGAGACAGGCTACTGGGCTGGATATTTTGGGTCTCCTTCAGAGCTGAGGTCTCTGCCTTTGGAGGGGAAGAGGGTCCCCTGGGCTGAGCTGGTGGGACTGGCACCCCTGAACTGGTCTGGCTCCAGTTTAAACTGGTGGTTTGAAGTGGGGCGATGTATCTGCCACTGTTCTGGCAGTCGCAGCCTGGTATGTGCATCCTCACTGCCCTCCCAGTCTCTTTCAGGGCTGAATAAAATGCTCCGGGTCGGCTCAGGCTCCGAGCACGCAGGCGGCCCGTGCCGCAGCTTCCAGGGGCACCAGCTCCCACCCCCAAGGCAGAAGCTGCCTGGAGGAATAGAAAGTTCGGCTTTAAATCCGGCTTTGTCTGTAACAGCATTTTGAAAGGGCATTCCCATCAAGGGACCGGTAGATGGGCTTCACTCTTGGTTGCTGCAGGTTCTGCGGATGGGGATTTAGTGCTGCTGTGCAGCTGATCTTCCAAAGAGATCTTGAACATTTAGGATGTCGGCACCCCGCTCTGTGTGCCACCCTGGATCCTGGCTGGCCATGCACCCATTCAGGGCATCATCTGCCGTGAAGGGTGCCTGGTGCTGCTGCAGGGAGGAAAAGTGCTTTGGGTTGGGAGGAAGGCAGACACAAGGCAGGCTCCCCCCAGCTCCCCGAGGCCATCCGTGTTGGTCTTGCAGGTCATGGGAGACACTTCGGAGCTACAAGTCTGCCTTCTAAGATGGCCCAGAGATGGGTAAATGCCTCCCTGCTGCTGTTTGCTGCTGCCATGGGTCACTGAGGGGGGGAAGAAACCTCTCGACCACAGCTATGTGATGGGCTCTCACAGTGCTGGATGCAAAGCTCATCGAGTGTGTGGCTGCGCTGTAAGCTCCATCCCTGTTTGGACCCACTTGGAAAAAAAAAAAAAGAAAAAGGGGTCCCTAAACTAAAGAGGGGATTATTTGTCCTGCTGCAGTGATACAGCGCTCACTGTGCTGGAGATAAATCAGGAGGAAAGGGAAGACGGCGAGGGCTTGCAGGGAAATAAGGCACCAGGAGTTCTCAGGGATGGCTGGAGGAGCATGCAGAGCCTTTTGGTGTCTCCCAGCAGAGCTGGGCAGCACCCTCTAGTGGGATCTCCATCCCCTAAAACCACAGGCGTGTGGAGGGAGGATGAGGATGTGCAGCTCCTTCACCCACTAGCGACTTGGGAGTCCACTCAGGTCTGCTCACGCAGGAGGGTGAAGGTCCCTGCACCATCAGGACCTGCTCCAGAGGGGTGAGGGATAGCGGCGGAGATACCAAATGGGCTGGTCTATCAATCACAGAGCAAAAATAGGTTCTCCATGCGGCCGCAGCCGGCTGCCCGCTCTCCATCAGATGGGAAATGGAACCAGAGACCAGAGCAGAGCACCCGGGGCTGCGCCGGGGTTGAAGGAGCACCCAGGGCTGCGCCAGGGCTGAAGGAGCACCCAGGGCTGTGCCGGGGCTGAAGGAGCCCCCTGAGCCCCAGGGCCAGGGCCAGGGCTACCCCCCGTGCAGAGCAGGGGACTGGCCACGCTGCCTCCGGGATAGATTTTCCCACATTCTGCAGCTTCCCCGCATCCCCCTGCACGTTTCCTTTCTGGCTGCAAAGCAAGAAACCCGGAGGAATCGAAAATCACCTTACAGGCATTTGCCATGAAAGACCATGGGGCAAAAGACCTCCCCACACCTCCCCATAGCAAACCAGCGCCTGATTTATTCTCTCCACCGGCAGCAAAGGCTGGGCGCTGTGCTCCCACCGTGCTGCTCTCTTTTCCTGTGCTAGGCCAGCAGGTACCTGGACGTGATCTTCCAGAGAAGAGGCTGCCCATGGCTGGGTGACGGCCACCCATCCCAGCCCTCCTGGGTTATCTGTAGATAAATAAAAAAGATAAAACTTCAGATTGGTTTTTGTAAACCAGGGAGCCGTTTGTCCAACCCGAACCCCGAGGCAGCACGTCCCCCAGGGCACTGGTCTGTGGCCCCAGAAGATGTTGCTCAGTGGTTCCTAATGCTTTACTTCTCCCTTTGCAGTGGCCTTTCGTTCCCAAGCCGCAGGGCTGAGCGTTGCCGCCACATCGACCGACAAATAACTGCTGGAGACTTTATGGGATGTAGAACAGAACAAATGGCCTCTCCTAAAATATTTTCTTTCTTTCATAAATCTTGGTTATGCTGCTCTATCCTTCCCAGGCAGATGAAACTGCTCTGAACCCAGCTGAAAATGCTGGTTTGCTGGTTTGGGTTTTTTTCCCTTTAATCCCACATGTAATTCCTCCGTGGGAAAGGTGCAGGGCAGAGCTGCGCCAGGCACCGGGCGCCTTTGCAGGGCCAGCCCCGGGCAGGGCAGCGGGCCGAGTGGAGACCTGCTTTTCTGGGTCTGGACAGCCATATCCCACCCAGACACAGCTACCTGCAGCCAACATCTCAGGGAGCAGGGACAGAATCGGAAAGAGA
>NW_009260021.1:404912-408860 GCF_000687185.1 Egretta garzetta
GCAGGAAGACGTGGAAAAACTTACGGTCTCTGTAAATCCGAGCCCATCAGATGGAATTCATGGGAGCCTTTGTGCTGACCCCGCTTTGGGCTCCTGGAGTCCCCTCACATCGCAGAGCTTTCTGCAGCGTGGCTTCATCCAGCAGAGCCTGGGAGAGGTCATTTCTCAGTCTCTTCTACTTGTTTTACCAGTTGTTTTACCCCAGAAATTGGAGAGGGAGCGTTCTTCGATCCCGAACGCAGCCTCCTGCCAGCCGTGGGCGGCTGTGAATGGGGAGGGAAGAAGGAAGGAATCCGCTTGCTTGTTGATCTAGCTCCGGCACGGCGCCTGGATTTATCTTCGTGTTCGGGAAAGCAAATAGAGAGCTAAAGACAAACAGCCCCCTTGATTTACCAGTGAGATTAAGAGCATGTTAGCAGAGCAAGAAAGTCTTCATAAAAAATGAAAGACGAGCAGGCGGGTGGAAGGAGCCGTGAAGATGAAACTCAGTGAGTTATCTAGGGCATGTAGGAAAACCATCAGCCCAGCAAAAATGCGAGAAGGGAGCACAGGAGGTGAAAGCAGTGGGGGAAAACGAGGCGTTATGTTTTATTAATCGTGCTGGTTTAGGTTTAAGCAGCGTCGTCTCACGCAGGCGAGGGGTAGCCACACACTTGCCTGTCTGTGCGGCGCAGTCACCACCGCCGCCGCAGTCCGGCAGGGCGGGAGCAAAGGCCAGCTGTGGCAAACAGCCTGGAGATCACCCATGTGCTTGGTCCTCTGCTTTTCACTTAAAAAACCCCCACGTGCACGCACGCACGCACGCATGCACGCACCGTCCCCTGCCGCTTGCAGCTTCGAGTCTTACGAGGAGCAGCTGGGGGGGCTGGGGGGGTTCAGCCTGGAGAAGAGGAGGCTGAGGGGAGCCCCCACGTTTTTAAAAGTAATTCCTTAGGATTATGAGCCTGCAGCAATTGAGATTAATCACTCGTTTCCATCACCCTTACAGCTGCTTCAATCCCATTTGAGGATGTGGGCAGGGAAACGCACGCCAGCAGCGCCGCCTTTTCCAAGGTTTGCTTGGGTTGGGGGTGTTTTTTTCTTCCCCAGCCTTCAGAAGTCCAGATCGACGCTCCGCTTAGAAGAAAAGCTTTGATTCTTCAGTGTCTACACCAGGCAGGAGACTCCAGGGAATTAATCCAGGGGAACAATCTGCCTGGGACCACAGTGCTATGGAGCGGCTTTCCCCAAGCTCCCGGGACCGCCGGAGTAACACCAGAAATCCTACAGTAACACCTTCTTTCCTGGTTTATTCCTGATTTTTTTGATTAGCCAGATAGGATGGCCTTCAAAAAAACCTCCCAGCTCCCAGTGGAATTGGGGCTCATGATCCAGCCTGGCATCTGGACCTGTTATTCTCCTCAACCATGTTCGTGCAAGGGAGGTGTTGATGATGATGATGAGTGCGCAGCCAGCTGGAAGGGAAGACACCCCCCGCCCCGTGAGTGAGAAGAGGTTAAGAAGACCGAGTTTGTGGAAATAATATGAAGTTATGAATGGAAGCCCTGGCACCGCGTCTTTACTGTCACGCAGTAAATGATACGGTGTTAATGCAGTCCTGCGGTGCCGTGCGATCGTATTTTTCTCTCTTCCATAATGCTCGCCCCATCTGATTTACCCTCCAGAATGCACATAATGTCCTTGAAGCTCGCAAATTAAATAAGTTGTGTCTCCAAGGCACCAAACACAGCAGGTGTGTAGGTACAGCTTTACTCGGCCATGCCTGGCACCCAGGCACGACAGCAGGGCATTAACTTGGAGTCTACTCAACCTCACCATGTTCAACCATGGCCCCACCATCACGTGCTGGAGAAGGCGAGATGACCATAGTTCACCGTGGGCTGCGATTCTTGGTGTCCCCTCTGCCCGTCAACACCTGGCAAGTGAACAGCTCAATTCGACCATTGCCACTTCCCGGGGACGGTTGCTTTTCAAGCCCTCGTTCTGCTGGTTTGGGTTCATGCTGAGGCAGAGAAGCACGGCATGGGTGCGTATCGATGACATCAAAATGCGTGAGCTGGCGCAGGGGATTGGGATAGAGCTTCTCAGTGAATGACCGGGACTGCTCAATGGGAAGAGGGCACGTTCAGGGCTGCAGAACCTGATTCTGAGGCTAAATATGAAGGCAACATGCAGGCAGCACCAGAGGTGGGTCCTGCCTTCCTCCTGGCTAAGGCCACCCTGTGCAATTCAGCTCTGGCCACGCGGTTCCTGGGCAGCTCCTGGCACCTAAAAGCCAGATTATCTTTGTTACCCTTCAAAGGCATCAACGGTTCAAGCCCCAGGTACCTTTGAGACTGAGATTTCCCAAAGCCAAGGCTGAAGCCCACATGAACTGGGACCAGAGCATTCCCTCCTCGGGCTATGGCCATGAAGCTTCCAGAGATCAGGCGAACATAGAGCTCTCAGTTCCCCTAAAAAATTTCCACGAAAAGAGTGTATCAGGCTTCCTCCCCAGCTGAGGGCCACAGAGGACGGATGGAAGAAGGGACATTGCTTAGGGCCAGGGTTCAGTGGTGGGATGGCAGGGTTAGTGTAATGGTTGGACTCAATGATGTTAAAGGGCTTTTCCAACCTCAACAATTCTATGATTCCATGATTCTAAGAACGAACCCTTCCACCCAGGCCAGGAGAGTGATCCTTAAGGCATCGTTCACAGCTACCGCCCCGCACCTAGAGCTGGGGCTGCTTCTCCACGCCACCTTCCAAAGCCCCATCCCTAGCTCCCGACGCTGGCTCCTCTCAGGATTATTGCTTTTGGCTCCAGCACGGACCTCAGTTATTCGCGGGATAGCACTGGCGCCAGTGCCCATCCCCAGATGCCTACGGTCCTTTGGCTTCAGCGGGACCTGGCTTTTGGTTAATACTGAAGGGTATCCTAAGGTGTTGAAACAGCACCGAGGCTTCCTTTATGCTTAAAGATAAATTAGGCATCGTGATTATGCATCTCTTGCTTAACGAGGGCACGTACCGTGCCGTTAGCATCCTGTCCAACTCCTAAATGTCTTGCAGGTTCCCGAGGCCCTTCGTTAACAGAGGAGGATTAGGGAGACAGTGTCTGATTCGAGGCTGAACCATGGTTGCTCTCCCTTCAGCGCTTTGACTCCCTTTAACGAAACGACGAGGAGGTGGAAGGGGGTTTTACCTTGCTTTGCTTTTAGTCAAACCCCACTTCGCCTCCGGCGGCTCCGAGGCTCTGCTCGCCCCCAGCTGCGCCCGCGCTCTGCAGCGCTTGCACGAGGGATTTCCTGCCCCGACCTCGAGCCGGCGGCTCAGAGGCTTCGCTCAGGTTCTTCAGGCTTCCTGTTTTTCTCGTCGAGCTTTCATTTTACCAGCAAACTGTTTCCTGTTCTAAGGTTTCTTGCGACTGAAATCCCGCAACGTATCCTCAGCAAGACACGGCTGGTAAAGTCTCTGAGCGCTCTTCCTTTCGCTAACCCTCTCTTCCTTGCTGCCCGCGCCCTGGGTGGGTGATGTGCACCGCTCCAAAGTTTCAGGACGGTTTCACTGAGCTCTTTAAGCCTTACAGGTCGTCTCTAGAAAACGGGGAGGGGGGCATGGTGGTGGTGGTAGAGTGTGTGTGTTAACTGGCTCTGCTACTGACAGCTTTTCAATTACATTTGCGGAAAGTGCTGATGGATGAAAAGCTGGACGTGAGCCGGCCATGGGCACTGGCAGCCCAGAAGCCAGCCCTACCCTGGGCTGCATCAGGAGAAGCGTGGCCAGCGTCAAGGGAGGGGATTCTGCCCCTCTGCTCCGCTCTGGGGAGACCTCCCCTGGAGCCCTGCGTCCAGCTCGGGAGCCCTCAGCACCAGGAGGACATGGAGCTGTTGGAGCGGGGCCAGGGGAGGGCTACTAAAATGATCCGAGGGCTGGAGCCCCTCTGCTCTGAGGCCAGGCTGGGAGAGT
>NW_009260021.1:408991-419923 GCF_000687185.1 Egretta garzetta
GGTTAGCGGTGTCCCTGCTCCTGCCGGGGGGTTGGGCTGGGTGACCTCTAGGGGTCCCTTCCCACCCAAAACATTCTATGATTCTGTGATTCTATGACTTTATGAAAAGTATTGTATTTTCTGCATTAACTTCTCAGGTGGCAGCGAGCCCCTCTATAACTTTGGCTTTCAATCATTGCCCCGTAGCTGTTCCTCAGGTGTTGCTACGAACGCGTGAGGGAGTTGGAAAGCCATCGCGGGTATAGGCAGGCAGTCGGGTGTCGGGGCTGCCATCCCGCCTGCCTCCAGAGGTCAATGCCTGGAAAGCTGATGAGGGATGGGAAATGTGAGATAACCCGGTGAGGGGCTGCAGGCAAAGAGATGCTGTGGCGACAGAAGCATTTTAGCAGCCAATTTCTTTTCTTTTTTTTTGTCATGGCCATGGTAGAAAAAGTCAAAATCATTGCGGATGTGTCCTCAAGCTCGTTAACTCTGTGGCTGAGCTGAAAGCCCCATCGCACCCAGGAGGGCGCTGGGGGAGGGCTCATTTGTTGCAGCTCATTGCAGAGCACCCGGTAAATTCCAATAACAACGAGATTTGCTTAGGAAACATTCAAAGTGCCTGTTCTAAATATTATTATTTTCCTACCGTCTGTATGGTGATTTATCCCTAATCCTAACTAAAATATTTGCATTCAATGCAACCTTTTGGTTGTAGCCACTGTGCGTGTTGCCTCATCCCCCAGCTCAAGGGCCATGCTGCAACTGCTACGTGCAGGACAGGAGCTGCCATCTCCCCTTGTAGCACGGGGTTTAGTGGGAACGCATCCCCATGAGGGTCAGGTCTGGCGAGGAGGCTGCGGGAGAGCTTCGCATTAAGAATACTCTGGATTAATAAATAAATAAATAAATAAATAGCGCAGTTTGTGAACAAGCAATGTGTTCTTGCTAAAAACGCCGCTTCTGCTAAGATGATTTAAACAAATCCTTTCCTTCTTGCACCGGGCCGGCCTGAATCAGTGCATCTCAGTACCTCAGGGTGAATCAAGTCATCCCCTTCCAGCCTTGCACTTAAGCTGAGCTTGCCTGAGCTCTCAAGAGGCTGTTGCCCGTGCTCGCCGCAGGCTGGGCTCTCCTGTGGCCCCGGTGCCCAAGCCCCCGCAGTGATTTGAGCATCGCTTTTAAGGAGGCAGCTAGGAGAGATCATAGCATCACAGAATCACAGAATGTTTTGGGTTGGAAGGGACCCCTAGAGGTCACCCAGCCCAACCCCGCTGCAGGGAGCAGGGACACCTTTAACCAGACCAGGCTGCTCACAGCCCCGTCCAACCTGGCCTTGGATGATCCTCCTGGTGAGGTTGCTCTCCCACCGCACCTCCCTTGCCTGTAGAGTGGTGGCCATGTCGCGCTTGCACAACGACGTGAGATGCTGCTGCGAGGGTTTAAAGCTGGACGCTGCGATTCCCTTCGACAGCTTTTAGTCATGCACAGCGTAGCCATTCGTGGGCTGCGGAGAAGCACGTTCAGCTACGTAAGCAAAATGAAGGGGAGAAGAAGTTGGGGTTGTTTGTCTTGTAGACTATGAAACCAATAAATTTGCACGTGTTCAGGTGGCTGGCGAGCTCAGACGTGGGAGCGTGCACGTTTCCACGAGGCGCTTGCTCGCAGCACAGAGCCAGGGAAGAGGAACGTGGCAGCCTGCAGGAGGGGCTCACCCAGTAACAGAGACCGTGCCTGGGCTTCCCATTCCCTCTGTCACCCCCTTCTCCTTTCGGGTTAGTTTGCTGATTAGCTTGGAGTCAGAGAAGCCCCAAAGAGCGGGAGAGCGGGGGTCTCCTTGGGAGTTCAGGAGCTGCTGGCTGTCAATATCGATTTGCTAAGGAGTCAGCAAGCGTGTGAAAGCTGGGAGAGCTTTCGTGCTCTGCACAGGTACCTTCCCTCTGCTGCTGGGGGGGTCCGGGCCCCAGGAACTGAGTCAGGGGGCTCGGGAAGGCAAGCCGGTCGTTTTGGGGAAGCATCTGCCCTGGTCTGCATGGCGGCAGGAAACCAGAGGGGAACCCGTGGGAGGGCAACTGGGGATGGAAGGGGAGGGAGAAGCAGTGGTGGCCCGAGGGCCCCCCCTGCCTCCCCCTGCTATTTCTCCAAAACCAGGTCATTTAGGGGAGCGGGGAGGGAGTGGGGAATCCCAGAGCTCTCTGCCGAGGAGGGAAGAGCAGCTGGAGGTCCACAGTGGCGAGAGCTGCCGAGCGGAGCACAGCCCAGGGCGATGGAGTGGAGATTTGGGGAGCAGAGGGGCACAGCAAGGTGGGTGCAGGCTGTGGTGGCAGGCTGTGGCCAGGGAGGTGGCAGAGGGGTGGGAGGGCCAGCAAGCCACCTGCCTTCCCCCCAGTGCCCACCCTGCAGCCCTGTGAGCCCCTCTGCTCCCCCTCTGCAGCCAGGGCTCCGCTTTCACTCCCGCAAGGCTCCAGCATCGAGTTGTGTCTCTGTGTACTTGGGCTGCTCAGCGTGGCACGAGGCTGGCAAGGCAGCTGGACTGGCAAGTTGATTGCCCTCGGAGGATTGCCGTGCCTTTCTGCCAAGGCAAAGCCCCGGAGGTCTCCGAGGGGCAAGGATGCCCCAGAACTGAGCTCCCAAAGTGGAGTTGAACCCCTTTTTGTTTTGCAGCGCTGACTTGCACGGTCGCACGCGTCCGTTCCATGCTGGTCCCAGGACGTGCCAGCTCAACGTGAGCATCGCGTTGGGTGACCCCGGAGAAGGATCTCTTGAGCTGTAAATGCTGAAACAGTGTGGGCCAACAAAAATAACCAGGCAATCGATTGCTTGTAGCTGCCAACCTCTTTTGCCTGGTTGCCATGTAGCTGCCAACCTCTTTTGCCACCATGCCCGTGGACATGGTCCTGCTGCTCAAGCCACTGTGCTGAGTTCGAATGAAAAAGGATGGGTTTTTTTTTAAGAAATTAGGAAAGTTTTATTGTGGCCTTACTGGGCTGGATGCATTGGCATGTGCTGCTTGCACCGGGCAGGAATTCAGACCAACTCATAACAAAAGGCCCTTCTGGCCTGAACTCCACAATTATTTAACACTCGCGCTGCCTGCAAGGCAGCAGAGATGAAATCAGCGGGGGGTGATGCATTTCACCGGTGTGCCAGGAGCTTGCGTGTGGATCATCCCTCCAGCCTGTTTGTGTTTCACAGGAGGCGGCCGCCAGCGTCAGCCGGAGGCACGCGCCGTTGTGCTCAGGCATCAGCATGGCTTCTCTTTGGAGCTCGCTCGAAAAAGATGTGTTCAACCCGCAGAAAAAGAGGCTGCTGGAAAGCATTCGTGTCTGGAAGACAGGGAAGAAGAAGAAGATGTCCATCCTCTGCATTGTGGGTGAGAGTCCCGGGGGGTTGGGTTGCAAACCCAGGGAGGTTTCTTGCAGCTCTGGTCAGGGAGTTTGGTCTGGAATGTTGGATCCTTGGCTGGCCAGAGGGCCCTGGGGTCTGCAGGAGTCCTCCCTCCACCGATGTAAGATTAATTTTTAGACCACTTGCATCAAACCCGTCATTAGAGGTCAGCAGCAAACCATTCTAACGTGACACAGCGTTGCAGCCTCGCTCCGTCCCTCCGTAGTTTTGGCGAAAGTTTTAACAGGACCCAGACGTTTCGGGAGCACGCAGCTACCTGATTAGGATCCAAGGGCGCGAGTGCTTTGGGAAATTTTCCCTCTGCTTTGGTCTATGGTTTTCTAGTTGCTCCATCACTCCTGAGAAGTTGTTAGCATAGGGTTTTTTTTTCACAAACTTCCCTGTCGATCAGCTCATAGACAGCGGAGTCACCTACTACAGGATTAATTTCTGACTGCCTTAGCCATAGCATTTGACCTAAACGATGTGCTTCAACTCCCTCTGTAGTCAATGGAGGGCAGGAGGAATACCTCCAAGGGATGATGTAGCCACCCCATAAGTAGCACCTAAAATACAGGAGTTTACCCCTGGAACTGTCCATGAAAGCTTTCTGGAGATCCCTAGCTTGTATGGGAGACCTATATTGTAAGAGCCAGAACGATGTGCAGTGAGCGCCTCCCAGACAAACCCAGGCGTGACTGCAAGCTAATTGGCACTAGAACTGATTTTTGGTGGGATGTGTTAGTGTGGGTCTCAGTCAAACAGTGCAGTGCTTCTGGACCCTGTTGCAGGGCCAGCAAGATGGTGGGTAACTATCCTAAACCTTACTGCCCTAGGATGCCCCGTTCCCGTCACATTTGGGTCTTGCTGAAATATTGCTTACGCCTTCTGTAGGGCCCAATGGCCTGGTTTAAATCTCCTTGAAGTTACTTGGAATCCCTCCATAGGCTTCAAAGTACCCTGGATTAGACCCCAGAGATCAATCCCCGTATGTAAATACTCAATGAAGAAAGTCAGTAGAAACCCTGTAGTGTCTCTCCACACAGCCAGCATGCAAAACCAGTGTCTGTGTGTCCAGCTCTACCTGCCTGCTCATGCTGAACTGGGCTAACTATCGTATTGTGGGTTGCTTTGTTTTGTTTTTCCTGTCCCTCATCCTCAGTGGACACCTTTAGGCCAATGCAGCCGTTTCTGGTGAAGGTCAAGGTCGACCGAGGAGAGCAGTACAAGGTAGCCTACAGGTGGCCTTTAGCAGAGCTGAAGCTGGTGGATGGCAAGACCCTCAATCAGGTAGGATTGATTTCCCTTCTGTGGCAAAGGACAGGACTGATCATGGGGGAGAAATGTGAACATGAAGCTAGAGAGGCACAAGCCAGGATCCATAGGGGGATTCGGGTCCTCTGGAGCTCAGTCTGTATGTTTAGATGGTGGGAAGAGCAGTGAGGGAATGTGTGGGGAGGTGTGTGGTTCCTAATATAGGACTGAACCAGCCTGAATGATGCTAATTTTGGGGAAAGAACCACCATCAAAAGAAGTTAAAAGCCCTCTGCCTTCGCTCAGAGCTGTTTCCTAGAGTATGGTGACCTGAGGTCTCTCCCTGGCTGGTTCCTCCACTGTACATCAGTGCTTTCGGACTTTGCCTTTCCCTCATCCTTTCCATCTCATCTGCCTGTTCCCAAGGATGCTGAGGCTGCAGTGATTGCCCGCCCCCCCATCCCCAAGTCATCCCGTTCTAAGTTAGGGAATGCCAGGCTGGCCAAATTCCCGACCCGGGTGAGCAGTGAGCGGGTGACTGCTGCGTGGACACAGGTTCCGTCAAAATCCCTGGGGAAAGTGCTTGCCCCGCAGCAGAGGACCTCCCAAGGCTCTTCGCAGCAGCCCCCGGAGGCTGGGGAGCCGGGCTGCAAAGCGCCGCCCTTGTCAGCTCTCCAGCATTTGCAGAACGCGCTGTCGGGCCCATCTGTCGATCCGTGTTGACAAAGCTTCTTGACAGACATTTGCATCGGGTATTTAAAGATTAAATGGAGGTATTTACCGAAAGAAGGATTACAGAGAGCTGGAGCCAGCGTGAGTCTGCGCTTTTCAGGTGACATTAAGGTTTTTGGGAAAGAAAGCACGGACGAGATATTCCCTTTCTGCCGCTGGGGCTGGCGGAGTGTCGTTGAAGTTGATATAATTAGGTTTTTTATTAATGTGAATGTTCCAGGGGCTTTGGCAAGATTCCTGGGTTTTCACAAGCATAGAAATAAATGAGAAAAAGAACAGCTTTCCAGTTCTACATCCAGGAGAAGTAAAGTGCACAGCATGGCGGAAAGGAAAATCACCTTTGCAGGTTTGCAGGACATCTTGATCCCATGGGCAGCACCGGACTGGTGCCACATTGCCTTTCATTTCCCCCTGGCTCCACCAAGTCTTCTAAACTGCTTTGGCTCCTGAGGAGTTGGGATTACACAATAGCGCCGGGATTTTCAATCCTCTCCCCCTCACTTGCCATCTCAGTGAGGAAAGCCGATCACACTCTCGCTTAAAGAATCGGTGGATTTTTGAACCCCCTCCTACTGGGAGGCAAAGAGCGAACTTGGTTGTCCCAACACCTACAGCCTTCTTACGACTCCGAGCCGGTATTCCTTCCCACGTCACCCCCGTTTGCCTTGTGCCATGGCTGTCCTTTAGGTTGGACAGCTCTTCTCCTTTGCAGATGTATTTTTAGGTTGCAGTCACCTCCCCTATTAACCTTCCCTCTGGCAGGCTAAGTAGACCGACCCTGGAGCCTCCTCTTCTGTGTGGACTTCTCTCTTCTTCCCTTTATCATGTCTGGAGCCCTCTTCCAGGCTGAACTGACCTTCCTTGAATGCAGGCAGCCGGAATTGTCCATATCATTCCTAAAATGGGATCTGCCCACTGAAGCTGCTGCACAGAGGAGAGGCTGAAGCAGTAGGGCTGCAGCCAGGACGTGGTGGCATCTCTCAGGGTCCCACCACAGAGGCGAGCCCCCCAGTGCAGCCCGGTGCTCCAGCCAGCGCAGTCCCTCCCTGTTGCATCACTTGGCAGGGCCACGGAAAGCAAAGCAAGAGCTCTCCTCTGTTGCTTAGCAGATAGAATCACCTACAGCCAACCCCCTGGCTCGTGGGTTGATATTCGGAGCACACAGTGAGGGTTTGGCCATCAGGTCTGCCCCCGTGTGCTGGGAAGCCCTCTGTCCCCTGGCGCCAGCAAAGTCCTGACACTGCAAGTCCAGAGGCGCTGAAAGCCATGGCTCCCCTTGACCGAAACGGTATTCATGTTTATGAAGCGATTAACGGATGCCTCCCTGCTTCAATAGCTCCTCGTACGGCACGCTGTAAACCAGGCGCACAGTAAATTCCTCCCCCAGACCTGCTCCACGCCGCCGCAGGGGCTGCTACCGAGCCTGCCGAGCAAGGCGGGGGCGTGATGTATTGCTCAAGGTGTTCAGAGAGCAAGCCCTGGAGCGCCGTCGGACTGCAGCACGCCGGCCAACGCCGCCTCTGTTAGGAGGACTCGTATCAATAATTATAAGCGCGGCTTCGAAGTTCTCCAGAAGGTGAGGTCAGGCTGTGCCACAGAGCTAATGAGGTGGTGCAGGAAGGAGTTTCTTCCCGTGGGATGCTCCTAGCTCCGCAGCCTCCCTTATCTTCTCCACCTATACACCACTTAGATGGCAGGGTTACATTAACGGTTCGACTTGATGATCTTAAAGGTCTTTTCCAACCTAGATGATTCTATGATTCTATAAATACTAAGTCTCCCACGACTGGAGTTCCCCCTCCATGAGGTGACATCCCCTGGGCGTAGATGCAGAGATATTGACGCTGAGATGGATGAAAACAACACTGGGAAATGCCAAGGCTGCTTTATTCCCAGTCCACACTCCTGTTATCTCCAGCGACCTTCCCCTGCCAGGACACGGGGCTGTTGGGAGATGCCAGGCGCAGCGTGCGTGCTGCTGGGGGGATTTCAGGACTGGGCTTGTGGGAGCCTGTTTCTGGGTTTTCTCGGGGTGTTCCCAATTCTTGAGTGGCGAGAGGTTGGAGATTTCAGGTTGGACGAGGATTACAGAGGGGGTATCTGCAGTGGGAGGGGTGCTGGGCTCACCCCAAATGCTTAACTCCGGTTATTTTGAGCTTTCTCCTTCAGCACATCATTACGCTGCAGCGCTTATTGCCACGGGACGCTGTAGATGCCAACACTATGAATAAGTTAAAAAAAAAACTTTAGAGGGAATCAGGGACAGTCGGTCCTTCAAGGGCTGTTAAACCCGATGCTGGGGATCCAACCTCTGGCTCAGCGAGCTGCTGGACCACGGGCTGCCGGAGGCTGGCAGCCAGTCTGGCAGGCAATATCACCCTGGGCTTGCCCTTTGAATGCTTTTTCTCCCAAGCATCTGCCGCTGGCCACTGTCAGAATTCATCAGCCTTCGTCTCCCCAAACCTGCAGTGAAAGGAGGGGTTTATATAATCCCAAAAGAAATCAGCGTGCTGGATTGGGACACTGGGGCTGGTGGATTACCCTTACCCACTGTGGGTGTCCCGGTGTCCATTTCTAGGGCCAGAATCGCTGTGCATCCTTTTATTTTCAGTGCTTTTATCACGCCTAGGATTATTTGCCATGGGCCATGAGCATCTCTCTCAAATCCTACCCGGTTGCTCTGGGATAGCAGCAGAAGTCCAGGGAAAGGTGTCTGTATCTGTGGGAACGAAACAACACGGACGCATTTGCCGTTAGCTAGAGGAACCGCCTGCTGTCAGCTTGGAAATACAGCGCTTGTCAAGGAATTCGTTGATTGAAAGACTTCAGATCAAACTCCTGACACCCGCTACCCTGGGCACGGCACAGCCGGTGTCCGTCGCATCAGCTGGCGCGGGGATGCTGGGCGCAGTTTTAGCCCTTCCTTAGATCTGAGTCTGACCAGAGCCATGCAGCTCCACCAAAACCAGCCTAGTCCTCGGCATGGCGTGGCCCATGGCAATGGTCTCCCTGGGGGTCCCCTCCCCAGCCTATGCCAGCCGGGCTTTTTGCTCGGTGGTCTCGACGCTGCCAGGATCTCCTCTAACCTCTAAGCCTGGCGCCGGGCCCCATTCACAAAGCGGCTTCCCAGGGCCACTGCAAACCCCAAAGCTTGGAACCGCAGCCCGGAGGTGTGCCCCCATCCCTCCTTCAACCGGGAGGGGTTTTCCCTCCCAGTGCTCAAGGCATTTTCAGAGCATTCAGCGCCTGCCGTTAAAATGCGCCGCGGAGCTGTGCTGTGCGTATGCGGCGTGGCCAGCGGTGCCTAATTGATGCAGTAATTAACTGTTGCCACCTAGGCCAGCCTGGATTTCGATCTGCAGTTCGAGAAGGTTTACAAGTGGACCGCTAGCAGCTTGGACGAGAAGAAAACCTTTATCAGATGCTTGTGGAAGCTGAACCACCGATTCCTCGGCAGCTCTGTCACGTTTGTGAACGTCCCCTCCTGTGCGGCGGAAGGTAATTCGTTCCCTTGTCACACTCAGAGTGGTTTGGGGTTTTTTTTTGCATCATCGCTATCGTCACTTTAGGAATGGGAGGTGAATAAATTTCAGGCAGTGGAGGTGGATGATGGGAGAGGTTGAGGTGGGTACCGGTGGGAGGGCAGCAGGAGGATCCGTGTTTTGTGTGTCCAGAGGCACTGCCACCTGATTTACCCACTGGCCCGTGCCGTGGTGCACAGCGCTGGGCTGGGGATCGCAATAGATGGGCGGCTGATCTCGTCTCCAGAGGTGCTGGGGAAGGCGAGAAGTGAAGTGTCGGTAAGGTCAGGCAAGGGGGAGGCTGCCTGCCTGCCTGGGACCCTTCCCCAGCAGTATGTCAAGAAATACAGATATATATGGATATAAAAATCTATTTTACTCTACAACACCTGACTACCAGTGTATTTAATTGGAAGCCTGCTCATCTCTGAAATTTGTCTCAGTTTTGTGCCACAAACACATCAACGTGCCCCGACACAGGACCCTAGAGAGGTGAGCATGTAAAACCACAGCCAGAGCTCAAACGAAATTTCAGGTGCCCGTTTTGTCCCTCTTACAAAGCCACCCCTTTACCCCATCCCCATCTTTCTTTGCTCCACGGATCTTATTCCAAATGGACCAGCGGACGGAGACCGCTGGGCTCCTGTCACTTGGACTCAGTGGGAGCCCTGGGGCTAATACGAGCAGGGCTAACAAAATGACATAGCGAGGAGGCTCTGGCCACCTCCACGTCTCCTCCTGTCCACGCAGGGAGACAGAGGCCCCAGGAAGACAGGGAGGACCCTGCAGAGACCGAGAGCCAGGAGGAGCTCAGTGCGTACCAGGAGATGACAGCAAAGGAAGCTGCCGATGTGTTGAAGCTGATGGAGGAGTACGAGCCCCTTGTGAACAACTCCATGGCCTTTGCAGAGCAGCTCAGCAGCGACCTCCACGTGCTGGATGAGGTAAGGAGCTGTGGCTCCACTGAAAAGGAGGTGCCTGGCATGGAGGGGCACGGGACCCAGTCTCTGGGCATGGGCAGCTCTTTCGTTTGCTGTGAGCACTTGATCTGAGAGAGTCATCTTGGTGTTGTGCTACGTGAGCTCAAAAGGCATCTCAGGTGCAGGTCGGGAGGACAACGATGCTCCCCGCTCGAGGGTTTGTCCCACCGTGCGCTGAGGGGCGCTGCCGGCCCCTTGCCGGGGCTGGAGAAGTGGCTGCAGCCTGGCAGCCAGGCACCAAATCATAGCATCGTTGAGGTTGGAAAAGCCCTTTGAGCTCCCCCAGCCCAACCGTTCCCCTGCCCCTGCCATCCCACCACCAAACCCTGTCCCTAAGCACCACACCTGCCCGGCTTTTAAATTCCCCCAGGGATGGGGTCTCAACCCCTTCCAGTGCCTGACAGCCCTTGCGGGGAAGGAATTGTTCCCAATATCCAACCTAACCCTGCCCTGGCACAACTTGAGGCCATGTCTCCATCTCTATGGAGCTTAACCCCCCTTAGTGGGGTGATGAACGCGGCGACCCACCAGCTCGGGGCAGGTGAAGCCCACTCGCAGTTTTGCAAAGGGGTAAAACAAACCAGCAGCACAGACCCAGCCGGCGGGGAAGGACACAGAGCCCAGCTGCCCGTGGAGGAGCAGCTGCTGGGGGTTATAACTCCTGGGGGAAGCGCAGGGCGGGTAAGGGTCTACCTGAGGGGCAAAATGAAGCAGGGTGCTCTGGGGCTGGCTGGGGGGAGGCGGATGGGACTGGGGAGCGCTGCGATCTCCTCCACGTCGCGCAGAAGGTCTCTGCCTGAATTAGGACTGTCGCTTCTGTAGTCACTGGAGCAGAAGAAATTTCTCTTTGGGCATTGCCTCCGGCTCTTAATGCCTCTGGCCAGGTCCGTGGTTGGCAGCGATCCTGAGCAATCCCACAGCCTTAACCACGTCTGGAAGCAGTTTCCAGGGACTGTCCCAAGGGGAATGCCCAGGCTGCGTGTCCTCTACTCTGCCTGCCCCAGGGCGGGTGTCCCGCGGGGAGGGTAGCCCTGCCCGGCACCTTGGGGCTCCTGCCAAGCCCACGGCCGGGCCTGCCG
>NW_009260021.1:419953-429778 GCF_000687185.1 Egretta garzetta
AGCACGGCCATCCACAGGCAGGATGGGTCCTGCCACACTGCTGTGAGGGCACAGATACCTCAAAAATCCCTGTTATTTCAGGGGTTTGGCTTTTTTTTTTTGTAATTTGGGCACATGCACATTGGCTACCTCAGGAAGGGAGAGCAGGGAAAAGCTGGGTAGGAAGGATAAGGGCTGCTGAGTAGGGAGGGAGAGGATGGATGTGTGTGTAAAAAGTGGGGGGTGATGAGGAGCGGAAACGGTGGTCTGCAGGGCAGGGATGCCTGGAGGAAAAGGGAAGGGCCAGCAGTGATCCCTGCGGAAGGAAAAGCAGCAGCAAGGGAGAGAGGAAAGACAAAATAATGAAACTGAGCTGGAAGGAGATAAAAAGTAAAAGATAAACTGTAGCAGAAAGGGCCAAGGAGGGCGGCACACATCATCTCCAGACTGGTGAGCTTTATTTACTTTATTAGAGTTGCCGTATTTTATTGCATTGCTGCGGAGGATAATGTGTTCCTTTGAGTGCTGGAGCAAAATAATGAGATCGCTGCTTCCAGCATTTATCTTACGCCAATATACCCGCCGCTAGGATTTTATGGGCAGGCAACTGAAGAACAAAGGGGAAAAAAATAAACCGAAGGAAATATCCTAAAACATATGAGAAACCACAAACTCTAAATCCAACCTCCTTTGGCTCCAGTGTTTGCTGTATCCCCAGTTTGTATTTAGACATGGCTTATTACACCCGGAAATTTAGGAGTTAATCTGGACGACCAAACTCCCCAGGTCTGCTCCTGCTGGCTCTTGGCAAGTCGAGGGGCGCTTGGCCACCCTGTTTCCCAGCTGTAAAATACCCTGTGAGTAACTAATAACTCTCTATTCAGTTCTTTGAGATGGAAGGTGCTGTCGAATACATTACTTTAATGCCCTCTAATGAATAAATGTCACTTATTGCTAATAGGAATTAATTAATGAGCTGTTTCTATTTCTAAGGCTTAATCTGTGATATTAAGTGTTATTAACACTAGCAAGTCGGACTAGCGCACGCATCTATTTAGATGTTTTTCCCCACCTCCCAGTGATAACACCTTGTCCCCCTCTTACAATGCCAATCGCCTTCTGCCCCCCCGTCTCTCCCGGGGATGGCAAAAGGCTGCACCGCCGGCACGGAAGCGCTGATCCGCTTTGGAGGGAAGGAAAGCGCGGCCAGGGCGCCCGGGAGGCCGCGAGCTCTGATTTCCACATTGGTATTCCTGCGTCCTTGCAGGATCCCAGCACCCGCTGAAAGGCAGGCAGCCCCCAGCGGCTTTGTGCCGCCGCCGGCAGGAGAGTTATTACCCTCGCCCGAGCGGCGATTCTCCGGAGAGCCCTTCCTGCCCGCCGTTCCCCCGCCAGTGCCACCGGCGATGCTTTGCTCTAGGCAAACCCCCGTGGGTCTGTTAAGCCCTAATAAGACAATCCGAAGGCGCGGTGGCGACAGGCTTGCAGGAGGTTTATGGCTGTAATTTAGGAACATTTAATAAAATGTGAAGCTCTGGGCCACGGGCCAGGGTCCCTGGGATGCGGCTGGAAAGCAGCAGTGTGGGAGCGGGGCTGTTTGCTCCCTCGCAGGTCCCCGGCACCGGCCTGCGTGGGCTGGTTGGGCTCTGGGTAAAAGGAGCATTCGCGTGGCATCGTTGGTGCTTTTGGAGAGGAGCATCTGTGTGCATCAGCAGGCCCCGCTTCAAATCCAACTGCTGAGCCTGCTGGCAAGTGAAACCTCGGCCTTCCCTGCCACCGCTGGGCTCCCCGCGGGAAAGCTGCATCGCTTTGCAGTGTGGCAGCTGCATCTCTACCCTTCGACAGAGATGCTTTCCTGTGTTTTCTACAGAATTCTGCTGACCTTTCCATGTCCTTGCTGAATCCGCCTCCATCTGAAGCCATTCCCGACAGTCCTTTCTCCCATACTTTCCCAAAAGGGCACTACATTTGTCACAGGAAAGCGTAATCCACACTTTGCCAGAGACACCCAAGCCACCCAGCTCAGGTGTCTGCTGCAGAGTGGCTCTCACACGTTTCAGGAGCACCTCCACACTGCTCCAGCATCTTGTCCTGCATGTGCCACCTCTAGAGCTGGAGCTGCCAGCTCGTCTTTATCCCAACAGCAACACAGGTGGAGCTTGAAGCAGAGCAAGTCCTTAACTCAGGGACTGCAGACGCCCATCATCTACTGTGCTTCCAGAGACATTCCTAATTGGGAGCACAGGGTAGGTCCAAGCCACCTGACTTGGGCTGCCAAGACTTGCCTTGGGTTGACAAGACTTTCTTGGGTTGCCAAGACTTGCCTTGGGTTGACAAGACTTTGCTTGGGTCGACAAGACTTTGCTTGGGTCGACAAGACTTGCCTTGGGTTGACAAGACTTTGCTTCGGTTGACAAGACTTGCCTTGGGTTGACAAGACTTTCTTGGGTTGCCAAGACTTGCCTTGGGTTGACAAGACTTTGCTTCGGTTGACAAGACTTGCCTTGGGTTGACAAGACTTTCTTGGGTTGACAAGACTTTGCTTCTCTTCCTCCTATAATTTCCCACTGGCGAGCCAAGTGCAGGGCGCACCGCGGGAGGGGTGGTGGTGCAGATACCTCTGTTGCTCTTCATTTAAGAAAAAAAGACATTGGATAATTGAAATATCAGAAAAAGACATACTTCTTTAAAAGCTTTATTAATGGCGAGAAAAACAGCAGTCTGGAAGCCTGGTGCCTCCCAGGCCTGTATCTATTGATTGTTTTCTTTGCTATCCCGCGTGGTACATAGGCCCTGAAAACAATACAATTAACATTTGGAAGCAGTTCATCTCTAGCGGAGCTTGTCAGCAGCAATTAACGCGCCGTTATATCTCTACCACCCGTCAAAACAAACGCTGGAGACCTCCCTAGGCAAATTGTGCCTTAAGTTTCCATATTAGAGACATATCTATGTACATGTCTCATGCATGATTTAACTGTTTATTAATTCCACTGCCAGAGCAGCTCAGCTGGGTAACACCCTGGCAGCAGTGGCAATGCCCAGAGCTGCGCTGGACGTGCTGCGACAGGCACTTGGCATGGCCATGGTCTGCATAAATGTGTTAGAGCCGGAGAGAAATGGCCAGGGCTTCCAAGCTGGCACGTCTCCTTACAAATATTGTGGGATGGACACCCTGGTCCTCAGGGGACTTCACCAGTTGAGGGGATTGAGGGTTTGAGACTCCACGCAGTGTCCACTTGGGGTTTGCCTAGTGCACAGGGGGAAAAGTGGGGCGCAGAAGCCAGCAGGGCTTGGTAGCCTCTCCAAACCTACAGAGACTGTATTCAGCTCATGGTCGGATTTGCCTGGCAACTCCGCAGTAACCTCTTTGCCAGGGCAGGTCAAAGCCCTCTGAGCGTACACCCTGCCCAGGGAAGGGGTTTGTTCTGCCCTGGCGCTTGGGACTTGCAGGTGGCTGCTGATACAGAGTTTAGCCAAGTGCAAAGATAAGATGTTGACCTTGTGCAGGTAGCGATGCAGCTGCAACCACAACAGCATCTTGCACGTTATAATGACAGGGTCACTCCTTTGCCTTGGGAGGGTGAAGGCCAGGATATTTGACTCTGAGATGGTTGTGACCAGCCCCTGCTACGGTGCTGAAGCCCCCTGTTTCTCTGTTTCACAGGCCAACCTTAGAGCCATTATCTCTTCTGAGAAGCAGGTGACACAGCTGATCAGCTCCATCGACGAGGCCCTGGCAGAGGTGGCCAGAGTGGAGGAGACCTTGCACATCTACGATGAGCTACTGGGAAGCGTGAAGCAGCAGATGGACCACATCCACCGGGAAAACTCCTTGCTAGATCGCATTGTTTCCAACGAGACAAGGCTGATGGATGAGATCCTCTTCCTCACGGTACGTGGCTTTGCAAAGATGTAAATCTTCAGCCTGTTGAGTCTGTTTAGAAAAAACTTTCAGTGAGCCTCAAACACTCTGAAAGCAAATATCTGTCTGCAATGGCTACAGAGCTTCTCTGGCCTTGTGGCTTTGGGACTTTGGTGTCTTGGTCATAGAAGGACGGCCACACAGCTGGGATGGACTACAGGTAGACCAGCAGCAGACATGACATGTGGTACCCTCATGGTGGTCCAGGGCTGTAAGAGGGGCCCCTGAAAGTCCTTTTCACGGGCAAGATGAGCTTCAAATGAGGTAATGCCAAGGACCTTCCTTCTGCAGCCTTTCGTCTGGGATGCTGTGGTCTGCCTTTCACCTGCAGCTCTGGGACCTTCTTCTTGCATGCTCAGAGGCTGCTGGGGCCGTGCTTTTACCCTTGCACCCAAAGCACTGAGATCCTCTCAGCCTCGTGCCTTCAAATTCCCACCATCCCTATGCCTGGCCTGTGGGGCTGCGGGAAGCCACTGGCACTGAGGGCAGTTGCTTTCTTCCTTCACTTCTCTTGAGAGCTTTCAGTTTACATCTTTGTACTGGGGGAAACCAGCTCTCGTTAGCAGGTAACGCTCACTTTGATCCCTCATTACCGAGGGATACGCAAGCATAACACTTAGCGAGCAATTAGAACCGCAGCGTGCAACACCCACCCCCCGGTCAAAGCATGCTCCCATCCTCCCTGATAACCTTGCATGGAGAGAAACTGCTGGGAACTTGGAGGGGGTCCTGAGGCAAACCACGTATCTACCATGGGAAAAGCCTTCTGGGGGCTCCCTGTGCCCTGGGGAGGCTCTTTGCGCAGGGACCCGTTGCTTCTCTTCCCGCTTCCCCCTGATGGGAGTTTCCTCATTCCTTTCCTCTCCTTTCTTCTTTTTGGTTTTTTCCCCACCCTGGAAGGCAACTGTGAAGCCAATGCCTGCCACCAGCGCTGGGCTTTGTGCCCACCAGCAGCCATCGTGGGGCAGGAGCTTTTCCCTGCAGTAACCTCATAGCCACAGAGATGCTGGTGCAGGGCCAGTGGAAAGGCTCTGGGAATATGGGAAAGCAAATTATTTACTAACATAACGTACAACACAGCCCGTCCTCACTTCCACTGCTCCCACTGACCTCTATGCCCTTGACCTTTTCATATCTGAGTGACTCAAGTTGCAGTTTCCTCAGCTTTTTCTTTCTCTTCCCCTCCCCCCCCGCCTTTGCTGCCAGTGGTGGTCCCAGAGGTGCCGGCTCTTTGGAAACTCATGCTGGGGTTTGCCAGGGCTTCTCTGGCGATGCCGCAGTTGTTACTGCACAGACCTTTGGTTTTGGTGGGGACGGAGCAGCACGGTCCTCCCGAGGGACGCGTGCAGCCTGGCAGCTGAAGGTAGCCCGTGGCTATCCCAAGCCAGCAGCCTTCTGGGTGGGATGAGGAGGGATGAGAAGCTGGCTGTGCTGGTACCTGTTCTCTTCTGGCTTTGTTTTTAGACCCACCTCACCCTCAGCAGGGAACACTGCGATGCCCTGAGCCGAGCAGACCTTTCCAGCCCCAGCCGAGTGAAAGCCTGCATTGCTGCAGCAGAGGCTCTCTCTGGCTGCATGAATGTCCAGATACAGCCCGGTGAGTAGAGAGCAGAGATTTATGCCTGCAGACGGCAGGGCCACCAGCTCATCCACAACCTCTGCTGCCCACCCAGCACCATCCTGTGCTGCCCAGCGCCCCTGAAACTGCTGGAGCCGGAGGAGGGGAGGTTCCCAGGAATTAGCTCTCATGCTTGCTGGGCAGCCCTGCAGGCTGCCTGGGGCAAAGTAGAAAAGAAATAGAAGGCAGGAATGGATTTGGGAAGCTAAGCAGCAGCACTGACCTTGGGGGTATGTGGGGTGCATGGTGCGGAGCGCCCTGGAGCTGCGAGCTGGGGGAGCGGGCTGGCAGGGGCGGCTCGCTTCTTTCTGAAGATGCTGCTGAAGCTTTCGAAGTCTCCCGTGGGTTCAGCAAGCCAAGCACAGCCAAGCAGGGCTGGGAAAGCCAAGGTAACATCACCTCTGGACATCCATGGGGATTGGCTCCATTCCTAAAGAAATCCCAGTCAAGCTGCAAAGGGTCAGGCTGGGGCATCTGTGCCCCGCAGCTCTGCAGGCACCTCTGGACTCAGACACCGGCTGGCCCGGTTTACATTAAAGTCCTGGCAAACTTATGGCAAGCATCTATACAATTCCTCTAAATCTGTGGGCACAAGGCATCGCTGCCTGCCACCGGTGTGCAGCACCTCTTCCAGTTCAGAAAGGAACTGGTGGAAAGAGGGGTTTAGAAAGTGTGGTCTGATGGGGCAGCCCAGTTGTCTGTACTGGAGCACGGGAAAACGATAATTTGTTGTGGCAGCACCCACTGTGGGCGGTGCTGGGGACCTGCTGGTCTACAGGGGCTTGATCCTGGCACGAAACCCCATGCTTTCCTGGCCGTTTGTCCCTGATCGTGGTCGTACTGATGGATGCTTTGCAATTTGTATCTTTAAAGATTGAAACGCCCTCCCTCTCTGTATTTGCTTGGCACCACAGCAAATCTTTTCCCCTTTGGTGGCCCTTTGGGTGGTAGCATTTACCCCAGAACTTACTCCTTGAAGAGCTGTTTCATTTGCCAGCGTGCTGAGCGGTGCCGGTCTGCAGCCACGACGGCTCGTGCCGCTCCATAGCCCAATACCCTCTCTTTTTTTTTGTTTTCCCTCAAGGTTACCGGAAGCTGCAGGCTGTGGCTGAGCAGCTGATCGTGTTTGAAACGCTCAAGCAGAACTTTGAAAACTCTTTCATCACTCACGTTACGAGCATCTTCGAGCGGCAGGTGGGCTTCGCTCTTCGTCTGGCAGCTCAAAATCCTGGGGGATTTGAATATTCGGGTAAAATAGTGCCAGCAGCACAGCTAAAACAGTCTCAGCCACCGCAGGGGGATTCTAAAAAGTGCTTAGGCCTAAAAATTTTTGCTTTAGGTTTTCTTGTTTTACTTGGGGAGTGGTGGTGGTTGTTCGTCTGTTTGTAAGACAAAATCCCGGGATAAAAGCCAAGCCCTTGATCCTTTGATTGACATTTTTAAGCATTCATCTTGCAGTTTAAAAGACATGGTGGAAATGCCTCTGTGGGGAGAAAGCTGAAAGGAAAATGTTACTCTTCCCAATTTCCTTTCACAAAGAAAAAAGGAGCTACTGCCAAATCCTTGGCATTAGATCCTTAAATCTTTAGGATTTACTTTCAAGCATTGGCCCTGGGAAGGGACGTGACTGGCAGGGAACTGGGAGGGAACTGCGGGATCTCCATCCTTGGAGATTTTCAGACTTCGACTGGGCACATCCCCGAGCAAGCTGCTCTACTGGGACCTGCTCCAAACCCACCGAGCTCCCATCCCGCCTCCATGACTCTGAGCCTTTGGGTGCGATGTCCCAGCACCACCGGGCCCAGGTGGGCTGCATCAACGGCGCGGCATCCTTCCCCTCCATCGCATCCCCCCCCGAGGTGTACCCACCTCCGCGCGCTCGGAGGGACAGCTTCCAGCATGCTCCCGAACGACGAGCTTTTCTCCTGTGTCTTCCGCTGGAGTATCCCACATATTGCGGATGGGCCAGCTCATTCCTCTGGGCTCAGAATCGTTCACACGATGCGGGATTAAAGCCAGAGTTCAAAGTGATCACGCGTGCTCTGCATCACCCTTTAAATGTGCTTCTCAAACGTATTCAGAATGGGAAACTCAAAGGCAATTATGAACCAATTCTTTTCCAGAGCTTTTCAAGGCTATCTTTTATTTGACTCTTTCTGCCATTTCCGTTGCTTTAGGGTAATGCTCAGGTCCCTGCTCTTGGCCAGCCCACTGAGAAGCTGTCTGCACCAAGCCATGGAGACCACCACGAGGAGCTGCTGCCCTACACCCCGCTCATGGCCTGGCTGAGGAACGCCAACCCAATTCTATTCTGCGATCTCCCCAAGGTACGGCTGAAATCCTGAACAAATATTGCAAACCATCCACTGGGAACAGATTAGCCAAGCCGCTTAGTTCGTGCTGAGAGCTTGGTTTCACCAAACCCATGCCACCCGTGAGCTTCCAGCGTTTGGCCCTTCTTGGAGAGTGCCTGGCCAACTTGGCCACATCATGTTGGACCTCTCTGCTTAACAGAAGGCAGTCTGGGACTTGGTGGCAGACCTTGTGTTGAAGGAAAAAGTCTGAAATGCTAAAATTTGGTCTTTTTGTTTTCATCGGGCCGTTTCTCTACTGGATGAGAGTGATAAGCATTAAATAAAAGTGGTGAATCTTGTATTTTATTCAATGCTGCTTTATTTAAAGGGTTCTAGGGAAGGGGCCTCCTAAAGTCCTTGGCCTCTTTTGTTAATAGGGATGTCGTTAAATAATGGAGATGGTTCTTTTTACATCACTGAGGCGTGGTTTCTATTTTCCATGCTGGTTTTTGCCTTTCCAAAGCTCTTACATGCCAAAACCAATAGGTCTGTTTCAGCTGCCATCCCCTGACTTCTGCTTTAAGTGGGCAGCTGAAGAAAAAGCTGTGAAGCGGGCACTGTTCGCAGTGAGACGAGCTACACCAGGACTTTCTGTGCCTGTCTTCTCTTTCCAGGTCTATGCCCAGAACCTCAGCAGACTCTATGACCGGGAGATCAAAGCCTTTTTTGAGCAAGCCAAAACATTCTTGGTAGGAAGAAGAAAAGCAAGTGAGTGATTTGCAAAGATGACTTTTGTGCTGCTGAGCAGGGATTGATTCGCAAGTAGGGACCACGACAGTCGGCCTCTGCCGCAGGTGTCTCCCCCAGGTTTTGTGCCATGAATTTGCTTTCCCCGCCCTGGGCTGCAGCCGGCAGCACGTGACAAAGCCAACCCTGCTTTACAGCGGGTAGTGCTTGTGTGAGCCTCGGCCCCCCGTGTTATCCAGGTTTGTTCAGCCGCTTCGCAGAGCCATAGCTTTTGCGTGCCTTCCCTTCGCAGGACTCACAAATGACGCGAGGGTGGCCGAGAGCGGAAGGGAGGGGGACGTGGGATGCCTGGCCCATATTTCATGCAAGCAGAGCTGGTCACGGGCTCCTCAGACACCCTTCTCCCTGTAAAGAGATGTCACCAAACCCCTCCCTGAAGACACGAGTATCTTCATAGCAATATTTGTGAGAGCAGAATGATTTCGGAGGGAGCCGACTGTGGGGCTGTGCTGTCCCAAGGTGATCGTTTCAACAGAAATCGTTGCATCTGACTCAAAATATTCCAGTCAGGTGTTTCTGAAGATAAAAAGAGAAGCTGATCTCTCTCCTCTGGAAGTTTTTGATTGCACAGAAGTCACATTTTCCTTCAGCAAAACAAAGCACTGTAATGGAAAGTTCCATGCCAGCTTGGCCTCTCTCGAATGTCAAAACCCACTTTGCACGGTGTGTTTAGTCTATCAGAACGCCAGCTCAGCTTCTTCCAGCTCCACACCTACTTCATCACTTGTGTCCAGATCCCGGAGCCAGAGGACAAAGCCTAGGGAAGGAAACAGGGGCTGGTGGCTGAAGGATCCTGGCGAAGGGCTTTGCCTCCTCGCCGTTGCTGTGCTGGCCCCATAGCAGAGGTCGCACCCATAGCCCCCATCCAGCTGGCATAACCACCGTGATGTTTGCCCATCTTCTGCCTTCTGGGCTGAAGTCCCTGACATTCTTGTGGGGTACCAGGGATAGGCAGGGACCCTGGGCCACAGGCAGCTGGGGGGATCAGGCCATTGCACAGGATTTCCACTTCTGCAGCCCTCTAGGACCCTTTCCCTCAGCTTTAGAACTGGCCATAAAGGGAAGAACTAAAATCTGGGGGCTTTGCTGCAATCTCCTCCCTGCAATCTCCTCCCTGCTCAGTGGGTCTATGATGAACGCGGTGGCTCTCAAGCAGGGACAGAGGGAGCCTGGGCTAGCAGCAACTTGCACAAGAGCAGGAA
>NW_009260021.1:430622-460606 GCF_000687185.1 Egretta garzetta
CGCTCGGAGGGACAGCTTCCAGCATGCTCCCGAACGACGAGCTTTTCTCCTGTGTCTTCCGCTGGAGTATCCCACCTATTGCGGATGGGCCAGCTCATTCCTCTGGGCTCAGAATCGTTCACACGATGCGGGATTAAAGCCAGAGTTCAAAGTGATCACGCGTGCTCTGCATCACCCTTTAAATGTGCTTCTCAAACGTATTCAGAACGGGAAATTCAAAGGCAATTATGAACCAATTCTTTTCCAGAGCTTTTCAAGGCTATCTTTTATTTGACTCTTTCTGCCATTTCCGTTGCTTTAGGGTAATGCTCAGGTCCCTGCTCTTGGCCAGCCCACTGAGAAGCTGTCTGCACCAAGCCATGGAGACCACCACGAGGAGCTGCTGCCCTACACCCCGCTCATGGCCTGGCTGAGGAACGCCAACCCAATTCTGTTCTGCGATCTCCCCAAGGTACGGCTGAAATCCTGAACAAATATTGCAAACCACCCACTGGGAACAGATTAGCCAAGCCGCTTAGTTCGTGCTGAGAGCTTGGTTTCACCAAACCCATGCCACCCGTGAGCTTCCAGCGTTTGGCCCTTCTTGGAGAGTGCCTGGCCAACTTGGCCACATCATGTTGGACCTCTCTGCTTAACAGAAGGCAGTCTGGGACTTGGTGGCAGACCTTGTGTTGAAGGAAAAAGTCTGAAATGCTAAAATTTGGTCTTTTTGTTTTCATCAGGCCATTTCTCTACTGGATGAGAGTGATAAGCATTAAATAAAAGTGGTGAATCTTGTATTTTATTCAATGCTGCTTTATTTAAAGGGTTCTAGGGAAGGGGCCTCCTAAAGTCCTTGGCCTCTTTTGTTAATAGGGATGTCGTTAAATAATGGAGATGGTTCTTTTTACATCACTGAGGCGTGGTTTCTATTTTCCATGCTGGTTTTTGCCTTTCCAAAGCTCTTACATGCCAAAACCAATAGGTCTGTTTCAGCTGCCATCCCCTGACTTCTGCTTTAAGTGGGCAGCTGAAGAAAAAGCTGTGAAGCGGGCACTGTTCGCAGTGAGACGAGCTACACCAGGACTTTCTGTGCCTGTCTTCTCTTTCCAGGTCTATGCCCAGAACCTCAGCAGACTCTATGACCGGGAGATCAAAGCCTTTTTTGAGCAAGCCAAAACATTCTTGGTAGGAAGAAGAAAAGCAAGTGAGTGATTTGCAAAGATGACTTTTGTGCTGCTGAGCAGGGATTGATTCACAAGTAGGGACCACGACAGTTGGCCTCTGCCGCAGGTGTCTCCCCCAGGTTTTGTGCCATGAATTTGCTTTCCCCGCCCTGGGCTGCAGCCGGCAGCACGTGACAAAGCCAACCCTGCTTTACAGCGGGTAGTGCTTGTGTGAGCCTCGGCCCCCCGTGTTATCCAGGTTTGTTCAGCCGCTTCGCAGAGCCATAGCTTTTGCGTGCCTTCCCTTCGCAGGACTCACAAATGACGCGAGGGTGGCCGAGAGCGGAAGGGAGGGGGACGTGGGATGCCTGGCCCATATTTCATGCAAGCAGAGCTGGTCACGGGCTCCTCAGACACCCTTCTCCCTGTAAAGAGATGTCACCAAACCCCTCCCTGAAGACACGAGTATCTTCATAGCAATATTTGTGAGAGCAGAATGATTTCGGAGGGAGCCGACTGTGGGGCTGTGCTGTCCCAAGGTGATCGTTTCAACAGAAATCGTTGCATCTGACTCAAAATATTCCAGTCAGGTGTTTCTGAAGATAAAAAGAGAAGCTGATCTCTCTCCTCTGGAAGTTTTTGATTGCACAGAAGTCACATTTTCCTTCAGCAAAACAAAGCACTGTAATGGAAAGTTCCATGCCAGCTTGGCCTCTCTCGAATGTCAAAACCCACTTTGCACGGTGTGTTTAGTCTATCAGAACGCCAGCTCAGCTTCTTCCAGCTCCACACCTACTTCATCACTTGTGTCCAGATCCCGGAGCCAGAGGACAAAGCCTAGGGAAGGAAACAGGGGCTGGTGGCTGAAGGATCCTGGCGAAGGGCTTTGCCTCCTCGCCGTTGCTGTGCTGGCCCCATAGCAGAGGTCGCACCCATAGCCCCCATCCAGCTGGCATAACCACCGTGATGTTTGCCCATCTTCTGCCTTCTGGGCTGAAGTCCCTGACATTCTTGTGGGGTACCAGGGATAGGCAGGGACCCTGGGCCACAGGCAGCTGGGGGGATCAGGCCATTGCACAGGATTTCCACTTCTGCAGCCCTCTAGGACCCTTTCCCTCAGCTTTAGAACTGGCCATAAAGGGAAGAACTAAAATCTGGGGGCTTTGCTGCAATCTCCTCCCTGCAATCTCCTCCCTGCTCAGTGGGTCTATGATGAACGCGGTGGCTCTCAAGCAGGGACAGAGGGAGCCTGGGCTAGCAGCAACTTGCACAAGAGCAGGAAAAAAAAATGGGACCTCAGGACCACAGGACCAAACCAGGATGGGCAGCGCGGGCAGTGTGCACGTACCCGCAACGGAGCGCCTGAGTCCTGAACAGAAAGGAGGAAAAATTCACCTAAATAGTCTTTTGCCACTGGAAAGAAGAGGAGGGGAAAAGGAAAAACACTCGGGCTTTTTCTCCCTGCTGCTTGTCATTAGCCTCCCTGAAGGAAGAAAGAGGGCCTAGAAGCTCAGATACTAAACCTTAATTAAAACGTTCCTTTCTGAAATTTTGCTAGAAATTGAGAAAGCCAACACCTCCAGGAAATATTTATGCAGTCACCAGAAACCTGTTTTCCACGCCAGGATGATTTGCCAAACTATGGAGCCAAGAGAAAGAAAAACAGGGATCAAAATCTCGCTGCTAGTTTCAGCAGAAAAGAAGCTGCATGATAAAACGGATCAAAAATAAGTTGTTTAGGGAAAGTCAACGGGACGTTACCACTCTCCTTGTAATTTAAAAATGAGGTAATGAGCAATTAAATCAAAGGGCCACGCTAAAAAGTGGCCATAGGAAATTATTTGTGTGCAATGCCGTTAACCTGCTACACGTGTTGCTTCAAGCTGTCGGTGATGCTGGAGGACTCAGGAAAGCCTATAGCAAGCAGATAGCAGGAAAATAAAATGAAGCAGTAAAAATAATCCCAGAAAAAGCTCAGGTAACGGGCTTTCTGAAGAAGGGTAGCGTTTCATAAGGACTGCAAAGGAAGACGCTTCTCCCACGGGGCTGTTAAGACACACGTCATCACCCTGAATGTCCTCTCCCTCCTCAGAGGTTGCAGGAGCACTCATCACTCATCAGATCTGGGATACTCACCCTTGAAACACTTTGGCAGTCCCTGCTGCTGCGATCTGGACACCAGGGAGGACACCTATGCTTGAGCAGACAGCGATGGGTCAGTGACGATGGGTTGGTGATGATGGGTCGGTGACGACGCCTCATGAGGACCTGCTGGCCTGGGTGAAGGGCCCCAAGGGGAGCAGAGCACCGCTCCTGTCCTTCCTTTTCAGCTCATCAGAGGCGCGGTACTGGGGGAAAGCTCTCCCCAGGATGGCTGTCAGAGCTGATGGGAGCATATCAGGACACAGCCAGTTCGTGTGGCTCCCCAGGGCTCGCTTGCTTTGCTGTCCCCGTGCTGCCACGCAGCCGGCACCAGGTCTTGTCCTTACGGGTGTCCAGCACTGCCCACCCTACTTGGAAGAAGGGCTGCATGCACCAATAAAGCAGTCGCCGTAATGAGATATTCTTGTTGGGACCAGCTTGTTTCCAGCTATTTTATGCCTCGCTCCAACGGGGACTGGCTCGGCACGCGGCTCCTGCACTCAGCCTGGTGGGGGGGTTGCGTATGGTTTGCCTCACCTGCCACACCAGCTAAAACAAATAGCTAAAAAAGGATAACGTTCCTCTCGCACACCCCTCTCCTCCGTGCCTGGTTACGGCCTTTCCTGGGAAAACACGCTCTTTCTCGCTTAGAAATAAGAATTCCTGATAAGAGGTAATGAGCAAGCGAGCCTGGGGGATTAGCAGTGGGGAAAGCAAGCGCCGACCCGTGGTTTGTAAGATAACGTGCTGGAGCCCCATTTCCTGAAGAAGGGCAATTGCTTTTATTTAAAGAGAAGGAAATAACAAAGATTGCGTATTGGATAAAGAGGCCCTGGTTCCCATTTGCAAAGTGATTGATGGGCTCCGAGCAAGGGACTCGAGTTCTGCTGGGCGATAGAAAACAAACGCACCCAGGTTTGTCTCCTCCAAAGCTGGGTCTGCTCAGAAAGGCATTGAAATGGGGGGCAGGGATGGCTGTTAAAGAGGCCCTTTGCGAAAACAGACTTGTAAAATCAAAAAAAAAAAAAAAGTGTAGGGGATATGTTGCAGCCAGCCTGCCCAATCCCCTTTTGGTAAATGTTAAAGCAGTGAGTTCCTCCCAGTCTTTAATGCTTATGCATAAAATGGGAGTCATCAAAATCCCAGGAGAAAAACCCAGCGTCTGTGAAACCCGTTGCAGCAATTGCAACACCCTGATGGCCACAAGCCCAGTACCCTACAGCTATAACCCACCCAAAGGCACCCGCCCGCTGCCCATGTTGCTCCCACAGCCAGGGGGAGCAGGGATGAGCTTGGCCTGTGCTGGGGCATGCTGGCACCCCACTTTGCTCCCTGGGCTGGGAAGAGACCCCGGGACAGGCAGGACTCCCCAGGCTTGGTTGGGGATGCTCAGCCCACCGTTAACGTGAGCAGCCCAGTAAAATGACAGCCACCACATCAGCGGAGAGCGCAATAAGGAAGAGTGGGAATTTTTAGAAAATTGTACCCACGGAGCTCCTACCAGCTGCAGAAAGGCTCCTTCCCTGGGGATGACCCAGGAGGGAGAGCATCTCCTCCCTCTGGCGGGGAGCTGAGCTTCTCTTGGCTCAGCAGCACCCTGGAAACGCAGGCACAGGTCCTTCTGCTGAAGGAGCTTGGTGACACAGGACACTGGAAGCGAGTCCCTGGCCTCCCCCAGCTCCCGGGGACTTGCAGAGACTCCTGCTGGAATATTTTCTGCAAAATTGGTGAGTCTGGGGCTGTTTGGCAGGGAAGGTTTGGCTTTGATGAAGTTCTGCGGGAAACTCATCCAAGGTCTTCCCTGACGTTTCACCTGCTCCTTGGGTGAGCTGCTGCATGGATGAAAGCGCCGGCTGCAAGGACGCTTGCCCGATGACATCCCTCATCCCTGCTCTCCAACATCCCAGGCTCGCTCCGGCTCGCCCTGCCTCTTTCTTTCTACCGATTACAGTGGCAGTGAATTTTTAAGGCTGATCCCCTGCCCTCATAAAGGATTATTTATGTTGATCGCTTCTAAATGTACCACCTGACGATTTATTGCCTTGTTTCAGTACCACGGGAGAGTTTAGAAGGCAAACCCCAAGCTGTTTATTAATTAATTGCGAGCCATTAATTAAAGTCTTTTCTCCTCATTTTCCCCTTCCCCACTAAAATTTACAGGCTTGTAAAATTCTTCCCTGCTTGCCGCGGGAGCTATTTCTTTCCTGGTTTTGCCACTTCTCAGCAAGGAAAATTATCAGCGCCCATTGCGTAAGGGTGGGGAAAAAAAAAAGGTTATGAAGCAGCTTATTAATTTTCTCCATGGGTTTATCGAGGCTGGGGGCGCGAGCGGGGCTGCCTCATCCCTGCGCAGCGTGTAGGGCATCTGACAAATCCTTTCCAAAGGAAAAAGCCCTGCAGGTAGTGGCTCGAATAAGGACATTCCGGGCGCTACGAGAAATGGAGAGCTGGCCTGACTCAACCGGCACCTCCGGGGTTAGTGGAATGACACCAGTTTTTAGAAATTAATTAGAAAATTGTAGGGATGTTTCCCTGCTGATTTCTCTCAGTGAATATAATAGTATTTTTTTACTGCACATTTCAAAGAAATTCTTTGCAGTGAGGGGGGTGAAACCCTGGCAGGGGTTGCCCAGAGAGGGGGTGGAGGCCCCATCCCTGGGAACATTCCAGGCCAGGTTGGACGGGGCTGTGAGCAACCTGATGTGGTTCAAGGTGTCCCTGCTCCTGCAGGGGGGTTGGGCTGGGTGACCTCTGGGGGTCCCTTCCCACCCAAACCATTCTAGGATTCTATGATCCTATGATCCAACTTTTCCACTTAAGCCAGGCACCCAGTGAAAACAGTGCAGTAAAAACTGGCAACGTTTGGCAAGTATATTAATTTCCAGGTGAATGCTTATAATTTTTAAAGGCTAGATTTTGAAGAAAGCCAACCCTCCTCCCCCCTGCCTGGATACGTTTTAAGGCACTTTACCACCAAAACTGAGCAACAAACATTTTTCCCTAGACCTCTTGCAGGCATTTCTGCTGATTTATGCTCTTATCACCTGGGATTTTTCACTCCTCAGTCCTCAAGAGTTTGCATTAAACACTAAACAGCAAAGGGGAAGCACCACAGGCAGTGAAATAAAAAAAGGGCGATGAAAAAGAGAAGCAGATGAGAAGGCAATAAAAATGTGAGCACAAAACCTGCATCCCCGGATATCTGAATCCAGCAGGAAAAGGCCAATTCACGCATGAGATCAGATATAAAAAGAGATATTTAAATCTATTAAATGGCCAGAGGAGCTGGAGGGGCTTAGGGGGATGGCGATGTCTGACCACCTACCAACCTACTGTGCAGGTCTTCAGGAAAGCTTAGAGAGGCCGATGGTGATGGGGAGCAGGCAGCAGCCTCGATGGAGCCTTCCTGGGAGCAGAGAAGGCCAGGAGGACATGCTGGACCAGGGCAATGCCATCAAGGTAAGGAGCTGAGGTTCTAAAGGGTTCAGGTGCCCCTTAGGGGCTGTGCCAGTGCTGCACCCCATCTCATGGTCCTTTCTCCGGGCCTGTCCTGCCAGAGGAGCAGCTTAGATGGACCTGGCTTAGATGTCACTTCAGCTGGACATGGACATCTACTCCGGTGTCCTCAGCGTGTGCTAGGAGGGTTTTCTAACACGCCCGATGCTTTCTAAGCAGATGTTGGAGCAGGTGCTGAGAGAGCTGCAACCCCTTTGCACCGTGGAGCAGCAGTTCCTTGAGAAATTCTTCCAGCTAAGCCAGGACGCTGCAGACCTGCAGGTGCTGGAGGTAAGCGTGAGGATGATGTCCTCTCCAGTCCCATCAGTCTGTCCTCCCCTCCAGCGTGACACAAGCCTTGGCAGGCGCAGCAGGGTGGCTGCTTACCTCTGTTGCATCCCAGAGCTCTCCTGGGCTCTTGTCCTCCAGCAACTGTCAGCGGTGTCCGCTGCGGGGAAGCTTAAGACCTGATGATGACAGAGCAGAATTGAATTGAACTTAATCGATAGCTCCAGCAAAATCAGAGGATTGCTAAGCATGGAAGACTCCAATACGAGGCAGCAGAAATGAAACCCAGATCTCGAGTTTTTCTCTCAGGGAGAGGGCAGAGGAATCACAGTTTCCATCCCATTCTTTCTTTCAGGCATCCACCACTAAGGGAGGAGAGACCATGGCATCTCCAGAGGACCCTCCTTGCACCAAGCCTCGGAGCCAGTACGTGGGTGATGAGCTACAGCTGGCTGCTCCGAGAGGGGCATGGGCCCGCGTGTCCAACAGGAGCTGCCTGAAGATCCGATGGAGGGGGTTTTTTTTCCCTCTTTTCCATCCTGATGTCAACTAAGTGACGTCAGGTTTGCACCCTGAGCAAAAAACTTGGAGGCATCATAGCAGAGCATGCAGAGAGGCTGAGCAGAGCCTGCTGGTTCTGCCTCTCCCCAGCCCAATGGCTCTGCTACAGGCTGGGTCAGAAAGTGTGGTTTATGTTTCATGGAAAACCCTGTTTTGATGGGTTTTATTTCCTTTTAGCAATGTCATAAAGTGAAAATATACTATGGAATGGAAATCTTATAAAAAATACCAGCATAAAACCATCGAATTTAGCTGGCGAAGCAGGACATTCCAACGTCCTCCCACAAGCAGAGATAGTGAAGAGTTGAGGGATGACCCAAGCCTAAAGAGGCTCCACTGCGACACCAAAGGCTTTGGCTCTGTCTTTAGCTTTGCCCTTGCCTCTGCTGCTGGCTGCAGGCCCAGTGCCCCTCCCCATTTAACTGCTTACCTTTTTTTTTTTTTCTTTAAGACTAGAAGAACCTACCACCCGCCTGCTGAGCGAGATCTTCAGTTGCCTGGAACCAGAGCTGAGAGGATTTCTAGATGTCTGCAATAAGGTCCACCCATTCGGCTGCTTGCAGGTCCTGGTTACCTTGAACGACTCCATCTTTGAGATGTGGGGCTCCTCCTCAGCTCTCCCCTCGTCCTTCCTCAACACCGTCCTGGGCAACGTGCTGCTCCTGGCCAAGAGCAGCTTCAACAAATGCATCGTGAGTGTCAGTAGGAGTAAGCCCAAGTAGAGCTGGGTGATGTTTGACCTCCTCCAGAATCTTCTAAACTTCTGACGTGATCATCATTGAAGGCAGTACCGGTTTTTATCAAGCAGGGCTCTGGCTCTTGGGAAGCACCAGACCCTCATTGCATCAATGGTCTGTGTGAGGGAGGTAGGACACAACAAACCCAAGTGCCATCTGTGCCTCCTCTTACCAGGATGGTCAAAGCAAAGGGGTTTCCCCCATATAGAGTACTGGGAGCCTGTGAGGGCGACAGCAGCACATCAGATGGCTGGAACCAAGCTCTCCTGTTCTCCCGCTGGCACAACAGAACATGGTCCAGGACCAAGCAGCAGGGAGGGGGGGATGAGAGCCCATCAGAATCAGCCAAGGAGCCTGGCCCTGAGTCCGTTAAGGTCAGGGGAAGCCACGTTTTGACATCAACTGTGTTTGCTCTAAGACCTGGAGCAGCAAGACTGCTCATAAACCAGCCCGAGAAGTGTGAGAAACTGCAGTGGCGAACACCTCTGCCTCAGGAGCTGCGGGGGGAAGATTGCAGCACCGTGTCTGAGCAAGGAACCACATAGCCTGGGAGACCAGGAGCCTCAGACGAGGAAGCTCACATATCTTCCCATAGGAGATATTGTAAAGGGAGAAAGCGGCATGCACAGCCAATTGCTGTGCTTGTTTTCTGGCCTATGCCTTAATGCACTGAAAAATGAGGCTGGTGATCATCACCAGGTCATCATCTGGTGAACATCGGATCTTAGAGTGCCATGTCTTGTGTGTTGTTGCCAGGGGACCTTGTGCAAAGAGATTGAGGAGGCAAAGATGCCCAGCAAGATGAAAGGCAGGATCCTGCCCTCCATCAGCCGCTTTGAGGAGTTTGTGAACTTCTCAGAGGAGATGTTCAGGACAGCTCGGCGGAGAGGGGAGCTGGACAAAGCACATCTCAGGCTGGCCAGCAGCGTCTTCAGCAGCAGTGAGTACAAAGGCTGGTGGCTGGATGTATGCCTGCAGCTTCAGGAGTTGCTAGCAACTGGCTGAGCCACCCAAGCAGGGTATGTGCAGGGTACCTGGGCACTGCCTGGGGCTGAAACTGCCTTCACTGAGCAAGAGCCTGGGAGCATCAGACACATTCAGTGAACAGGGCATGTCAGAGGCACGGTGTCTGCACACCAGGATGGCCCCCGTTGTGACAGGGCTGGGACACACATGCTGAGCTTTGCATCTGATGTCAACCTCTCCTTCCCCGCTACGGAGCAGGTAGCTCCTTGCTACAGATTGGAGTTGCTGTCTTCCAAGCACAGAGGTCTTGGGAGCAGGGGCAGCCAAAGAGCACCAAGGTGTATTGGTAGGGAGAGCAAGGCAGGCAGCTTTCAGTAGGTCCCCATGTTGTCCCAGCTCTTTGTCGGTGGAGGGACCCTGCTTCCCAGCTTGGGGAGGACCCGAGGGGCTGCAGAAGTAACAGCTCCAAGCCTCCAAACCACGGATTGTGAGGTGGTGTAGAGAGGCAGCTCCTACCTGCAAATGAGCCTGGGGTGACCCACTGAACGGGGGCTCCTCGATCCATGAATGCAGCCCCTTCCAGGCTCCCACAGTGTTTACAGCAAGGCAGGTGAGAGAGGGAATCAAGCTAACGAACAGGGATCAGTGTTTGTGTTACAGAGAGTTACTCCCTCCTGTACAGGAGGAAGCCAGACAGCTCAAACGTGACAGCTTAATGACATGTTTGCTGCCGTGAGAGAGAAGAACCCCCCCCGTTCTGTATGCACAACGAGCTTCCCAAGCTCTCATCCTCTCCAGACTAGCTGGCGAGTGGGCTGGCAGCCTGGCAAGCCATGCCTCTGCTCAGCATGCCATGCCGATGTGCTGCTCCGGCACCCAGGTCAGAAACAGGTTTGGACAGGGCTGGCCTTGGCTGCCTCCGCACCCTTTTTGGGTAAACAGTTATTACATGTCACAACCCCAAAGCTCTGCAAGGCAAGGTGGTCAATGAGCTGAACAACCCACGATGATGCTTATCCCATGGCTAAACACTCCACTGGTGACCAAAGCCTGTCAACATCTGCATCTCGTGTCCCTCCTGACCCAGCCTGCAGGGTCTTCTCTCCATGCCTGACTTGTTCCCTTCTTTTAAGTCAATAGTCTGCCCTCTGCAAACCTGAAGGTGAACACGGATATGGTCATGATGGAAAACTTCCACCACATTCACTGCTTCCTGTGCCAGAAGAAGATCCACTGCCTAGAGGACAAGAAGAGAGAAGCCAAGCAAAGGTATAGCAAGCACATGGAGAAATATGTCGTCACATACCTGGGCCAGCCGCTGGAGAAGCTCAATGTGAGTACAGGATAAACTCACCCTTGCCTGGGTCTCGGAGGGCAACGGCACTTCCCAAAATTATGAATTAACTGATATTGGGGACAAATCTGGTCTGGGATTCTATTAGTGCATTGTCACATCCCCAGTGCTTTCACGCCTTCTCTGACCACTCGCTGCCAGGCTTCCCAGAGAGAGCAGGGCTCGGCAGGACCAGATGCTGGCACCAGCTCTGCAACTGAGCCTCCATCGCGGACCTGCTCTGGGTTGCGTGCCTGCATCTGGCAGATGCTCATTTCTTTTTGCACGGCTGCCTGGACTAATAAGTCTAACGCAGCTTCACACCTCCCAGGCGGCCGCGTTGTTAACTGAGCTGAGAGCATCGGGCTTTGCTAACTCAAACAGGCACCCCTCTTCCTCCCGGAGACGATGGCTGCTCCCAAGACCCCTCCTCGCGCTGCTCCTTCTCTCTTCTTGCTGGCCTAAAATGTCTCACGGACCGAGATCAGCTTGAATTATTTATAGGGCCTGTTACTTTCAATTTGTTCCCAGCCTTTGCTGTAAAACATCTCATAGGTTTGATGGGAAGATCAGCTTGGGGTCTCATGCTACCTGCAGCCCTGCTAGGTTAATGGCTTCAGGTCCTTCCTCGGTGAGGGAAAACAGAATTTCATGGGTCACAACAAAGCAAAGGGAGTAACACAGGAGGGTACTGGGACTGCATTCTGCTCAGGGATTTCCAGGCATGGCCTTCTCTAGCAGCCCGCACAGCTCGCCAAGTTTGAGCACGATTCACTCCCATCGAGAAAAGCTGCAAAGGGGCCTTAAGTAACATAGGAGCCCATTGCTGTTTCTGAAAGCTGCCTATACATTTAGGAACCTCCTTCCCTCTGAAAATCTGATTTAGGGTATTTCTCCACAGCAAAATTGCAGTGGAAATACCCAAGACAGCAAACGCTATTGGGCTGTATGAAAGGGAGGGGGGACAGGATGCTGAAGGAAGTGATTATTCCCTTTTTTCAGCCTTTGTTAGACCAGACATGGGATACCATGTCCAGCGGTAGAAGAGACAGATAGGGATGTATGGAAACACCCACCTGTGACAAGAGGTGCTGCTAAACTGGAGCAAGGCCAGCAGAGGGCCACCAACATGGCAAGGACAGGCTAAGAACTGGACTTGGTCAGCCTGGAGAAGAAACAATTTCAGGGGTACCTTCCCTAGATTACTGAGGTGCACAGCAGGACGATGACAGGCAACAGAAAGTGGAAAAAGGAAGGTTCCAGCTGGATAGAAGGAAAAAGTGACTATAAGGGTAATAAAGCATTGAAACGGTCTGTCCAGAGAGGTTGCACAGCCTCTAGCGTTGAAGGTTTTCAAGACCTACCTTGAGAAATGCCCCAGGTACCCTCAAATACCCATTTGAATTCAGCGTCAAACCTGCTTTGAGCAGGAAGTTGAACCCTTCCAGCCTGACAGATTCTGTGTCTGAAAAGCTCATGCAGAAAAAAATATTTGTCAGCATTGAGCTTTTAGCAGAGCTACGCTGCTGCTGGTACTTTTCTGAAAGCTAGCTGAGGTCTGCATCCCTTGGGGTCTGCATAGCCCTGGGCTCTCAAGCAACAGCCACACTTGGGGTGGGACATGCGCTCCTTTCGAAACTCCTCCCTCCAGAACTGCCTGTCCTCATTTCCTACCATATCCTGGAAGAACTGAGAAAACCCACATCTTGCTTTAACACTTCTGCAGAGCCTGGGCTCCCCCACCTCTGGCTCCAAACCCCCTGTCGTGAACAAAGCTGTGATTTTCCCAGCAGTCCCATTGCTCCATGGAACTGCAACCCTTAGAGAGGCAGCTTGCCGAGCAGGGAGGGAAGAGAACTGATGAAATTCCTGTGCTCTGCTCTCCTGGAGGATAGGCAATCTCCAGTAGCTCCTTTCCAGCTAATCAGACATGGGAATGGAAATGGGAATAGCAGTCAGTTTTCAGCCCTGGGGTAGGAGTCCACCTTGGGGCACCTCATCAGCGAATGTCTCCTTGCCTTTCCAGCACTTCTTTGAAGGGGTGAAAGCCCGGGTGGCTCAAGGGGTGAAAGAAGAAGAGGTCAGCTTCCAGCTGGCCTACAGCAAGCAAGAACTGAGGAGGGTCATTGACAAATACCCCGGCAAGGAAGTAAAAAGAGCTCTTGAGACCCTCTACAAGAAAATCCACAAGTATCTCTCCCCAGAGGAGAATCTTTTGCCGGTAACTGGGGTGGGATCTGGGTGTAATGCTATGATGTTCTGCAGGATTCAGGTCTGCAAAGCACCTGTAGCTGTCACGGGCTGATGAAGGGAGCTGATGGACTGTTCTCCCCTAGGTGGTGTGGCATGCTATGGAGCAGGAGTTCATACGTCAGTACCGAGAATTTGAGGATCTGATCCAACGCTGTTACGCAGGGTCAGGGATTGCCATGGACTTCACCATGGAGGACTTGCTGAGCTACTTCAACTCCATCACTCTGTCCAACATGTAGGGGCAACCCTCTCCGGATGGGAGCAGCTTGGGAACCCTTCTCTGCAGCTACACCTTTAAGGAGCCAAACTCAACACCCTTCCCAAGCTGAAGTTTGACATGGGGGGGGGGAGGGGGGGTCCATGCCAAAGTGCCTCTGACTTGTTGTTCCTAGGCTAGATCTCCCTTGGGGAAGCGGAGTTCTCAGACCCAAACCACAGCTTCCCTGCTCCAAGAAACGGTTACACAGCCAGTAAAAAAAAATAAACCAACCCTCCCAAACCACAGATTTCTGCCAAAGCAAGTGCCAGTGCCGTACCTCTTCAGCAGACGACATCCCAGCGCAGCTGAACGGCAAAAGGCATCTTGTCTCCAGGATCTCCCTCCTTTTTATCTACTCTCAGATTTCACAGCAAACCTGTGCTAAAACAAGAGGGTTCCAACACACTGAGACACTCAGGTGCGTGTTGTGTTACCATACCCAGGTTTCAGAACATGCACCATTGCTCCACCAGCTCTTCAGTAGGGAGAGGTGAAAGCTCAGAGTTATAAATACAAAAAGTTTTACTGCTTTTAGCTAAGAAGAGATTTACTTGCATGTAAACGGGAGCAGAGCAAATGCTACAGTTCTAGAGAACCAAACTGGTCTCTCAGGGAGTTGCCTGTTCTTACCCCTTTTTCTTCTGAAGCATCCTATAGCAACATCACAACTCCTTAGCATATTTTTGTCATTGGAAACACTGCCTCTGTATCTTGCGATCGTAATCATAGAGCTAACACGCTGTCTGTTGTAACCTTCTCTTGAAAAAAAAAAATCCTGAACTCTTTGGTTTGATGTAAAATAACAACCAGGTCCATAACGACAGCACTGGCTCAAGGACCAGGATGCCAGTCTATAAGCCAAATTCCAGATCAGCATGGCCATCAGCCAGGTTAAGGGACATCTGGCACTAGGCTGGAGGATGAGGCTAGGCTGGAGACCAGCACCCCTACACCAACACTCAAGCAGTAAGCAAAGGCCCTGAGAAGAGCTTAAATATGCTCCAGGGCCCATGAGTGTGGGTGGAAGCCCCCAGGTGAGGCTGGTCAGGGCTATTAAGGCCAATTAGTGCCCTCAAAGCCCTGGCAGGTCTCAGTGTCAATGGTCCCGTTTACTCGCACCTGTGGGAACAACTTTGGGAGCTTTAGTAAAGAAAAGATATTAGGATTTTTTCCCAAGGAAATGAGGTCCTGGAGGTCCACTTGCTGCTTGCCCCCCTGTCTGCCAGCCCCACCGTGTAGCTATTGAACCTCTTGGTCTGGAGTGGACAGGACAGCAGAAATCACCACGATAGCAGGCTCCCACATGTCTTGTGAAAATCAGGGGCTGCTGGAGGGACGAGGTGTTGATGACCTCCTTCAAGCCAGGCTGCAGCGCGAGCTGAGCAGCTCTCCATCCTGCTTGCCCCACTCTGGGCCAGCTGGCACAAGGCTACTGCAGAGCACCCATGTCTTGAAAATAAATGCAGTCTGGTTTCTGTCATCACCCTCAGGGCAGATCTATGAGCTCTTTCCCCCAGCATTGGCACCCTCTTCTTTTCTGTTGCTTTGCACTGAGACCGGTGGCAGTCCCCCCACTGGAGGACTCCTAAGGGACACCCCTGTGCCGAGCTCTGGCTGTGGGATTTCCACCTCAGCCCTGCCTTCTCCAGTGCGAGTAAACCCACGATGACCTTGGGAACAAGGAAGGCATGAGGGTGGCATTGCATGTCCCGGGATTAGCTCATCTAACCTGCTCACCCCCACCGTTGCTGGTTGACAGCAGACGATAGCCCATGCGGCAGCTTTGGGGGAAATTCTGGGGGCCAGCTGGGACAATTAGGGGAGAAAAATCCAAAAAGGATGTACAAAAAGGATACAGGCGCTTTCCCTTCTCCCTCCCACAGCAACCCGCAGATCTCCCTTCCCTTGACCTGCGGCAAAAAACCATTTTCCACTATTTCCACATATCAGAAATTCGGGTTTTATTTGGCCTGTTGCTGTACACAGTGAAGCGTCAGCAGCTGGGTTGGAGAAGGTCAAGGCAGAACGATTTGAACATGTCCTGTGCCTTGACCCACTTGCCCAGCAGCTTTTCCACAGCCTGAACTACCCAATCCCTCGGAGCCAGCTGCCCGGAGAGCTTCGGGCCTTTCAAAACTCCATTTTATTTTTGACAGATCTGGGGTTTGTAGAGGAAGAAAAAGAAAATCTCTAACTCTTCCTTGGGCCAGAGAGAACCCCTTTGGACATGTCTGTTCGCAGGAAGAGGTGTCCAAAAAAGGCACCCAAAGCCGTGCGCGTCACCCTGCGGCTCCTTTTCTATTGCTCCTTGCTAAATATTGGCTGTTAGCATGGCACCTACAGCTCATACATCTTATTGCAGGGTGCTTGCAGCGCTCCCAGGGACAGCAAGTGCCTCGCAGGCTGATAAGGCTTCATGTGTTGCGTGGTAGAAAATGACGTTGGAGGCAAAGAGGTGAAGAGGCCCGCTGCCCGCTGCCGGGGCGGTGGGGAGCCTGCGGCGGCTGCTTGCCACTGCTCCTCTTCTCCTGGGGTATCTGTGCCTTTTCTTAACAGTAAATCACCCCAGTCTGAGCACCAAGCTCAACCGCGCGCTTTAACGTAGCACGTCAACACATCTTCCTCTTGCAAAGGAAAAGAGACGTGGCTAAAATATCCCAACTCTTTTTCCGGGATTTTTTCAAGCAACTCTATGCAGTTGGACTTTCAGGTCCTTCGGGTCAAGGTACACCTCCGTGGGGAGCAGTGCTCGGAGCTCCTGTTTCTCATCTCGTTGGTTTTCCCCCCGTTCTCCTGTGACATTGCTGCTCGCACAACTCGGCTCTGGGCAGCGGGAAGAGGACAGTCACAAGGGAACCATCCGGCACCGGCTTGCCCAGCCCTCCCTCCTCTCTCGCACAGGTACTCAGCCTATTTTTGCAGTCGGATTTCCTTGCGGCTGTTTGCTGAGGGGCTCACGTGGGAGGAGAGGGTCGTATCGGCGAGGTTTGCTAGGCAGGAGGCGGGAGCTGCGGCGGCGATGCGGGGAGCACCCAGGAAAACTTCCTGGGTGGGAAAGGACTTTGCAGAGGGACTCAGCCCGGGTTGCTCAGAGGTGAGGTTGTTAAAGACCAAGCAGCAGGGAGGAGCGGTGACCTTCAGCCGCCTCTGTTAACAGCTTCCCCCCCGCCCCGGTAACTGGTGCAATCACTGGGCACCGTCCAGGTCATGCTGCAGTCCCAGCCTGGGCTTGGGCACGACAGGGTCCTGCTCCAAGCAGCTCCTCTGACCGCAGTGAGCAGATGCCCCGGTGAAACGGTGCCTGGTTTTATGGTGACCTTGCTCCTGTGTCAGCAGCGCCTTGGGATCTCTCCTCACCAGCCATGTCCCGTGCTCTCTGCCGCAGAAGGGCAATGCCAGAGGGTGTGAACCCAGCATAGGAGCAACCACCAGGGACCACTGTAACCCCAGGCTATCGAGTCCCCCATGCTGCATCTCCTTGAACCTCCAGCATCAGCCTCACCCCCTGTGGGCTGCTGACCTCCGGCAGTTTGAAGGCAAATGACAAGGCAAGACGGGGTTGGTGGTGTGGGCTGTTTTCCCGATTTGTGCCACTTGGTGCAGCATTACTGTCGAAAGGGTTCATTTTCCACCTGGGTTCTTTTCCAAGAAGCAGCAGGAGTGTTGAGCTTGTGACAGTGGAGGAACTCTTGAGGGTCTCAGAAGAGTGAATAGTCATTTGTGTCAGGATCCGGGGCTTTCTAAGGGCGAGAAATAAATGTACCTAATTAGAGAGCTGTTGCTGATTCGAGGGAAACTTGGCTCCATTTGTCACTGAGGGGCTTGTCACAGCCCTCCTCATTTCCACAGCCAGGTTTGCTGATGGTAAAATCAACCAAAAGCAAAATAGCATTCAGGCCACCGGGGCCAAACCCATTTCCTCGCGGCAGCTTGGTGCAAAGGTGCTCCCAGGCTCTGGGGAGCAAAAAGCCCTGCCGATGAGCTGAGCCGATGAGCTAAGCAGCCCGAGCCCACCTGGCATGCGTGTTGATGCTCAGGAGTTCAGGGCTCATCAGGGGCTCCTCGGGGCCATCAGAGCAGGATCATCAGGGATCCTGCTCTGCTGCGGGTGGGGCTGAACTGTAGCAGAGACCTGACAAGCAGGTCACTGACATATTTACAGCACTCTTAACTTTCCTAAAACTGATCTTCCCCTGCCAAGCCCCCATGGCCCAGTCCCAGAGCCCTCAGCTGGTGGCCTCTTGGGCTTGGTCCCACAGTGCAGTCACACTGATGGCAAGTTCCCATCCTTGCAGCACTGGTCAGGGCCACAGTCCCTATCTTATGGTCCATGTTTTGCATCTACATTATTTAGGCACCGGAAGACATTCTGTCCCCTTCCTCTAAGATCATGACACAGCCCCTTTCCATGGGGACACCAAGCAGCTGCTTCAGCCCTGGTGACCTCTTTTCCCAAGAATATTCTTCCCTCAAGGACGTTTTCCGCATTGCCAGGGCCCCGCTTGTCTTCATTCTCTGTCTTTGCTCCACACAGATGAATGTCCACGCCTGGACATGAAGGAGGTTGTGAGGACACCAGGAGGGGTTGGAGGGAAGGATCATACCTGTGGTCCATCCTTGGTGTACACAGGGTTTTGTGCATCGGGAGCTCAGCATCTTGGTGGCATTAGCCCTCAGCGAGGTCACCCAGCTGGTCCTCCAGATCTGGCCCCAGCCAGGGCTCTGGCATGCTCAGGTTCCACCCAAGCAGAGCGGGGGTCTGAGGCCCTTGCAAGGAGGAGAGTTTATTGCTTCTGTACTTGTGCCACCTGCAGGCCAAAAGAAAACCCGTTTGATCTCCATTCACAGCTCATTCCACAGCTGCCTGGACCGTTTCCACGAGAGCTGGATGCTCCTAACCTTCATGTTCTGTGGTTTTGCATGGTGGTTCCCAGCCCTGAGGTGATGTCCTGGAAGGAGGAGTGTATGAGCCCACCCTCATGTTTCATCCAGCGCCTGGACCACCTTGTGTTGACTGTGAAGAGCATTGAGGACACTGTGGCCTTCTATTCCAAAGTCCTGGGCATGGAGGTGGTGACTTTCAAGGTAACATGGGGCACAGGCTCGGCTTGGGACCTGGATTTGCAGTCCTGGGCCAGTAGCTGGTCCTTGTGGATCTCAGATCAGGTCTCTGGGGCACCTCCTTGGGGTGGGGGATGGTAGGACCAGCCCAAGCTGAGGGCCATCAAGCTCCGAGTTTCAACAGAGTCAAGCTGAGTCAGAGGAAAGTCCAAATGGTGCTGCAGGAGGAGTCAAAGTGACAAAAAAAAGAAAGGTTCTTTGAAAAAGAATTTCTAGGACTGAAGGAGGAGAACCCTCAAACCCACACATCCTCTGAAGATGTCTGACAGGCTCTTGTTTTGACATTTCCATTGGCAAAGAGATGAAAAGATGGTTAACATTTACAGAACAGCCCCAACTCATCTCCTGACCAAGCTTCAGGCCACTTGGCCTGTTTTGGATGTACACACTGCACCTTTTTAACTTCCAAGCTTATGTCCTTCTCTCCTGCCCTGGTCTCTTAAAAGCAGTTGTACTCACATCCCAAGGCTACAGTGAGCCTCAGTTTGTTCTTTGGGTGGGCACAGATGGCAGGTCAGTGTCCTGCATATCCATGGGGGCTCAGAACTCAGCTGCCATACCAGGCTGCAGAAATCTTGAGAATCTGCAAAGAAAAGAGATGTCAAAATCTCCTTCCTCACCCCGTTGCCTCAGCTTTGTTCCCCCTGCAGCGTCAGCCTGTGCATTATTTGTGTGGCTGCCACACAAGCAGGACAGAGAGTGCCCCAAACTGAAAACCTACATCATTATGGTTTGGAAGTAGCTGCATGTGGCTGTAGGACCTTCTTGGGTCACTCCACATCTGGAGGGATGTCGTGAGAGCCTTTCAGGGGTCAGTTCTTGTCTTGGGTTGCCACAGCAAGAGCCCAGAGTTAGCAGGACTACAGCCAGGACCCCAGCACTTTTAGGACTACACGGGTGAGTGGATGCTGAAGGCTTCCAGCCCCGAACATCTCATTGCACTTTGATTCTTTTCTTTGGGCACAGGGAAATCGCAAAGCTTTACGGTTTGGCAACCAGAAGTTCAACCTGCACGAGGCTGGGAAGGAGTTTGAACCCAAGGCTCGGCGTCCAGTCCCGGGCTCTGCAGATATCTGCCTTATCACGGAGGTGCCCCTGGACCAGCTGCTGGATCACCTGAAGGTGAGGAAGGCGTAGAGTGTCCACAGGGCAGAGTGACCCCAAGAGGCATGAAGCCAGAGCCTCCCAAGTGACACTTGCAAGGTCTGTGTCTTGGGGAATGTCGGAATTGTCTCATCCAGCAGCCCATGTTGCCAAGGCTGAGGGGAAGAGTGCACAGCGCCCTGATAAGACATTAAGACGATAAGACTTCAAGCATTAAACCCCTGCTCTTATGTCTCCTCCCAGGCCTGTGGGGTGATTATTGAAGAAGGTCCCACGGCCAGAACTGGTGCCTTGGGTCCAATAACATCCATCTACTTCCGAGACCCCGATGAGAACCTGATCGAGGTTTCCAGGTACAGCACAGACGTGACCGCAGCCAACGGAGGGGAACCCTAACCACAACCCATACTCTGTGTCCCAGCAGGAGGAAGGATGCAGAGGCCAGGCTTTGGACGGCCAGTTTCAGGATCAAACTTTTATTTTGCAAACCTAGGACAAATCTCAAATCCCAGCCGTAAAAGTAGGGCTGCGTGAACCTCGAGAGCTTTCCCAAGACAGCCTGCCCAGCTCTCACCCCTGGGTGTGAATCCTACTTTTATAAATCACCATCAATGGAAACTTCATGACCTTCTTGGAAGATCTCTCCTGCTGCTGCTGTGCTACCCTCATGGGGACATTTTTCCTAATGTCTGACACCCCCTTTTGCTTCATTTGAAGCCCCTCATTTCTACATTGTCCACCAGGAACACAGAAGAACCTGTCATTCCTCTCCTCTTTGCCATCACTTTTACACAGCTGAAGATTTCTCAGTCCCTTCCTCTCCATCTGCTGCCTTGGCTTGACTCAGGCTGGCTGGCGCTGGTGCTCCCACACCAAGCCAGTGTTTTAAATCCAGCTGTGACTGCTGAAACCCAGTTCCTGCCTGGGAACTTGGCCTCTGTGTCTGAGACACAAAGTGCTCCTGAGGCTGAAGGTCCGTGCCTCATACTCACCCTGCATAGTTATGGGGTTCCTGTCACCCAGGATGGAAAAAGCAGGGATGAGATGTCTGCACGGAGGGGACAGCGTCTAAAGCCAGTGAGTTCACCTAGATATATGCAGGGAAATAAGGCGCTAGAAGATGCTGGCATCGGGCAGAAAACATTGGCTGCCCCTTGCAGCCCAGCCTGGTTGCCCTGTTTCCCCGGTACGGCAGGCACAGGGCTTTGCTCTGGCCCCTGCACCAGCTGCGTGTGCCTGGCCCCCACATCCCGGCTGCCTAGGGATGGATGCACCTTGCACGGCAGCTGGGAAGGATTTGCTCCTCCTTCCCATCCCCACGCATGGCACATTCCTGCGGACTCTTTGTCTCAGTCATTCATTTTTGAAACTGCAGCCCCCTTGCAAAACTTGACACACACACCCACACACCCCCCCATGGCAACATGTCCAGGGCTTGGGAGAGCCTCTGGGCCCGGGGGAGGAAGGCCAACCCTCCTGCCTTCCCCTGTCCAGAAGAGGCATCCAGAGGTGCTCCAAGAGCCATGGCATGGAGCTGCCTGCATGGCGTGGGAGCTCAGCCCTGCGAGGAGGAGGCTGTGCCAGCAGAGTGGGGCAGGATCGATGAGGTGCTTAGGGATAGGGTTTAGTGGTGGGATGGCAGGGTTAGGTTAACGGTTGGACGTGATGATCTTAAAGGTCTTTTTCAACCTAGACGATTCTATGATTCTATTCAGCAGAGCCCTCTCTGGCTGATGGCACTCAGTTGCTTCTGGGAATGCCCTAAGTTTTCTTCTTTCTTTAATTATGTAAAAAACAATTTCTCAATTATTGAAAAAGCATGAAACAATAAAGAAGGGCTGGGGGGGTTCCAGAAGAGCAGTTCCCCAGCTGGCCACACTGCGGTAGCAATGTTATCATCACGGAAATAGCGCTGGAAGGCAGAGAGACCTCTTCTGACCTCTACAGTCAAAAACCTCTCTAAAATTTAAATAATCCCTGAATTGCACTGATTTTTTTCCTGCTGGCATTTCATGGGGAATCCAAAATTCTCCACAGCGCAAAACAAATGCAAAGCCCTAAAAAAAAATTCAGTGCTTCCGATTATCGGAAGCTTGTGCCAGGGGTGGCCGTAGGGACAAAGGCTGCTTTCAGCTCAAGTGGAACCATTTGGGGGAACCAAAGGCAAGAGCTGCTGTGGGAGAAAGCCACGGGCATCTCATGGCCGTTACCTTGTAAGGGGAGCCCCGGGAGGGACCTGCATGGTGGGACCTCCATGGAGGGACCCCCAGGGCGGGACCTTCAGGGAAGGACCCGCAGGGAGGGACTCTCATGGAGGGACCCCCAATGTGGGACCCCACAGGGAGGGACCCCCGTGAAGGGACCCCCGGGGATGGACCCTCAATGTGGGACCCCCCAGGAAGGGACCCCCATGGAGGGAGCCCCGAGGAGGGGCCTCCAATGTGGGAACCCCCAGGGAGGGACCCCCAGTGTGGGAACCCCCAGGGCACGGAGCCCCCTGCGGTCCTGGCTGGCGGCCACTCTCCAGGGTGCTGAGGGCCCATGGCCCCTTCCGCCTCCCGTGGAGCCCACAGGTGGGTCCTGCCCGCGGGAGGGGCCCGGTGCCCACGGGAGGGGTCCGACAGCTGCATCCCTCTCCGCCAGCCCCCACCTCAGCTTCCCCCCGCTCTCCGCTGCTCCGGGCTTCCCCTTGGCCAACGGAGCCCAACGCGTTTCTGGCGTGGAGTTGGAGTCATGGATCGATTGCTAACGCGGATCCTGCCCAGCTCTGCACTGCAAGGGTCCCTGCATCCACTGAGCTCACTACCGTAAATAAGGCTGTGGAGAAACGTTTCCTTTTTTTAATTTTATCTTGGAACAGCAGCAGAAAGAAGGACGATGGCTCTTGTCTCATTCAGCCTGAGAGGAGGAGTCAGGGACGTTCGTGGCACCATATTAATCGCTGAACGCCCTCACTGCCACACAGCTGGTCTATAATTTTCACAAGCCGTTTTTTTCCTCGGCTCTTTTCAGGCCTCGCTTCCCTTGCCAGTGGTTTGGACCTCCTCATTAGTTAAGGATATGAAACATTTGCTGTTTGAAACTGGAAATAATGAGTGAGACATGTTGCTGGGCTGGGATACTGGAGGCGTTTTCAGGGTCCTAGGCTCCTAGAGGAAATACTGTGAATGAAAAGAAATGCCAGGTATGCCTTTAGCTCCTAGATGCTCTGGACAAGCCACTTATGGACTCAGCTGATCAGGGGCCCAATAAAAGGGAATTTGGACCTACCAGCCTTCCTGTGCCTTCCCTTCCCAATTATAAGTGTCATCAGCTGAAAGGTGCCAGGCTTGCATCTGACGGGACAGCAAAGGCGGGACTGAGGTTTAGAAGGGTTTCTGGATCTCGGGGACAAAATGTAGCCTGAAACCCAACTGAAAAGCTCTTCTGCTCCAGCACCGATAGGTACAAGGTGCCAGTTCCCTCCTCTCCTGCTCAGTTTCCCTGCTCCATGGCATCACTGCAGCCTGGTGCAGGAGGCAGGGAAACGGGAACATCGGAGCAAACATCGGGGCACTGAAATCACTGATAATCCATGGAACCCACGGTTCCCTCCACCGAAGCCCCTCTCGGTTCTGTCACACGTGCTGATTCCCTTGACATGCGTTGAGCTGGGCTGACCGGGAAGGCACTGGACCTGTGGGTTTACAGTTCACCAGGCTGTGAAGCATGGAATGAGGGGTTTGGTGACCTCACACACGACTCGAACCAAGGGAAACTAGAACCTTGTCATGGAAACTTAGCAAGTATTTGAAATTTGTTGTTTAGTGGTGAAACACTGGGTAACTTCTCTCAGTTGGGAGATCATGTTTAACCACAGCCAGGCTTTGCTGGCCGTGAGCTATAGTTCTCACCAGGAAAAACAGCCTGCAGGGCTCAGTGTAAATATACAGCTCTGGAGAAATCACTGGCCACGGGCCAGCCTTCTAGCTGGCCCTGGCTTGGCCTCTGCAGCCTTCCCCATCTATTGGGAAAGCCTCTGCATTGCCTATGTTCAGATTAAAACTGAAAACCTGCTGGTCTGCATAACGTAGCATTAAATCTTTATGCAGGAAATAGATTTACTTCAGTTCTTTATTCAGAAAGATTCAGTGTGAATATGCTCGACAGTAGCAGAGAGTGGATTAATGGGGGGGCAAAGAGTTTTGCTCCAGCTGGGAAGTTCTCTGCACAGACCTCTACCAGCAAGCTGAAAAGGAACTGGCCCACATTCCTTCTTGCAACCCTTGCTTCTGCAATGGATTATGCACCTATACGATGATCATATCGGAAAAAAAGTCCTTTGGATCAGCAATCACAGTATTTACTTAATGTACAGTGGAATATCGCATAGTTCTCCAGAAAGGATGCAGGGTAAGGGAGTCTTTCAGGGAGCGGCTACTCAGGAGCATGGATTTCATCCCAGCTGGAAAGATGAGCTAAGGACTGAGCCTCCGTAAGCTTTCCCTCCTCTCGGGGGAGAGAAACAGGAATTTCTCAATGTGAGTCCCAGCACGGACGTCCCCGAGTCACCATCCAGAGGTGCCCATCTCAAAAGTCCCTCTCTGCCTGAGAGTTTTGCAGGCAGAGCTGCTTACAGCAAGTGAGAGGTTTTTCATCTGGCCAGCATGACTGACCATGATCCGAAAAGTGCCCAGAGGAGCACGAAGGAAAGCAGATGTTGTGTGGCTGACCTTCCTCTCCGGCCCAGCCTCAGCAGTTGGCATCCTGCACAGAAAGGACTTTGAACGCTGCTTGAAAAGAACAACGAGCCCCAGTTCCTTCTGGGGCTCTGGCTTCCAGATGACACCCCAGATTCTCATGGGATTTTTTTTATTTTTTTTTTATTTGTAGTGGCCTTTCAGCTACTCAGGCAGCATCAACTGTGAGTTGAAAATTATGCACAGACTATGGAGGCCACCTCTGGTGACCCAGCTCTGAATAGGGGCCTGGGCGACCTGTGCAAAGCTGGGGGGGGATGACGTGGCACAGCCCTAGGACAGGCAGGGATCACCTCACCGGAGCCAGAGGATGCAGGTGTGGGACTGATGAAGGGTTCCTCACCTTGCCTTTCATTCAGAAAAGACGTACAGGTTTTAAGGGTCTGCAAGCCATCCCTCGTACACAGAGAAGTGACAAACGCTTCCCCAGGGCTGGAGAAATGGGCGGCTTTTACTGGAAAAGAAAAAAAAAAAAAAAAAGAAAAAAAGAGGGACAGAAAAGAAAAACCTTTATGCCACCCTTCCCACCCACCAGTGAAATCTCACGTGGAGATTTTCTATTTAAGTGGGTGATCATGTGTCTTTCAGCCTGGAGTTTTGAGCTTTCGTGGCTGGATTTTGCTCCATTAGAGAGAATCCCTCCTTCTTTAACTGGTTGCAAATCCCTACCCTGTTATCACAAGACAGTTAACTATCTAATCACACAGTTTTATCTTTGAACGCCGCTTGAAAAGAACAACGAGCCCCAGTTCCTTCTGGGGCTCTGGCTTCCAGATGACACCCCAGATTCTCATGGGATTTTTTTTTATTTTTTTTTTATTTGTAGTGGCCTTTCAGCTACTCAGGCAGCATCAACTGTGAGTTGAAAATTAATCTGCGGGCTAATTACCGACACAGACACACCTCCTGCCTTTTGGGCTCCTTTGGTATTAAAGCGTCTACTTTGACTTCAAGGGGTGGGAACTTTCCTGTCCTTGGAATTGAATAGTAAAGCACCAATGAAGAAAGGAATCAGATTTTCACTGGGACAAGTCCCTTATGAAGAAACCCACTCGCCGTTCCCTCACAGGCTGCAGGCCAGCTGGGAACTATCTGACAGGTTCTCCAGGTTGTCTACCGTGGTGATGATGGTTTCTATTTTTTCTTCTGGAAGCACGTGAGAGGCGTTGGATCGAAACTTCTTCAGGAGCGATTCTTTGCTCAGAGGCTTCCTCCAGTGCCCGTAGAAAGTGTCACATTTGCCTGTCAGGACATCCCCGCTGTGCAGGAGCAGAGCCACCTCTCCGTACATCTTGTCAAAGTTGGCCACATTATCTTCAGGGTGCTCCACCACCACTTTGTCCAGCAGCTCCCTCAGCTCCTGGCGGTGGATGCTGCTCTCTGCGAAGGAGCTGAGGCCCACTTTGCCATCCAACAGGGCAGTACAGGCATTGAATTGGAAGGAGTGCCTAGCCTGGTGTTCAGAGCTGGGGAAAGGCCGATTGATGTACTTTGACATTGGGATCTTCAGCACAATGGTGCGGATCAAAGAGGGAGAGAAGGACCCTGCGTAGTTGATGAAGAGGTTCCGGACAGACAAGGCGGCATCCACCACCCAGTGCATCCCCAGGTGGGCTGGGAATCGCTTGAAAGCAATATCCTGCTTCTCCAGGAGGAACTCATGATGGTCACTTGGTGTGGACAGTGGTTTTGGTTGATAGACACTGTAGAAAGCACTGAATCCAGAGCAGCCAGGGATATCATCCAGGATTAAGGGGTTAGCCTCCATCCCTCGGGCAGCCAGCAGCGCGGCTTCGAAGCCCAGGCGGGTTGCATTTCCGATATGCAATGGCTTGGCTTGGGTGGCGGCATTTGCCATGGGCGCCCCTGCAAGCGATGCAGCAATGCCCAACGCGTGCGCGCACTGGGCCGCGCTGAGGGAGAGCAGTTTTGCAGTGGCCGCAGCACTTCCCATGGTACCGACCACCGAGGGAGGGTGGAACCTAAAGGGGAAATTGCAGACATGAGCATCCCTGCCTGCCTGGCACGGGGAGCACCCAAGCACCTCACCCACCAGACCTGGCTATGGGACTGGAAATGAGCTGCCCAGTCAGCCAGTGGAAATCCCTCACAGCTCTGGTACAGGTGGGATTCACCTAACTCAAAATTTAGCCATCTAAAAACTAAGCGTCTACCTGAAACTTCATTGGAGGCAACAGAGTGGGCTCAGCATCTCCAGAAAGCAATTTTTAATTTCCCCTCAGAGTAGGTGGCATGGCTGGTGTCCATACAGCCAAACTTCCTCCCCCCCAGACAAATGAGGTGACCTCATCCAACACGCCCAAGGGTAACAGTTCCCAGTCGATGCTATCCCGATGCCCTTGGACCACACCAGGGCACGGCCCGGTGAATGGCGGTGGGCACAGGCAGAAATTGTGCCAGGGACTGTGCCTACCATTAAGCTGCCTGCATGGCTGCGGACCACTGCCTGTCCTGTGCTCTTGCCCAGATGACCACACTGTAGACTCAGCGGTAGTCCTCCTGAGGGTTATACTTAAGGCAAGATCACTGGAGGTTATGAATATGAAATAAATGGTGCCTCATCGGCTCTGGCAGAACTGGCATTGGGCTCTCAGTAGGGCTTTACCCTCATCCTGAGTCCGGCTTAACAGTTTGAAACCCCGAAAGCCTGCTAACAGGCTCACCAAAGCTCTTCCTATTCGATGAAGGAAAGGAGGTTTACCTTTTGGGAATGTTGTGAGCCTCCGTGGAGAAATGCATGAGCCTTCCTTGCACTTCCAGGCCCACGTTAAAAGCCAGCAGGAAATCCATGCCGTTGGGTTTGGTGCTTGGAGGTAGCATCTGGGAAGCTGCCAGAAGAGCTGGCAGAACAGCCCCCGACGGGTGAGTAGCAGGGTGCCAGGTATCATCAAAGTCCATGGAGTGAGTCTGCCGGAGAAATGGAGATAAGGACATGTTGGTGCGGGGAGCTGGGAGCTGAGGGAGCTAGGGGTCCTTGCGGATGTTGCTGAGGCTACATCCATCACAACACCCACCCAGTCACCTAGTGGTCCCCGTGGTGGCTGTTTGGTCCCTCTAAAAGCAGTGTACGAGACTGCAGAGGAGCCCATGAGACTGCAGAGGAACCCATGAGACTACAGAGAAGCCCATGAAACTGTAGAGGAGCCCATGAGACTGCAGAGGAGCTCATGAGACTGCAGAGGAGCCCATGACTTCTTGTCCACCATTACTCGTCCCAGGCACCAGTCTGCTCCTGTAATGCTAACTAGTGTCTCTGAAGGCACCACAAAGCAGAGCTTCTCCTGGAAGAGAGTTGCCTTACCGCAACTCCGTTGGTGAATGCAGCCAGCGTTGGGGAGAGCTTTACTCCTGGCTTGCCGTAGACAGAGCTCACGGCAACTGAAGAGTACAGCTCCTGTGGAAGGGAGAGGAATTCAGGTGAGGACCTCGAGCAAAGCAGTGATTGTGTGATGCCAGAGCACCCCTCTACTGCAAGGCACAAGTCCTGCATTGGCCATGAAACAAGGCCTTGGTTATGGTGGGGATGTCAGGGTGGGGACCACGTAACTGCATGGTGGATATGGGGCTGTCCCTACCCGGCAGTACTGCAGGGCGATATCGAACACGTGTGTCGTGCTGCCCACGAGGCCAACCCCAATGCTGTCGAGGATCATCCTCTTGCTTCTGTGACGGACGGTCTTGGACAAGTGCTCGGGTCGAACTGCATGGATGAAGGACGCAAAGCTGCTGGTCACGGTCTCCTCTGGAGCGCTCCTGGCCACCACTGCAGCACCAAGGGAGAGGAGAGAAGGTAAAGACACATGTGGGCCATGTGCTGACAGCTCACAGGTCTTCACCTGTGGAGAGGGGAGGATCTGCCCAGCGTGTCCCTTGGGTCACAGGTACAGCCCTATGGATTTGGGAGGTGATGGACAGCTTCCCTGTGCTGTCCCAGGCTGTGAGCCTTTCCCTGAGAATGCCATTTGGGCCCGGGCATCTCCTGTGGCTTCAGGCACTTGGAGAGGAGCACCATTGCTCCAGCCTCCCTCTATAGACACTGGAGAGACGCTCCTGGCCAGGGGACTGGCATCTTCTCTGCGGGGCCATGCCATTCCTTAGTCACTGCCAGCCCAGGGAGCCCAAGGCGAGCAGGCTGGTGTGGCTCCTGTCCCTCTCCATGGCTTTGCAAGGGTCCATGGCACGTCCTGGCTCCTGCTGCCTTCACATGCTGCGAGGACCGCTCTGCACAGCTCCAAGGGGGCTGCGAGAAGGTGCAGGTAAAGCGGGTTCAGGACTCACCACGCACCCTCCACCCTGGGTTTGGAGCAGCCAACTTTTGGGGGGGTCAGTACAAATGATATCCCTTTATCTGGAGAAAAGGCGGAGCAGGTCGCCGGCTGTGTTACCTGTGGTGCCACGTTGGGAGTGGATCACATAAACCCAAAACTTTCTATAGCCATTATTTTTTTGGCAAGCAGGACTAGACCCAAAGCCTGGATTTATCCCGAAGTTTGGTGCTGCCAGGCACTGAGGTGCCTTGACTCGGCCAGCAAAGCCCTATGCACTCAAAAGGATGCTAGGGTTTAAAAGAAAGGCCTTGGCGCGCTCTTTCAGAGTTGAGCTCAGCTTGCTGGAGGGTTCAGCCTGTGCAAGGGGATCCAACCAGGAGATCTCCTGAGCTTGGTGGTTGAAGGAAAGCTTGTCTCGTCTCTGGGAACACCTTCGCTGGTAGACAAGGAGCAACACGTGGACCGTGCCAGGGCAAAACCGGTGCCTGTCAGGTAGAGCTGGGCAGACAGCACAAACTGCTGGCACTTCTGGAGTTGGAAGTCACCACTTCCAAACCTTCAGAGGTGTTAAAATGCTGTGGAAGATACCCCGTTTGGGACCACAGTAACTTTTAATTTCAGTGACAATCTGCTTTGCTGCGATGAATTTATAAGTCATAGAATTATAATTATTATGACCCATTATAATTCAGAATTTTAATTCTGAGAGGGCACACGAGAGCAGAAAACCTGCGGAATTCAATATAGCAAACACTTGCGTGACTGCGAATCCATCCATATGTGTGTGCGTACGTACGGGGGGTACACGCACACGCACGCAGGTAGAAGACGGCATTAATGCCCAAAAGAAACGAATCACATGCCAAAGTCAAGACGAGTGAGGCGAGAAAACAAAAATATTTTGCTTTCACATCATACGGGAAACCTCCCCAAACTCAGCAGGTACACACGGCACTTTCTTTTTTTAAAATGGAAAATATCCCAGCTGAAAAAAAAAAAAATGAGCATTCCCTAATTTCACCAGGGTGCATTCATCCCCAAATGTCATGCGGACTGACTCAGGGCGTGCTTGCCAACGCCTTCGGGCTCACCTAGAGCCTGGCAGTCTCAAAGCCGCGTGTAAACACAGCTGCGAACGCCAGCGCTGCCGTGACTCAGGGCGGGAAAACGCAGCCCTCGCAGCGGCGCCGCGGGACAGACGGCGAGAGGAATCCATAGCTCAGCACTTTGGAAGCCTCGCGCTGCCCACGAGCGGAGAGCATCCTCGGTGCCGCGCAACCGCACGCTCCGACGCCCTCGCGGGGAGGGAAATGGGGAAGTCAAAGGAGACCGGAGGGGCTGGAGAAAAATCTGCTCGGATCACACCGCACCCGTAACGTTGCGATTGCTTCCTTCCTTCCCGTCATCAAATGCTCCTTGTCACTTCGGGTGGGAAGCGGTGCTTCTTTAACCCTTCAGTGAGAAGCCTTTCGTGACGCCGGTGGTTTTGTCCTGCAGCTGTGCTGCAGAACTTTAATAATAATAGTAGTAATAGCAATAATAGCCATAATAA
>NW_009260021.1:460972-464123 GCF_000687185.1 Egretta garzetta
AGCTCAGGTGTAAGGCAAAGGGAGGAGTTCGGGATCTGAGCCGCCTGACGACAGCTGCAGCTTAAATATCTTACGCTTGCGACCAAAGAGAAAGAATTTGGAAAGTCTGGTTCTAAACCAGTTAAGGTCTCTGCCCTAGTGCTGGACTAGCAATCAACATTTTTGCCACTTGTTGCTTCCCTCCTTGCTCTTTAGCAACCCAGGGCAACCGGCATCCCCCCCAAGCCTTCTTTGCCTCCCAGGGACCGGGGCGGTTTATCTCGGCGCGCGTAGCCCAGTGTTTGGTTTTTTTAAAAAAAAAAAAAAGTAATGACAGGATTACTCTGGGACGCTCTTTAAGAAAGGACGGGGAATGGTGTTCGGCAGGGAGATACAAACCGTGAGCAGCGGTTTTGTGAACTTGCCGGGCGCTTGCCAGGAACTTCTGGGATTTCTGGAGTAAAGACAGAGAGAGAGCATTTGTCACCTGAGCTGCCCCAACTTCTCCGGCAGAGCCCTTTTGCGGGTTGTGCCCCTCACATGGCAGCGTAGGGCGCCCGCAGATCAAACGAGCGGGTAAAACAAGCTACGTATTTCAAGGAGGGGAAAAAAAAAAAAAAAAAAAAAAAGATGTTTTCCAGAGCTCAGTCCAGCAGGGGTGCCAAGAATAGCCAGGGAAATAAAGCGGCACAGGGCAGCACAGCCTTTGCAGACCTACCATGAAATCCTCCTACGGCTGCGAGCAGAACCAGCTCGGAGCGGACCTGAGGAATAAAAAACCCACCCAGCACATCCCAGCACCAACACCCCCCCGCCATGGCACGGTACAAAACACGTCTGGGACGCGTACAAGCAACAGGCACGGGAGGAACGGGTTAGCGGCTCCGAATAAAGGCTCTGTGAAAACCATCCGGCGCTCTTAGCACTGGGGCAGGTGCCCATTTAATGTCACGACAGTTCCGACCTGGTGAGGAGCCACCCGGACAACGACGTTACCTCCTTAAAGTGAAAAAGGAGCAAGATCAGAGACGGGTGATGGGTTCTGTGTGTGAGGCAGCAGTTACCTGTAAGGTTACGTAGACCATGCTGGTGGCTGTCACCGCTGCGGAATCCCCGGCTCGGCACTGCTCTATCCCGGGGATGGGAGAGGTGTCCGTCTGCAAGGTGCCTTGCTGTCAGGGTTTATATATGCTTCGGAAAGGCAATTTGCTTTTTGTTTTTTTGCAACCGAATTTCAAGTGTGATGACATCAGCCTCTGGGGACTGAGAGGGTGGGGGGAATAGATGAGGGGGGGGTGGTATTTTTCTGCTGAACAGAAGGGAACCCCCCCCCGGGTTTCAGGAAATAAAAAAAAATTATTTAGGACAATAACTGACAAAGTTCAAGGAAATTCCTGTCTCCAAAATGCCCCAGGTGCCAATGTGTGAAGCAAGAGGCTCCAGGCTCCTCCTACGGAGGAGGACTATAAAACTGGTACTTACCAGGAAATGAGAGGGACAAGAGCATCCTCCCATTGGGCTGAAGTGTCACCAAACCAGGTAATCCAAGCTGCAGAGGGAGAAGCATGGCATCGGTGGTTTTTCTTTGATGCTTTTCTTGAATACGTGCAGGGGGTTGGCATCGGGCTGAACCTTCTCATAGCTCTCCTCCTCCTAAATACTCAGCTCTGCGATGTTGCCGGTTCATTGAAATGTTAGTGCGGACGTGAAGTCGGTAGCTTCCGGGAGCCATGGGGACCCTTCGCTCCCGAATGAAGGTTTGGACTTTGGGGGGATGCCATGGCTCTGTGCTTTGCCCAGCAGTGCAGCCTGGGGCCGTTTAAACCTGCTGCACGTTATTCTGTGCAGAAGAACAGCCTGGTGCGATACACCTTGCATTTAAAACCAGCCCGAATTTTCTGCTAAGTGCCAGGCAGCCCCTTGGCCACACAGCAATGCATCTCAGGCAGCTGGGCGCTGGTTTTCACGAGAGCAGAGCCAGGGCTGTGATAGCTATTCCAGCTGTTAATCTTGCTGCTTGCTCAGCTCAGCCTAAAAGAATTGCGCTTCCTTCTCGTAGCGCGTTTATCTGGAGGGACACCGTATTTTCGCAGAGCTATATAAACAGTTGTTACCATTAATAAGGTGGGATGGAGAACTTATCGCAAAATGCCACTGGGGGAATAAGCTCTGACAATGTAATGGCTTGGTGTCTGTATGTGTGTCCCATGGCACGCTCAGCCTTCCTCCAGCCTCCGGTGGAGACAACGTCCACACACCAGCATATCCCCATTAACGTTGGTCAAGGTAAGGAAGCACAGGCAGCAGATGCCAGAAGATGCACGCGGTGATGCCTGCAAAGCCCGGGTGTAAGAGCAAGCTGGAAAGGGGGTGCAGAGGGGAAGGACCTTTTCTGGAAGGGGTGAAGGGAAGTTATTGCAAGTATAAAGGCAAAGGTGTCCCAAGGCTGCAGCCCAGCCGGGACGCTGACCACGTGAGCGTGGCTGGGGGGTCATGCTGAGGGGAGAAGAGCCAGGATGGAGGGAGGACCTGGCAATGAGGAATGGGAGGGGGAGGCAAGGAAAGGAAAGAAGACGGAGGCGGTTGGGTGAGTGAGGGGGTGGCTTTGGCTTTGGCCTCGCTGCGTGCGGGATTTGCGCAAGGGAAGGATGACCCCATTCGGTAAAGCCAGCTCTCTGAGAGGCCTGGCAGTGCCCCAGGTCCCTCCTCACTGCAGGGAGGTCCCCATCCCCACAGTTTCCTGGGCAGTGGTTGTCCTGGCTGGCACCCCATGTGTGCAGAGAGCTGCTAACCCCACGCCGTAGGAAGGGACCGGCCGTCTGCTCCTCTGCCCCCGCGCCGCCTGCGCAATCTCTACCCAAGGAGCTATTTTGCATCAGCCCCGACGGAGGATGCCCAGCTTGCAGACTTCAGCTCAAAGGAAAGGCTTGGCAGGAGACCCCTCCTTGCTGTGTTGCACGGAGCGGGGAGCAGAGGCGTCGCATTATGGGGTTCGCATTATCCATTTTCCGTAGTGCACACGGAGAAATGGGTCCTTCGGAGCGCCGGAGGCAGCAGCTGTATGAAGCGGGCAGCGACAGCGGCAGTCAGGGGTTTTACCCTAGGGACAAACAAGGCTCGGGCACGCTTTGAACGGGAACACACCTCTGAGGGGTTCCAAGCAGCCCCCTTG
>NW_009260021.1:466293-480658 GCF_000687185.1 Egretta garzetta
AAGACACGGTTTTTAAGGGGGGTAAAAAAAAAAAAAAAAAAAAAAAAGAAGTTTTCCAGAGCTCAGTCCAGCAGGGGTGCCAAGAATAGCCAGGGAAATAAAGCGGCACAGGGCAGCACAGCCTTTGCAGACCTACCATGAAATCCTCCTACGGCTGCGAGCAGAACCAGCTCGGAGCGGACCTGAGGAATAAAAAACCCACCCAGCACATCCCAGCAACAACACCCCCCCGCCATGGCACGGTACAAAACACGTCTGGGACGCGTACAAGCAACAGGCACGGGAGGAACGGGTTAGCGGCTCCGAATAAAGGCTCTGTGAAAACCATCCGGCGCTCTTAGCACTGGGGCAGGTGCCCATTTAATGTCACGACAGTTCCGACCTGGTGAGGAGCCACCCGGACAACGACGTTACCTCCTTAAAGTGAAAAAGGAGCAAGATCAGAGACGGGTGATGGGTTCTGTGTGTGAGGCAGCAGTTACCTGTAAGGTTACGTAGACCATGCTGGTGGCTGTCACCGCTGCGGAATCCCCGGCTCGGCACTGCTCTATCCCGGGGATGGGAGAGGTGTCCGTCTGCAAGGTGCCTTGCTGTCAGGGTTTATATATGCTTCGGAAAGGCAATTTGCTTTTTGTTTTTTTGCAACCGAATTTCAAGTGTGATGACATCAGCCTCTGGGGACTGAGAGGGTGGGGGGAATAGATGAGGGGGGGGTGGTATTTTTCTGCTGAACAGAAGGGAACCCCCCCCCGGGTTTCAGGAAATAAAAAAAATTATTTAGGACAATAACTGACAAAGTTCAAGGAAATTCCTGTCTCCAAAATGCCCCAGGTGCCAATGTGTGAAGCAAGAGGCTCCAGGCTCCTCCTACGGAGGAGGACTATAAAACTGGTACTTACCAGGAAATGAGAGGGACAAGAGCATCCTCCCATTGGGCTGAAGTGTCACCAAACCAGGTAATCCAAGCTGCAGAGGGAGAAGCATGGCATCGGTGGTTTTTCTTTGATGCTTTTCTTGAATACGTGCAGGGGGTTGGCATCGGGCTGAACCTTCTCATAGCTCTCCTCCTCCTAAATACTCAGCTCTGCGATGTTGCCGGTTCATTGAAATGTTAGTGCGGACGTGAAGTCGGTAGCTTCCGGGAGCCATGGGGACCCTTCGCTCCCGAATGAAGGTTTGGACTTTGGGGGGATGCCATGGCTCTGTGCTTTGCCCAGCAGTGCAGCCTGGGGCCGTTTAAACCTGCTGCACGTTATTCTGTGCAGAAGAACAGCCTGGTGCGATACACCTTGCATTTAAAACCAGCCCGAATTTTCTGCTAAGTGCCAGGCAGCCCCTTGGCCACACAGCAATGCATCTCAGGACGCTGGGCGCTGGTTTTCACGAGGGCAGAGCCAGGATAGCTATTCCAGCTGTTAATCTTGCTGCTTGCTCAGCTCAGCCTAAAAGAATTGCGCTTCCTTCTCGTAGCGCGTTTATCTGGAGGGACACGGTATTTTCGCAGAGCTATATAAACAGTTGTTACCATTAATAAGGTGGGATGGAGAACTTATCGCAAAATGCCACTGGGGGAATAAGCTCCGACAATGTAATGCCTTGTGACAGGCAGCAGATGCCAGAAGATGCACGCGGTGATGCCTGCAAAGCCCGGGTGTAAGAGCAAGCTGGAAAGGGGGTGCAGAGGGGAAGGACCTTTTCTGGAAGGGGTGAAGGGAAGTTATTGCAAGTATAAAGGCAAAGGTGTCCCAAGGCTGCAGCCCAGCCGGGACGCTGACCACGTGAGCGTGGCTGGGGGGTCATGCTGAGGGGAGAAGAGCCAGGATGGAGGGAGGACCTCGCAAGCCATGTCTGCAAACCCCAGGCTGAGGAATGGGAGGGGGAGGCAAGGAAAGGAAAGAAGACGGAGGCGGTTGGGTGAGTGAGGGGGTGGCTTTGGCTTTGGCCTCGCTGCGTGCGGGATTTGCGCAAGGGTGGGAGGGGGAGGCAAGGAAAGGAAAGAAGACGGAGGCGGTTGGGTGAGTGAGGGGGTGGCTTTGGCTTTGGCCTCGCTGCGTGCGGGATTTGCGCAAGGGAAGGATGACCCCATTCGGTAAAGCCAGCTCTCTGAGAGGCCTGGCAGTGCCCCAGGTCCCTCCTCACCGCAGGGAGGTCCCCATCCTCACAGTTTCCTGGGCAGTGGTTGTGCTGGCTGGCACCCCGTGTGTGCAGAGAGCTGCTAACCCCACGCCGTAGGAAGGGACCGGCCGTCTGCTCCTCTGCCCCCGCGCCGCCTGCGCAATCTCTACCCAAGGAGCTATTTTGCATCAGCCCCGACGGAGGATGCCCAGCTTGCAGACTTCAGCTCAAAGGAAAGGCTTGGCAGGAGACCCCTCCTTGCTGTGTTGCACGGAGCGGGGAGCAGAGGCGTCGCATTATCCATTTTCCGTAGTGCACACGGAGAAATGGGTCCTTTGGAGCACCGGAGGCAGCAGCTGTATGAAGCGGGCAGCGACAGCGGCGGTCAGGGGTTTTACCCTAGGGACAAACAAGGCTCGGGCACGCTTTGAACGGGAACACACCTCTGAGGGTTTCCAAGCAGCCCCTTGTTCCTCCAGGTCTTGGCGCAGCCCACGGCGTTACTTGTGCTGCGGCTCCTGAGGGCACAACGGGAGGGGGTCAGTTATTTGGTGTGGCCTTATGGTGCGTGAAAGAGAGGAGGGGAGGCAACGCACAAATGCTGCAATGGTCTTGGGACAGGGAGACCAAGCCCGTGTCTGCAGCGTGGGGGGGGGTGCTGCGGGGAGGTGCGGGCAGAGCAGGTCTGTGGCTGTTTCCAACCCCAAAACCTTCTCCTCCCACGGCAAGCTCCTCCATCCTCCTCCTTTTCCATATCTTGGTCTAAATCCTCTCACGTCCTCCCCCTGCCTGCCGCAGCTCCACAGCCCGATGCAGCGTGTGCTGGCATTTCTTTTCCCCTCCTCTCGGACGTCCTACAAAGGGCAGCTCTGCAAGCAGAGGGGACCAGCCCTGGGAGCTGTTGTCCCTTCACAAACCCACGCTGCATGTCGCAGCCTCTAAAGCCGCTCACGCAGCTGGGTAGACAGGGACCACCAACAAAGCGAGCCTTGGCAAATTGGAAACCACTTCTGCGAGCCAAGCAGTCACCTGGCCAGCCCATCTTCCTCCAGAAAACCCACCTCATCCTCCACCAGAGACCGACTCAAAACAGGGGCTTGTTGCAGCATGCCTCGAAAGCCACTGTCCGAGCTATTCCAGAATGAAACATCTGGAGGAACTTAATATTGTGGCGCGCCTCCAAGTATAACCATTTAAACCAAACTACTTATTTATATCTGAATGTCATTAAAAAAAAAACAAACCAGACAGGCAGTGTCATGGACTCCGCCGGTAGCTGCTCAGCTCTTCCTAGGGGTGCATCGCCCCCCAGGACCCCCTTCAAGTCAGTGCTTTATAGAGATGTTTGATGTTAAACGAGAGCACTCCTGCCCCGAACTGCGATTTGGTGCGTCCCTTTGAGCCAACCCCCCACCCTTTAGCACAACCGAATAATCAAAGGAATTAATTGTCCCCCGAGGTTCACTGGACAGTTTTTACCCTTTCCCCATTTCATGAGATTTGAAGCTGCTGAATCAGTTCAGAGCTGTTAGGAGCCAATTTATCCTTCATTTTTGTGAAAATTACATCCTTTGGAATAAAGGGAGAGAAGGAAAACATGGGGGGTTTAATGGAAGAAAAGGAGTCCAGAGGCCATCAATGTCTGCAAAACTGTTTGCCTGCCCAGGAATACTGGGCGCCTAAGAGCAGACGCTGGGATTTAGGTTCATTAATATTCACAAAGCCACTTCTGCTCTGGGTGGTGCTCCCTCACTCCTCCTCGCTTCCCATATCAACAGTAGTGCCGCATGCTTTCCTTTCTTTTCCAAAAGGTTTTTTTGGAATAGCTGAGAACAGAATACCTCACTTTCTCCTTTTCCAGCTCCTTTAGGTCATAAAATGTTCCAAAAATACCAAAATAACAAGAACATTGCGGGTTTATTTTCATCTTTGTTTCCTAACAAAAACCTCCAGAGAGCAAACTCCAGCTCATGGTACCCAGGAGTGCAGAGGAATGGAAATGTGGGGGCTGCCTGCAAATAGACGAGTTAATGGTAGAAATATGAAGGGTTTGAAAATAGACTATTTAGTCACTGGGGCTTCGAGAAAGGGATGGAGCTGGAAAATTCCATCTGGAAGGGAGACTGTGTATGTGTGCGTCGTGCCTGCCTGTTTGTCTGTAACAGTGGATAAGAAATGTCCTGGAATGGCTCAAAAATACCTTGTGGGTTTCGTCTGAATGTTTGTTCGTTTGTGTTATGCTATTCATTGCTCTCCATCTCCAGCAGCCTGGAGAAGAGGGGGCAGGAACCATCACCACCACCTGCAGCGCTTTGGGGCACCTCAACATGTTTTTGCCAGAAATCCTCGTAGCCTAAATAGGTTGCGTGTGTTTTTTCTGGATAGGACTCCGGAAAGTAGGCACCTAAAGTTCGGCTTTGAATTGAGCCTTTGTCTGGAGCAACGAGTGGGGAGGCACTATGGAAACACCTGAGCCTGTCACCAGTTCCTCCCTCCTCGGAGCAGGGGCACGGCTCTGAAGGCTGGCCGAGCGCCGAGCCACAGCAGCGCTGGTCTAGACGCCGACGACGGTGAGGTTGTGGGGGCGACCGCCGACACTCTTTGTTTTGTCTGGAAGGGCCATGGCGAGCGCGGCAGGTTTCGCGGCCGTCTTCTACAGCGAGCCGGCGGTGTTGGGGCTCCTCGCGAACGTGGTCAGCGCCTTCCTCCTCTGCCTGCAGAACTTCGCCGTGGCGCACACCGGCCTCAGGCCACAGGCAGCAGAGGACATCCTTGCAGGTGGGTGATGCTCCTCATGGAGGATGCTGGGGCTGCCTGTCCGAGGTGAACTTTCCCTGACCAGACTCTTGGAGAGTCATCCCCATGGGCCAATGGACAGCGCTGGTGGGACAGGTGGGGAAACGTGGGCTTTCTCCAATGTACAGAAGGTCTGTGTGCTCCCTAGGATGGCTGCCCCTCCTTCCCCAGCAACTCTGCCAGAAATCTGGTTCAAACCTTTTGTGTGCCATTCCGCTACTTTCATAGATCCAAACCGCTCCTGGACCTGCTCACCACACCAAGGGCCACAGTGGCCACCACCAGTGGGTACACACCAAGGCTCAGCACAGAAATTTGCCATAAATGTGGGAAGAGAGGGGAAGACAGGGGCCATAGGGTTGGTGACAAGAAGGCTGTGCGACCAGAGGTGGGGTGTCCCCCAGAGCTTGGAGATGCAGCTCAAGCCTTTTTGTGTCTTGCTTCCTACCTGACCTCTTCGTGTGTCCCTCAGGTGTCCACCTCGTCCTGATTGGAGGCTTCGTCCAGCTCCTTGCAGGATTTCTTGCCTTCCGGAAGTATGACCACCTCGGAGGTGCAGCCTTTCTCACCTTCTCCTCTCTGTGGAGTAGCTACGGGGCTACGCGCATCATTGCAGCCAGTTACCCCTCCTTGCAGAACACAACGCTGCCCTCAGGGAATTCCAGCCACCTCCTGCCCACCAGCACGGCCCACCTCTCTGCCAGCCAAAGTGCGGTGGCCGGGCTGGTGGCCTACATTTCCATTTCCTTTATCCTCTCCTTCTGCTCGGCCACGGTCAACTACATCATGCCTTTCATATTTGGGGCCATCGCTCTTGCCCTGGTGTTTGAAGCAGTTGCCCTATTTGGCCAGTGGGCCCTGGTAGTGTCAGGTGTCATTGAGCTTGTCATTGTCATGTGTGGGCTGTATGGAGCGGTGGCTCTCCTGTTCAAGGGCATCACACAACGGTACGTCCTTCCAGGCTTTGGGCATCCTCTCTTCAATGTCTTGCTACTGGGGTCAGCACAGAAGGGCTCTTCCAAGGCCATTGGGGAAGAAAAGAAAAAGAACACAAAGTATGCCGAGCCAATGGCCCTAGGCAACATCTGCGATACTGTCGCTCCCCTTTTATTTGCCTTTTATTTCTTTGGGTACACGAAGAACTTCTGCGTTGGCGCAGCATGGATATCCATCATCTCCAGCTGCCAGCTGCTGTCCAGCTTCTACAGTTATCTGAGAGGGGATGTCTACTTCACCACCAAGTTTGGTGTCCACAGCCTCTACTGGCTGGTCATGTCTTGGGAAGAGTTTACCCTCACCACCTTCCTTGGGCTGCCCAAGGCTCAGGAAAGCAGGCTGGGAATGTTTGGAGGGTGGTTCTTCCTGGCCATTGCCTGCATGCTCTTTCTGATGTCAACCCACAAAGATACCCTGGAGATGCTGCAAAACGCCTCATTCATCATCCTCACAACCTCCTCCATCCACCAGATCCCAACACCAGGAGCTTACCTGTTCCTCGGGGCTGCCTGCAGCCTTTGCGCTGCTCTCTCGATGTACGCCACCTTTGCCAGCCTTATCAACTCCATTGGGGAGAAGGCTTTGATTCCAGTCGGTGTCCAAGCTATGTCCAGCTCAGCTCTTCAAACCATGCTGATGGCTGCCAAAATCTGCTTCACAAGGTCCAAGAACTTCCCAAGCGGCACTGGGGCTGAGGTGCCAGATGCTTTGTTCTACATCTGCAATGGCCTGGCTGCAGCCTCGGCCATCCAGGGCGGTTTCGGTGACCCCGGCAGACAGCAGCTCTCCATACCCTCCGTGCTCATCCCAGGAGCCATAATGCAGCTGTACGTCTGCAGGATCCAGGTTCAAGGAGGGAGGAGGTCTGGTTGCATTCTTCCATTCTGCTATGCTGCCTTCTGGGGAGCATGGACCTGGCTCCGATTTGCAGGTAATGCTAGGTCAGGATTATTATTTCGCTTGCTCAAAAAAAAAAAAAAAAAAAAAAAGGAGGTTTTAAGAAATTTCAGATTGCTTTCTCCAACATAATTTGTTGTCCCAGAAGATTCAATGCCACTGGGTTTACCAATATTTCTCCTTGCAAAAAGGTAATGGCCAAACATCCCAGCTTGTACTCGTGTAATTGGTTGTTGTTGCTGCAGTCACTTCACACTCTCGCAGCTACAGGGGGTCTAAGCTGTGTCTTCGACTCCAGCAGAAGTCAAGATTTCCCTGCCAAACTATTATGAGAGAGCACTCAGACTGCATCCAGGCCATTATCTCAGAATAATAGTTCAGGAGGTGTTTTGTAGGCAGTAGAAGACTTGAGGTTCTGGATTTATCCTTCAGAAGCCTGGAGCAATTCACCTTAGTTGATCACAACCATGAAAAAAGATCTCAGACTGATGAGCCTGGGCTTTTAAAAGCCTCACTTAGCTCCAGGTGGGCAGCACGTTCATTCAGACTCCATGCCAGGTCCTATTAAAGTGAGCACCTGTGGGGAAGGTTACAGCTATTGCTTAAGAGGCATGGCAAGAAGCTGTTTGTGTTTTGAGCCAGACCCTGTTTCCTACAAGCTGGCGGTAAAATCATCAGCTTTTTTTGGATAACTGTCACCAGTTCTTCAGTTGATACCTCAGGTGCTTTGCGCTGCAGAAGCAACAGGTTTTGATGAGGTAGATGTTCCTTATAGCGGCCACCATCAATTAGTTTTACCTGTGGTCACTCCAGCTGCGGGTTCATCGTTCTCCTGGTACGTTGCTCTTAATGGTTTGCTGACAACCAAATCTGCTGGTCCTATTTCAGGCCACTTGGCGAACATTGGTGCGGGGAAGAGTGAAGGATTCACTGCTGGTTCTATTGCCTTTTTGGTGCTCAATGCTTTTCTAGTTATTTTAGGTAAGTCTCGGTACTGTGTGTGATGGTTTATTGAGGGATGTTTGGGGTCAGATCATTAATCACATCTGTGGTCCTGCTGCGGTGGAGATGCAACAAGCAAGGGAGTCTCAGCTCTCTCTGTCACTCCCATTAAGCAAGAAGCAAAATCTTTTGCCCACAGCCAGGGACAGAAGCTGAGCTGGGCTTAGAAGAAATAGTCATAAGGGAACGGAAGAACATTTCAAAGGAAATAAAAGGTTCAAATAAGGTGAAAGTGTTAGACAGACTGGGCTACTGGCGCACATCCACAGTCACCCTCGAGCCCAGCTGCTGTAAATCAGGATCTTCTTGGCTGCCTGAGCAGTGTTTTCCATGAGAGCACAGTGTACTGGCAGATTAAGGGTTTGGCAGCTTGTCCCCTGAAAGCTGAGGGCTGAACAAGCTGTAGCCATATCTCTCTGCTCCTCCATGAACAGGGAAGTCAGATGATGGGCTCTTCAGTTCAATCAAATGAGATTAAGTTGGTTGAGGAACTCTTCTGCTGTTTCACATACATTTTTACGGGCCATTCTCTGATGCAAGCCCCTCTTGTTTCTATCCCTTCTCACAGCTTCCTCGGTGAACGTGGTGCTTCTCTGCACGACCCTTGCAATGGAGCTCTTGACCGTTTGTTTTCTGCTCTTCACGTTGGAAAACCTCCCTTTGCCGTTTGAAAGTGAGTTTTCGGTGAACTCGGTCCTCAAACCTTCACCCATAGAGTGCAGCTGGTGGGTCCCTGTGTTGGGGAGCACTGCTCCACGCAAGCTCAGTGTGGAGAAGAGCAAGCAGAAGAGTGCGTCCTCTCGCCCTAGAAGGCCGGGGTGTGTGCAAGCTACAAACGCTGAGCCTTTTCAGCTCCATGACTGGAGGAGGAAACCTTTCCCCAGGTCCTTGAGCTTTCTAATAAACATGTAGGTGTGGCTGATGCTGCTGAATCAAGACAACCACCTGAGGTTCTGTACAGCCCTACTTTCCGGTAGTTTTTCAGTGAGCTAAGACTTTAGGATGACCTGAACATGCCACCGGTGTGAATGGCTGTAGTTCTGTTGAAGCTCTGGCTTTGTGGCAAGTGAGAATTTTCTTTGTAATTACCTAGAGTGTTTTGGCAAGATGCTTTGTAGCAGCTTTTCCACCAGGAGAAAAAAAAAAAAGAAAAAGCCATATGGCAAAAGATGCACAGGTAGGCAAGCCTGGAAATGCCTTGAATTTTTAGACCCACAAATATGCTGGACTGCAAACGTTGCCTGATAGGAAAGATTGAAGTAAGTTTGCAGTGCTGGGAAGTCATGAGACATAGGAGAAAATAAAACTTTGTCGTCACCCTTCCTGCGGGTTTCTTTTCCAGTTGCGATGCTGAGCATCTTCAGCGTCATCTGCTTCTACGGAGCAACAGCATCACTTGCAAACAGCATGTTTGGGAAGGATCTCATGATGATGGGGCCCCCTCTATTCACAGTAAGAGATTTTTTTGCATGATGGTGTAGCTTCCCTGGTCGGGAGGGATATCCTGGGGCCTTTGCTCTTACCTGGGGGAGTTCGAATTTCCACTGAGTGTCCTACCTTTGGATCCCCTAGTGCCATCTGAAATCCCAGCCACAGCATCTCTGTAGGGAGCTATGAGCTGAAAGCAAGCTCTCTTCCATTATGGATAACACGTATGGAAACTTGGAGAAAAGGGCGGGGACACTTACAAAACTCCCCCGTTGCTCAAAAATGCCTGGCTCCATGGTCCCATGGAATTGGCCATCTCCCATCCAAGAGCTGTTGACAGACTGAAGCTTTAAAGTTTGGGGACAGGGAAGTAGGGAGTTAAAAGTTTCGCGAAGTGGACAGCAAGAGCTCTCCACTGTATCTGTGAACTTCAGACTTGTTCTGCTGTCTGACCAAAGCAGTTCCACCTAACTGGGTTGGCAGCTCTAATGCCCGCTGCAGAGAAGCATTATCATTAACTCAGTGTTTCTAGCCACGGAGCCTCATGGGAAAGCACTTGAAACTTTGTCTTACTCAAGTTCCCCTGGATGTAAGATTCCCCAGCGGTTTCCTTAGGTCACTTTGGAGAGCAGTTATTTCTCCAGGAAGCAGCCACTGGGCTGGGTGGAATTCATCTCCTGTAGTTTTAGGCATCAGCAGCTCAAATGCCCACACCCAAGCTAGTCTCTTTGACTTTATTTCTTGGGCAGAACTAATCACTTCTGCCTTGTAATGCATCTCACCTACTTCAGGTGAAGCGTCCCTCGAAGTGCCGCCCCTGCCCTGTGGCTATGAAGGGAGCAGGGCGCAGTCAGATGCCTGCATTTGGGGGGGGACTGAAGCCTCCCCTGTGTTTCACATGTTCGATTTTTCCCACTGTAACGGATTTGCTGCCTCCTGATTCTTGCCAGGCTGAGCGCTCTAAGGAGGACACCGAAGATCTTCCGCCCTGCGTCTGCCCCAAGTCCCACTGCACCAGCGGCTTGAGGACCATCGCTGACTTGCTGAACACCGGGGCAGTGTGTGGGGTGCCGACAGACACTGTGTATGCTCTGGCAGCCTCCTGCAAACACCCTCAAGCCATCGAGAAGGTCTACAGAATCAAGGTGTGGCTAGGAGACGGTCGTCTTGTTACTTGGATCCTGCTCGTGTCCTATAGATGAGTCACGTACTTGTTTCATGTTGTCCTAAGAACCAGAATTTGATATGAGCAGCCGCACCAAAATGCTACGGACCATTTTCTGAGCGGAGCAACCTGGGGTAGAGCACCCTCTGCTCCGGGCATCGGGCACCGAGAATTAGACAGCTACGTCCCGTTTTGCTGGGGGGTGCAAAGCCCAAACCCAACCTGGAACAGCCCCGCTGCTTGCCACACGCGGGTCCAAACCTGTGTTTGTCCCCTCTGTCTCACAAAGTGCTGAATCAGAATCCCAGGTCTAAATTGCCCCAGACTTCTGGAGACACTCAAGTGCTGGAATCAGACCCAACGTCTGCACCTCCAGCACAACTTTTGCAGCCTGTCCCTGTCTCTTCTCCATGAGGCAATTTCCTGGCTAGCCTGGAGAAATAAGCACAACAGACTATCTCAGCTGGCGCTGAGCGTGAACATTGGCAACAAAGGCAGCCTTTTCTGCCCTGCTTCGGTGCCAACGCTAACCTTCCCTGGCGGTGAGATAATATAAACAGAATGTAAATACATGCCCAGTTCCTTAGTCATTTGGCCCCGCCGAACCTGATGTCAGCTGAGGACTGAAATGACACCGCTTTGTGAGCTCCTGCTCTTTTCCCCCCCGCATCACCGTTCGTTTTACAGCAAGCTGGTTTCAAAGCGCTGAAGAAGTGCTCGTGCAGATGTTGGTTCCTGGGGGGGGGTGTGTGTGTTAGAGTCTCCTTCCATCAGCCTCTCATGAACGAGTGGGTTTGACCTTGATTTATACCAGTGTAAGCTAGGTGAAAAATCAAGCCCCTGGTGTATACGATGTTAAAAGCACGGATAAGCGAGCAGAGCATCGCCGTCCCGCTGCTGGTGGTGCCTAAAGCAGGGGATTTGGCTCTGTCCCACCCAGATCCCAAGAGCAGACCGCTGTTATCTCCCTTCTCCCATTTGCACGGGCAGGTCTGAGCTGTGGCATCAGTCGCAGCGGGCAGCCCCCTCCTGCGCTCAGCGTTTCGTGCAGAGAGAGCTTCTCGCTTGCGTGGGGCTCCTAGTCCCTGGGAAGCAGGCAAACGAGGATTCCAGTGGGCTTCGACCTTCTCAACGCAAACTTTCGCTCTTCATCTATTTTTTCCCCTTCCTCTCTTCCTGTTTTTTTCAGGACAGGCCTCAAGAGAAGCCCATCTGTATCTTTATTTCAAACCTGGACCAGCTGCGAGCAGCTGCCCCCCCCATCAGCCCGCTGCTTTGGGAGTTCATGGAAAATGTTTACCCTGGTGGCATCGGCTGCATTATCAAGAAAGGAGAGTGGCTGAAGAAGTTAGGTGAGATGAACGGGACAGCCCTTCCCTCCCTCTTTCGTGTCTTCAACACAGCAGGTCTGCGATCCAGACACCCTTTGGGATGCCAATGGGGAGAGATTCTGTTTGGTTTGTCCTGAGAAATCAACTCTGGAGCTCTTCCCTGCCTTGGTAAATGTTTAGCAGAGGGTGTTAATGATCTGGAACGATGCATCAACAGTGGGAGCCAGCACGATGGTTTCTTTAAGCCAGTCAGACTGGAAGGAAGGGAGAGCCATCAGCCTGGGAGGGTCACCTCTTTCAAGCCCGTAGCTGTCAGCTAGGAAGGAGCAACCCCTGGGGGGAGCATCAAAGACACGTGAGAGGTCCCGGGGAGAACAGGGGTTCCTATGGGCTTCCTGTCTCATGGCCTCTTCCTTCCTACTGTATGAACAAAGTCAAAACCCTGTGAGCAGCAGTGGGGCCCGCACTCAAAGCTGGCTGCTGGGAATGAAGGAAAATGTTAAAGGCTGAAGGAACAGCAGGAGTTACGCATGCTTGACAGGCAGAGGTGGGTGACAGAGGGCGGGAGGGTAGGCAACGACCGCAAGGAGTTAGACGCTGTGGTATAGGTAGAACCTATGTCCACCAAGGCAGCTGTGCTGGGTCTTCAGCCATTGATCTTTTCCTTTTGCAGTTAGTCCCCATGTCTCACAGCTGCTCTTGTGGATTTCCCATTGAGAAACTTTTCTGGAACTATACAGAGAGACTCGTGGTTTTGTTTGGGGCATGGAGCAGGGTCGTTTGCAGAGAAAGCCAGAGGTCTCCCTCTGATGCCATGCCAGGTGTGGTGCCAGCCTTGTCTCTGCCAACGTCCTCTGTCCGTCTTTCCAGGGGTTGGAGCGGGCTACAGCCGAGTGGGAACTCAAGAGAGCATCATGATCAGAGTGCCCGACCTGACCGTCCTGGTGCACCTCATTGACATGACGGGACCCTTGGCAGTCACATCCGCTAATCCCAGCGGAGAGGTTGACAGCACGCACCATGACATGGTCATCTCGTGAGTACCCTGTTCACTGGCACTCCTATCGCACCGCAAACCGCCTCTTGGGTGGGTGGCCAGCAAGTTTAAGCAGCATGTAGATCACAATTTGATGCCCCACGTTGAGGGGAACTTCAGCACCATGTAATATGAAGTATGGTGTAGTTTTGTTGGTGGTTTTTTATCTTGGCCATAAGCTGGAGGGTGTTCTCTGTGATGGAGAATCTGATGAGGTGGTGGCATCAACTGTGGTCAACTGCACGAAGATTGATGAAAGTGAGTGTGAGAACCACCCTTGCTATGTCAGCAATTGCATTTTCCTGGGATGTTTCCATGCCTTTCAATAGTATCAGTCTGGCAGCACAGTTTGCTCCAAGAGTAACAGTTCTTGAGTGCCTGGACATTTGCAAACATGTTGATGAAGAGGAACAAACAAAAGATGTCCTTGGAGGGCCTCTGTGTTGACAGAGAACAAGGCAGAAACACGGTTATGCAAGCAAAATCTGCCTTGTAAGAGCAAAAACACTTCAAGTGGGAGGGTGGCTGCTTCTGAAAGGAGGGGTGTATCCTCCTTGTAGACCACCGGAATGAAGGTGTTATGGGAGCTCATCCACAATGGTGGAACAGCACAGGCTGGGGTGTCGTTAGCTGGGTCTTGGTTGTCTGAGTGGGATTCTCTAGAGGAAAACTAAAGCCTTGAACAAAGCATGGGGTCCGTGTTGGTGGGTGGTTTTGCTTTCTGACAAAGTTTCTGGTCCTCTGGCTGCACAGCATTGTTATTTGGATGGCCTGAGCATCTGGATGGCTTTACTGGTCCAAGATGTTCCTTTATGTCCCCATCCCCTTCTTTCACCCTTTGGGGATTATCCTAACCTTCTCATTCTTCCTCCGGGAAGGTGGCATCACCATCGTGAGAGAAGGCTGCGTACCAGCAGTCAAGGTGATGCAGATATTTGAGAGCGTGAAGAGCAGAGCAGTCTGAAACCAAAGGAGGCTTCCCCTGGGCGAAGGAACAGCGTCTGGCCTCACCGAAAGACACAAGGCATCCCAGGCCTCGTGGGGGCACGTGGCCCTGTGAAAGCCGTACCTTCCCTAATCTAGCACTTGGGAAACAGCAGCGCTTCCCCACCCAGCGTCTCCCCGGGGAGCTTTCTGCGGCTATTTATTGTTTATCTCCAGTAAGTGCCCGAAACCGCCGGGAGAGCTGCCCACGGAGTGCCAGCGGGATCAGGAGCTGATGCTTTAGTGCAGGAATTCCCAGAGCGCCCGTGTTTCCTAAACGCCTTGAACTGTGAATGTCACGCCTGCTCGTATATCCCCTTCCACAACACTCAGATCTGTGTATTTTAAACTGCTAAAATCCACTAAATAAATCCTCTTTTTGGAACGTAAGGAAGAGGCTTTGAGTTTCATTTGGTTTCCACCGAGCTGTTCATCCTCCAAAAACTGCAAGGCTCCACAGCTAGAGGAAGGAATAAATATTGGAAGGCAGGATTCTGACAGAGGGCTTACGGCGAGCAATTCCTCCCCTACCCTGTCCTTCTCTGGCACCTTCACAGCCGTTCCCTGCTTGGCCCGGGGGACTCCCCAGCTGGTCTCGGGGCACCCAGCTCCTCG
>NW_009260021.1:480681-481047 GCF_000687185.1 Egretta garzetta
AAGCTGGGAGCCACAGAGGGTCGGTGGCCCCTGGCCGCGCTGCCTCGGGAGCTGTCCCCACCCTGGTCCCCACGCACGTGGACCCGCGTTACGCGGCGTGGAGGGGAGGGAGTTTTCTGCCAAGAGCAGAGAACAGAACTTTCCTCTCCCCCAAAGCAAATAAGGCCCGGAGGGAGCCAGGGACGAGGGAAATTTGCTCTTAATAAAGACAAACCTCAACCAAGGAAACAATGAGTTAGAGCCCGAAGGCAAGAGACTGGCCTCAAAACACCGAGGCGCACGTTACAGATCTGGAGGCTTTCGGTAATGTTTTTTTTCCTGTGCTGGAGGCCGTGTCCAAGTGGCAGATTCCCGGCAGTTTCCCGC
>NW_009260021.1:481102-485129 GCF_000687185.1 Egretta garzetta
ACCCCCCCCCCCCGCGCAGGGGACGAGCCCCTTCCCTTTTACTTCTCCCTTAGCATTGTTTTGGAGCATCTTTCTGTCTTGCTCATGGACTTGTCCCTCCAGCCACATCTCTCCCCTACGCCTCCAGGCAGGGGCTCGCCCAACCCCGGGACCTGAGCAGCCAAACCTGGGAGCTCCTGGGGCTGGATTCCTCCCACGCTTCATTACTAACATGTAAACAGTAACTCCAGTTTTAACCGCGCTCAGCTTGCTTTGGCGCTGGCGTTGTTGTCCATCGGATCCTCCGCGAGGTGCAGCCTGCTATTTAGCTTGCACTCAGCAGTCACCATAAATAGCAGCCTTTTTCTCTGGCTCCGGGCAACGGATGTTGTTTCATGCAAGCAGCTCCCCAAACTCCCGACTAAAAATCCTTGGCAGCCGCTCCCCCCCGTGCCAGCATCTGTAAGTGGAATGAAGTCACGCTCTCCTCCCTGCACATACTTTACGACAGCTAAACAAGCCTCGGCACACATTGGGCCCTTCTCTCGCACACAAGCCTGTATTCTGCCCCGCAGAGCCATCGGCCAGGGCGGCACCTATATGACCAGTCCATGTGTCAGGCCCCCCCGTTCCTCCCCGGAGGTGATGCTCGGCTCCCTCCTCCTGCCGTGTCCCCATAACCTCCACAAAGTGCCGGCCCTCCCCTCCCCACCGGCCGGGCACAGCAGGGGCCAGAGCAAAGCCCTGCTCCTCTTCGCCAGCCCCAGAGGCTGCCCAGGGCTCTTTGGAGAAACAAAGTGAGCCCAGGAGGGGTCTGGCTCAGCCTCGGGCAAGGGGCAGAGCCTCCCGGCCACCCCTCCTCCCCAGGGCAGAATGCTCCCTGATTTTTGGACCAGGCATCCCCCTCCTCGTCGTGCACCAAACCGCATCCCCCTGTCCTCTCCAGCGCGGATCAGCCCGGTCTGTGTCTGGGATAAGGGGCCAGTCAGCAGCACCACATTGCCAGGGTGCGGGGACTCGCTGGCAGAGGAGTGGGAAACCACAGAAGGCTGGGTAAGCTGAAGGCTCCTGCGAGGATTTCTGGAGAAGTTTTAAAATACCATCACCCTGTCTGGCCCGGACCCAAAAAGGGATCACCAATAGAAGAAAGTCATCAATAAATCTGCGCAATGAAATCCTGCTGCTTCGCCGGGACAGTTACCCCTGGTTCTCGTGCTCCCGGTCTATCTGCGTCCCAGCTGCAGATGCTGCCACGGAATGTGTGCTTTAAATGTTCAGAGAAACTAATTTGGTAACTGCATTAGCCCAACAAGGAGAGGAGGCCACCACTAACACCGGTTTGTTAGCGTGGTGCGCGGGGTGGTTGACCTTCCGCAAGCCCCGGCACAACGAAGCACTTATTCAATAAAGGCATTTAAGTGCCAGCTGAGGTCCGCCACCATCCAGCAGAGGCTTAACTTCAAGCATGTGGTGAACTCCCACAACGCAGCACTTCCCTCATGTTTTAATACTTGAAAAGCTGCTTGGCCTTTCCAAGCAAATGAGGTTGTTTTTTTTTAATATCGGCCATAAACAGCTGGAACAACAACACAAAGAAAAGCAGAAGGTCCCTTCTCGACTTGTCACCTCCGCGACATGGGTCTGCCTGGGACCGTCTCCCTGTCGGTGGCCCAGGGCATTTCAGCTCCAGGGAAGGACGTGGAGCTCCCCATCTGCCGCCATCAGTGCGCAGACCAAACGGCCCAGGATTTGGTAAATCAAGGCAGGTTTTGGCCCGGCTGGAAAAGTTACCCCTGGGGGCTGGGGGCTCCCGGGACGGTGCACAGGGAGCATTTCGGTAGCAGCAGCAGCTCTCGCCTTGCGCTGTCCGGCAGGTAAATCCAGGCTGGGATGTCTCAGCCCTTGGGGAAAGCACTTGAGAGCATTGTGGTGATCGGAAAATCAGGGGTTAAAACAGAAACTGGTTTGCAACTTCAGACCTACGGACAAAGCTGTAATTTCTGCTATCAACGGAGCAGGACAAGAAAATCACGGAAGCCTCTTGGTTTCGGACGACAGCTTCGTTTCAGGGAGAACCACGAATGGTATTTCCTTTGATAACGCGCTTATGCAAAGAGCTACTTACCGGCAGAGCAGAATTAAATCAATAAACCACCTGTATTTATGGGCAGGGCGAAAGCCAGGGATGTAAAGATGGAGACTTCTTTATGCATTGATTGAGTTTTTATTGTTTACTGAATAAGAAAGCAAACAAATGATGTTACAGGAAAAAAATCCCCCATTCATCACAGCCTGCGCTTCCTGCCTTGACACTCACTGTCTCCTAAGTATTCTGCTGACTCAGGAGAAGCCAGGGGATAGAGGTGTTTGCCCCATACCTGCTTTCCAACATCAGGTGTGGCACGATAAAAAGAAAATGGGGGGTTATATTTAATGCAGTAAAGCACAAAATCACCTTCATCTTCGCCCAGCTCCTGCTGGGAACAAGCGTGCATCCCTCTTTGCTGCCAACAAGGAAATAAATCAGATTGCTTAGTGTTGTCTTAGAGCTGCTAAATGGAGTGGAACATCTCCTCCACAAAATGTATTTGTGTGAATCACAGAGTCACACAGAATTCCAGCATGGCCGGGGCTGGCAGGGCCCTCGGGAGCTCACCCAGTGCCACCCCCCTGCCCAAGCAGGCTCACCCAGAGCAGGGGGCACAGGACAGCGTCCAGGTGGGGGTTGAAGATCTCCAGAGAAGGAGACTCCACAGCCCCCCTGGGCAGCCTGGGCCAGGGCTCGGGCACCCTCCAAGTCAAGAAGTTCTTCCTCCCGTTCAACTGGAACCTCTTCTGCTTCAGTTTGTGCCCATTGCCCCTTGTCCTGGCGCTGGGCACCACTGAGAAGAGTCTGGCTCCGTCCTCGTGACATCCCCGTTATATCATCATCATCATGACAAAGCCTTTTTGTTAAACCGCTGTGAATGACAGTATTTTACAATACCATTAATTTTTTGCTGGTTTAGCTGAGATTTATCAGGATTCTCCTCTTGACAAGCAAATCCGTTGTTCCACAACCTCCAGTGATGTTGGTCCCAAATGCCCAATTGCACGTGCAAGACCACGGGGACAGAGGAACTGCAAAACTTAAACCGACCGAAGACGTGCCTGACTGGGGGGCTCATGCCCAGCAGGTATCCTCAACAAAGGCCAAAGAAAAGTCCCAGTTTTCCAAGGTGGTCACCCGTGTCTACCTCCAAGGAGGTTTAATTTAATCATATTCCCAATAGCAATAACTCTAAGTCCTGAGCACGTGTGATGAGGTCCTGCCCAATAGATCAGCATTAGCCCTTGGATCTCCAGAGCTCCCCTGGGATTTTGGTCTGTGCATTGGGTTGTCAATGCTGATGCTTTAGCCAAATATAAGGCAGAATCCACCACTGGGCTCTGAACAGTTATCACGACAAGTTAACCCAGAAAACGGCTTCATCGCCAACGCCCCTGTGAGCGAGCAGCACCATGTCCAGACTCCACCAACACAGCAGGTCTCTGTTTCCCATAAATTCAGGACAAGAAGGTGGGGAGCTGGAGCAATGTCTGCATGGTCACGTACCCACAATTCTGCCCCGGGACTCCAAGCAAACTCCCCAGGTCTTGGAGAGCCCCTGCCAGCGTTTCTGCAAGCTTAGAGGGAAGCAAACACACCTCCCTTCGGTCAACAACGGGAGCCTTCAATTCCTTTATTCAAGCTCTCTAAACACAGGTCCCTTTCATTAGGGCTGTTGCTAATATTTAATGCCTCTTGCTGTGTTTCCCATTCCGAGACGCTATATATTGCTGAAGGCTCATTTCCAAATGGGAACCAGCAACGAGCAACCGCGCCTTTGGTTTCTAACGGAGCTGAGGGTCAAGGCTGTAAACCTTGCCATGTTTGTCCCTAAATCTCTCCCGCGGATGGGTTTCTTCGTTTTGCCCCCTTCTCATCCTAGTGTTTGCTCAGAAGCGAGCTGAGCTCTAACGAAACCGTTTTCAAGGATGGGGCACCAGGTCTGGCAGAGATGAGCAG
>NW_009260021.1:485141-492499 GCF_000687185.1 Egretta garzetta
AAAGAGGTGCAGAGGCAGGGGCGGGAGAGAAAGTTTTAGGCAAGGGGACAGAAAGTCATTATTTTGTTAAAAGAAACATCGGAGCAGAATGTTGTTGCAAAACTGAATGCCTGCTCACACCGTCAGGGAAGTAAATTGCACTAAATGTCACCGGCGGTGACGGGCATCGCATCTCTGTTCCAGGAGAGATGCTGGAGCCTGGTGAAAGGAACATTAGGGCAGGAACCCGCCCTCTATGGACAGGCCCATCCTGTGACCACAAGACCAACACCTGGAGGGTGGCAGCACCCGTGTATGCACCACCAGGCCTCCAACGCCCCTGCAGTGCCTCCTTTCTTGGGAAAGCAAGAGCTGGTCGATTCAGCTTCCCAGAGCACTCAATTCCCATCCCTGTCTCAGCACAGAAAGCAAACTTGTCCGCTCTCCTGGAATCTCAGCTGGGAGCTTTCACCAGTCATGGTTTAATCTGAGAATAAGAAACAGCCATTCCTAAGCCAGGTCAGCAGATCCCCTGAGTTGGTTACTCCTTTCCTGGAGCTGACCCATGCCTGGGGTTGTGCTATCTGGTTTCGGTTCCGATCTGCCCATCCCTGCCTCCTTCCTTCTTCTTGTTTTTTCACTGACTGATTATTGAAAAGGCATCTTCCTGGAGGATGAATTTGCATTTTATCAACGCACATTTTAAACATAATTTTGTGCAGAGTAGCAGGAAAAAATAACTGATCTCTAGTGTTTGTTGCATGCATGCATGCACCCTCCTGCCCGGCTCTTACCCTTCCTCCAGGGTGGGACCCAGTTCCTCAACAGACAGGATGAATTGTACTGTTCTGGGCAAAGCATGTTCAAAAAGTTCAAAAAGTCACCAAATCCTGCAGCATCACAGACAAGGCAACCTCAAAGCATCCAGCAGCTGCTGTGTAAAGTCGGTCTTCAGTTACAAACAAACAACCCCCCCCCAAGGCTGCTTTGCTTCAGATCAGAAGTTTAGCCGTGAAGAGGCATGGACAAGGCCTTTAGCTTCCTTTGACTCACACTTTGTTGTGTCTTTGGAGAGCTAGAGCTTGGAAGCGAGATGGGGAACGTAATCAAGATTAATTATCTCTGTGGAGACCCCATCTCAGCTCTTCCTTTGGCCAAGGAGAAGCAAGCCCGTACCCTGTGTCCCAGCGGTCGTGGTCATTGCTGCCTACTGGATTCATCTTCTTCTTCATGCCTGGAATCGTAGCGAGCCGCTGTGTCTGCTCCTTCCTTATTCCTCCTCCACCTCTGCTACCACCTCTACTTCCCACAAGGCTCCTCCATTACCAGTTAGGACTTGGTTTATTCTGCAGGTGAACACAGCTGCTGGCCACCGCAGGCAAGGAGGGCCTGCAGCAATTCTAGGGGATGTTGAGAAGGAGGATGGGGGGGGGGCTGTGGTACCCCTTGGGTCATGTAAGATCTGATAACCCAGTGCGGGGAGGACAAGGTCCTTAGCAAGGCTGCAGGGGAAAGGATGCCAGGGGCGGTTAGGGGGCTTAGGGGCATTTTAAGGAGATCAGGGGAGCTTGGTCAGGGGCAGAGTCAGCACCACTGGTACTTACCCATCTTCCAGGTTCTTAAAAATAGTGCACCCAAAGGAAATCTGGGTACCTCCTGCTAATTTAGGGTGTTGCCACCAACTGCACAAGGTCATGGTGGAGCCCTTAGCGGTAAGAAACTGGTTATGTGGATTTGAGATTAATTCAGCAGATAAGAGAGCAATTGTTTGGTGTGAACCAGCAGCCAGGTCAAACCAGAGAGGTTGTTTCGTACCTCCTGTAACTGGTGTTATGTCAGAGAAGGAAATCGGAGCTGGCTCTTTACTGACACTTGGCAATAAACACCTCATGAAAGGCCCACGTGCCTTCCTGCTGGCTGGACCATCTGGAAAATAGGGTTCGAGGATGGAGGTGCTCAGGTAGAGGATGTCTCTAAATTGGGGATGAAATCCTCCAACGCCTGCTCCTCTGAGGGCTGCATGCAGCCAAGACAGGCTGCCTTGGGAGGTGGTGGAAGAGGCTTCTGCTTCTGCAGCAGAATGTGGAGAACATGAGGTTCCTCAAAGGCGCCCAGGCATGGCTGGTCCCGAAGGGTGGCTGTTCCCCAGCCGCTGAGACAGATGGATCTCAAGATAACAGCCTGAACCCTGACATCCATCTCACGGCCAGAGCAGAAGCATCTGTTGAAATTCCTGCTTTTTGGTATCTAGAAAGAGATAATAACACGAGGAAGACCTTCCCTTTGTGTTTTCCAGGAAGGGGTGAAAAGGCGATTCTCACAAGAACTAACACTCCCGAGCCTTTGAACACCGGCTTTTCAGTCAAGGTATTTATTACGGCTGCGGAACCATGGCCAGAGGCAGTGCTGAACTGGATGGACAGGATAGACCTCCCCATCCCGCCCCCCAACATGACCCCTTGCACTGAACATCGTCCTCCATCCAGCCCATGGGGCTGAGAAGCTAGGGACCCACTGCAGCACTGATCCCTTGCGTGCTGAGGCAGGAGCCAGCGCGGCGGGCCAGATCCTCTGCCTGGTTGTCTTTGTGCACCCTCACACCCCACCGACACATGCTGGATCTGAACAGAGCTGTTGGGTTAGGCACCTGCACTGATGGAGCTGGAGGCACAGGATCATCTCCATCAGGGAACCATAGAATTGTATGGGTTGGAAAAGACCTTGAAGATCATCAAGTCCAACCGTTCCCCTAACCCTGCCATCCCACCACTCAACCCTGGCCCTAAGCACCTCATCGATCCTTCTTTCAAATACCCCCAGGGATGGGGACTCAACCACCTCCCTGGGCAGCCCATTCCAGAGCCTGACAACCCTTTTGGGGAAGAAATTTTTCCCAATGTCCAATCTAAACCTGCCCTGGAGCAACTTCAGACCATTTCCCCTCATCCTATCACCCGTTACCAGGGAGAAGAGGCCGACCCCCACCTCGCTACAGCCTCCATCAGGCAGTTGTAGAGGTCACAAGCAGGATGGAGCCACCAGCCTGAACACAAGCCCTCACACAGGTGGTCAGTTATTAACTGAGCTCCGCTGGCAGCGAGATGCCAGCAACCGTGGAAATGGAGATGCCAGCAACCTCGTGTCCCGTCCCATCCCACTGGTCCCTGCCCTGCCACCGAGCCTGTCCTTCCCCAGCCCCAGCTATGGCAGTGCTGTGCATAAAGAGGAGGTGAAAGCCTCGGAGCCATCCGACACTTTTCTAGTTGGGGCAGAAAGGAAGAATATGATGGAGTCACAACTGGAAGTTCATCCCCGTTAATCCTTGTTACCACTCGAGAAGCCCAACTTCCAGGCTGCTGCATTTCCCACCCCCCCTCCCAAGATTTTTTACACAGTTGACTTTATCCTCCATGTAGCTAAATTCTCTCCTGCTGTTCCACAGCAGACAAGTTCAGGTGCACCATGAATTACAACGAGGGAGACAACGCAGCACACGACAATTTTAACGGCGTTATTTTCTGCCTTGGGTAAGAGCCCAGCTGCTGTCACCCAGCTATCCCTGTTCTGGCTTATCCCGAGCCTCGGCGCTGAGCTGCTCTATAAATTCAGTATTACAGCTGGCAGGAACGCCGGGGACTCCCAGATGGCTCGAGACCATCGGGGGTCAGCCGGCTTTTGGCGGGGCACTGCGGCTCAGCTCCCAGCTACGTAAATCCAAGCCCCTGTTTTGTGGAGCAGCCGAAGATCTGGCCCAGGATTTTAAAACCCGCTGCTGCTTTGCTGTTCCTGGTATTTCCCCAAAAAGCGATCACCCAGATTATCGGCTTGTTTTGTAGTAATAACCCTGGGCCCTCGAGGTGACAGGGAGAGGTACCGGGAAGAATGCAGCAAGGTGGGTGTGACGGAAAATCACCGCGGGTTGTGTTCTCAGATGCTGTGCCCTCAACAGGGCCAAGATCAAAGGGGTTTGCCTGACTGAGTCTCACCCAATTAAGCAGGACTTTGCTTCTGCCTCTTCCTCCACCTCACGTCCCATCCTGAGCTACAGGCAGACTTTGACTTCCATATCTCAGGAGCAGGAGCCAAAGAGGAGATGCAGAGCTCCCAGGCCCCGGTGTTTCTTTAAGTTGGAGGTGGTCAAGGGACATTCGTGACCCTGCCCATGTTTCAAGGTTTCTGCTCAGCTGGTTACGCTCGAGAGGCGGTTGCGATGCCACCCTTCCTCTCTGAACCACTCAGCCCGCTCCAGCACCAGGTCCACCCACTCTACCAACATGCATCCTCGAAGATGCCGTTGAGTCAGTTCCTGTTCCTATGGCACAGCTCTATTCTCAGAAGGGTGAGCTGGTTTTTTCCTGAGACTGGAAAATACACTTCTTTATTTTCCATTCTTTTTTTTTTTTTTTTTCTTTCCATTGACACGACTGTCTGGACTCCACAAAGGGCAAAATCAAGGTGGGACAGCCCTTCTTCCTGGGCTGTTTCCAACCCCAGTGGGATTGAAGTGTTGGCTATTTCACAAAGAGGAGCATTCATGAGATGATTTTGTCTCCCAGGGTGACCTTTCAGGCCTAAAGGCCTCCGAGCCGTTGACAATGCAACCAAAATCGGCCATTCTCAGAAGTCTCTGATTTTCCTCGGTCGCTTCAACCCCCCCGGTGGTGGAGGTCTGAGGACCCCAGGTCCCCTTCTGTCCCTCTCATCGGGAATTCCAGCGGAGCAGGAGCAATTCCTTCCCATTGAACAGGACAGGAGAGGAACAGCACCAGGAGGGCTCAACGACAGCCGCCTCCAAGGAGGGCTGGGCAACCATTTTTGGCCCAAACCTGCATTTTTAGAGTGATGATAATATTCGATAAATTCTTGTCGATGCCCCAAAAGGGATTTGATCTGCGGTTTTTCAGAACACACACTGAAAAAAGTTCAAATGTTTGTCTCAGGTTTCATACCGAAGTGGATTTGCCACTTAAACCGGTGGCTTTTCCTCTCTCTCCGCTTCTCTTTAAAAATGTTTTTCTTCACCTTGAATGCTGGGAAAACTTGGGAAATATTAGAAATTTTTTTTTTTCCGTGATTTAACTGAAACATCCCATTTAAATCTCCTCCCTCCTGAACTATTTCTTTCCAGTCTGCTTGCACACAGGCGAGCTGCAGGTGGGGTAAACCAAGGACGGCACGTAAATGAAACCTCTCCCCCTTTCGCACCTCGCTCAGCACGGTGCGGGACGGTTCCCCTGCGCGGCGGCCCAGCGTCCTGATACCGGGATCAAAACTTTCTGCGGGAAACAAGCCCGATGGCGAGAGAGCGGGAGAGGAAAACCGGAGGTACCTCGTGGAGAATCCCGCTTTTTAAAGCGCTTGTCCCTCGGGATACGCCGGAATGCATCCTTCTCTGCGGCGCGGGGCAGCAGCATGCCCGCTGTATTTAAGCCAGGGCTGTTTTCCCACAGCGAAAGGCGCCGTGATGCTTCAGCTCCTCTCGGGATTAACGCTTCTCACCACACCCCCTCAGATTTCGGTGTTTAGGGGTTGGGGTTTTTTTTACCGAGTTAAGGAAAGGGGCGAAATTCAGGGAGCTGGCCCCAGGGGGGTGATGTTAAGAGCAATCTTCTCTTTGCCTCCTCTTCCCCACCAGTTCGCTTCCCTGGCCAGATCCTTCACGCGTGGCTGGGAACCCTGACATGCTCAAATCCACGACCCTCCCAGCCGCAAGGTTTTTTCCCCGGTACTTGCCAGAGACGACAGCAGAGTCCCGTGTGTCATCAGTTTATTGAAAATATTTTATTGCTTTCTAAAAATCCGTTTTAATAAACTCCAAAGAGATACAGTAAGTAGACCAGCAAAATTATTTAACGAACTCAATTATCCGGCATCTTCTTTCTCTGCAGGAAGAGAGCCAGCTCTGTAAGAGCAAGCTGAGACAGACCTGGCTTTGCCGTAGTTCCTAGAGGTTGAGCTCCTCCGACTGCACAGCGTTTACGCTTAAGTTCCAGCAGAACTTCAGGTGAAATCAATGAACCAAGTCATTGGTTTCAGCTGGAGTTTGATCAGCACCTTGCACCTGAGTCAGGTAAGAATAAGATCAACGTTTTTCTGAGGCTAAACCAGCCACTCGCGGCACGGCCACGTGGCCTTTCCCAAGGGAAACTCCTCGTGTTGGCTGGAAACTTCATTTCACCCCCTCCTGGGTCAGCAGCCGCCGCCCTGCACTAAATCTGCGCTCCAGAGGAAGCGCACCATGAGATGGGCACCGTTACGCTGTAAGGCAGGAGACCAGCTTCTAGCACCCCCAAAGGCGGTGCAGATGGTTCCCCTGAAATTCATACTCTGGAAGGTAAGGTGGGGAGGGAGGCTCTTCCACAATGCTCCGGCACTCCTCAGGAGATGCTGTCGGGGTCATCAAAATGGTAACTCCACCCTCGCACTGACGGTGAAATACAGAAAATGGCATCTGGGATAATGGCGTTTCTCTTTAGCGTTGGGTTCTGTGGCCTCCGTTTGCAGAAGACGTACCAGGAGACAGCCCCCGCTCCCGTGGCCGGGCTTTGCCTCGCCTGTTTTAGAAAATTCACTGTGCTCACCAGTGCCCGAACACATCTCCCCTTCTCCCCCTCCCACTTCAAGTTTCACGCAGTGTTTTCCCCCCAACACGTAATTATGAAACGCTTCCCTGGGCCCCAAAACGAAGGAATTAGCTCCCAGTGGAAGGAAAAAAGCTCTGTTACCCTGGGGCCAGTCCCACACCGATACAACGCTTTTCTTTGGCCACGTCTGGTCTGCAGCGAGAGCTGGCAGGCTCCGTCCGTGAAAATTTTACTTCTGGGTGGCTGTGGTGTGTAAGCCAGCTCCGCACCGGGACAGGTTAGCAGTATCCATAGAAAGATGAGTAAGTCACCCCTACAGCTGGGAAGCCTCCCCCATTCCCCGATTCGACCTGTACGTCAGAGGCGGGTGTGATTCTCGCAGCCTTCGTCGGGGGCCTGCACCGGCGCTGCCTCTTCCGAAGCAGCTGTGCCCACCCCGTTGTGCACAGCGCGGCCGCGATCCGGATGTTCTTCCCGGCCTTTCGCTGTGCAAGTGCCGCTGTGAGGAACCAAGGTGTGTTTCTTCTGCACCCGCTCCAGTATCTGCAGCACCTGGAATTAGTAACCACAGCCATGAGTGGGTTAGTAATTAGGGGGAAGCACTAATGTCCTCTCCAGCTGTTGGAATAAGGTCCTATTCTCTTTCAAGTGACACGTCTGGGCTCAGTCTTGGGATTACACTAAGCATTCCATGGAATCACAGAATCGTTTGGGTTGGCAAAGCCCTTGAAGCTCCCCCAGCCCAACCGCTCCCCTACCCCTGCCATCCCACCCCCAAACCCTGGCCCTCAGCAC
>NW_009260021.1:499413-505753 GCF_000687185.1 Egretta garzetta
CCCTCCTCTCAGGCAGTTGTAGGGAGCGATGAGGGCTCCCCTCAGCCTCCTCTGCTCCAGGCTGAACCCCCCCAGCTCCCCCAGCCGCTCCCCAGCAGCCTGGGGCTCCAGACCCCTCCCCAGCTCCGCTGCCCTTCTCTGGACACGCTCCAGCAATGCAAGGTCTTTCCTGTAGTGAGCCCTGTCTGCCCAGAGGTCTCTGGGGCAGGTATAAATGGAAATCCTGCCCCGTGGAGGTCTGTGACCTTGCATCTCAGAGCTCTTTCTGCAGAAGAATCAGTCTCACCTCACACGTCCCCAGCAACATGCTTAGCCCAGAGAGGGGCAGCGGTGGCAGGATCAGGACATGGGCAACACGGAGCCCTGGGTTTCTGCTCTTTCACACCACCCCATGATATATCCTCATGCTATCACAAATTTCTTCACCCCCTTCTGGAACTAGGAAGCCTCCAGTCTGAAACCCACTTAATGGAGACGGAGAAAGGGAGCAGAAATAAAATCAAGATTAAGTTTACCTCAGACTTGGGGATGATACCGACTCTGAAGAATCCTACGTTTCCACTGTTGATTTTGGTGCAGTCCACAACGGTGGAGGCAATGTTCTCTGGAGAAGGCCCATCGCAAAGAACTGCATCCACCTGAAAAGCACCAGACCTTCACACCAAGTCACCACCCAGGCACTTGGGGAAAGAGAGGGCAGTTTCCCCCTCTCACCAGCAGGTAATCATCATCAAAGGCAACTCTGCTCCTTCCCACCCCACTGCGTTGCCACTAAGGGCTGAATTTGGAAATAATGAACTCAATAAAAGCAAAGAGAGAGGGAGCTCCACGGGGCGTAGGTCAGCAGTAGAGCAAAGACAGGTTTACATCATACGAGGAGCTTTGAAGTCCCATCCACAAAGCAAATGTGTAGAAAACCAGATTTCTGAGGAGTGAGAGGCAGAAGATTTGTACCTCCTTTTGTTTAAATCTGCCCTCACGTAAGCTGCCACGGGCATACAAAATGTAGCGCACTCAGGATTTGGCAGTGAAATGAAAGATGGCCCTTTCAACGGCCATGGCCATTGTACTTCCAGAACTTAGGAACCTTCTGAAAGCCAGGGATATTTTAGAGCTTTGGCACCAGTTTTAGAGCTTTGGCACCAGTTTTAGACCAGCTTCAGCTTTAGATGGGAATCCCCTGTGTTCCGACAGCTCGATCCCAGCTGGAGCCCTGGTGCATTCAAGCGTCAGTGGTTTTCTTGCCTGTATAAGCAAAGAAGCACTTTTTTGTGGCCGGTATCATTCTTTGTTGGAATACGAACTAACTCGCATTGCCAAACCCATAGCTCTACTGTATAAACCAGAAGAATTTTGGTTTTCCACCAAGTTCTGTATTTTATGCTGTTCTTTCACTGTGACACCAACATGAGGAGGGTCCGTGAGGTTTTGTAATGAGATGCTTCCCCAGATTCTTGATATCATCTACTGATTTGCCTACTGGAAACAGAGTGGCTGCGTTCTTCCACCCCCGCATCTTTTGGGGCCAGCCAGAACGCAAAGACCCGGAGCCCACTTACCTTATCTCCCAGCTTGGCGTACACTTGGTTGTGGTGTGTTGTGTCTGCCTCTCCCGTTGGGTTAGCTGATGTGACCACGATGGGGCCAACCTGGTGGCAAAAAGATGGGAATAAAAGCTCTGAGCAGGTTTTTCTGTATAGAACAGATGGTTTGAACTCCGACGTGCACTCGTGCTTCTCTGCCACTCTAAAAAGAGCTCAGTGTGCCTCGCCCAGGTAGAGACACCTACTCTGCAGGCAACCACAGTCCCACCAAATCTGCGTAGGAGTGACCAACACCCCGCTGAACTGGGGTTTGCTGATGTCGGTCAGGAAAGAACATTTTGTTTTCCAGCAGTAGCAATTGCCAAAGACCTACACTGTCTGTCCCAGAAATGAGCAGAACGTGCAGGGTGACCACAGTTCCTTGGACCTTCTGAAGTTACTCTGGCTTCAGATAAGCCCGTGCTTACAACAAAAGTGTTCTACGTAGGAAATCAAAGTGTCTGTTAATTACATCTTTTCTAGCTTGCTGACCTGGTGGTTATTCCTTTTACCCTCTTTTCTGCAATAAAATCTGCTACCAGCTGCCTGCATACCCCACCCCTTCTAAATGACATTTTTCTTGCGGGAGTTAATCATTTTAGCACTTTTAATGCCCCAAACCTGCCTGACACATGCTAGGATCCTCACCTCATTGAGAAAAGGAAAAAGAGAGGAGAGATGATGTGCCAGGAGGGTGGGCAAGGTGCTCCAGCCTCTCCCTACCCTTCTCCCCTCCAGCAGGCCAGAGGACCTGGGTGCTGGTGACCGACACCAAGCCCGCTCCCCAGACAGTGGAATGGCAAGGTCTGGCCACCCGTGCTGCTGGGCTGAGTGTGCTCCAGCCACTCACCAGGTCGATGAGGTGCGTAGTGACAGAGCAGTCGGGGATGCGGATGGCGATGCTCTGAGGGGTACCGACGTATTTGGCAGAGTCCTTCATCCCCAGGAAGTCCACCCACTCGCCTGCAGAAGGAAGAGTCAGACGGCACTTAGGGGCATACATCAGTCCCAACACAATGGTCTTACTAGAAATATCACCACGGAGCGTGTGGTGTTGCAGGGAGGCGCGAGTCAAGTTGGAGTTTCAAAGCCAAAGCTCTCCAGAGAGCATCTCCTCACCTCTGGGAACCACCAAGCTAATGGGAGATGGCCAGGCAGCCTCCATGAAGTCCCAGAGGAGGGGAGTGAACAAATGCTTTGCAGGTTCCAGTTGCTTCAGGCTAGAAATCCAGAGTGACATGGGGCGATCTTGAGCCTGGCGCTTGGAGCTGGAAAGGAGGCAAGAAAAGTGAGCCTGGCAGTAAGATGGGGATTTCTTTTCAAGCTGAAAAGGAAATTGTGTTGGTGAGGTCTCCAGTTAAGGCAAGGTGTGTAGGCTCTGTTCCGGGTCACCAGTCTGTAGTAAAAGTAGGACTGTTCAGGAGATGACCTGCAAGAAGGGACACCAATGACTTGCAGTGATGGGTCGAAGTCCCAATTGCCCAAGTTCTGAGGAAGCCCCATTAATATGAGGGGTCCTGGCTGCTAACGAAAGTACAGCTAGAAGCATTTGTTAAACATGGGAAGGATTTTGGTTGGGACAATATGTACCTACAAATACACACAATAATCCCCCGCCCCATTTGCTGCTTCTTTGGGTTTCCTTGTGCTATCCAAGCTACCTGGCTCCACCACCCGCCAGGAGCCTGGAAGGCAATTCCAGCTCAACTGTCTCCTTTCCTCATTCGGATCTTCTACCCCAGGCTCCTTACCTTATTGTTCCCATGAAGGCTAAGCTATGCGTCTCATTGCTCTCAAGAGTTGCTGTAGCCAGTGCTCAGCAGCAGCTCTAAGTCCTAGAAGCTTCTTTAGCTTCTCCAAGGAAGTCCTCACTGGGGCAGCCAGACAGATACTTACCGGTGAGCTTTCTCCACAGCATCAGGCCGATTGCAGGCTGCCACAAGCACATACACGGTATCAGTAGGGATGCCGCAGGTCCCTCCATTCTTCAGGATATCTGTTGGCATGTGAACAGGGCAGAGCCCCTTGAGCGACTAGAAGCGAGGGGCTGTAATTCACGGAAGAGCTGCCACCGACAAACCAGCCAATTCGGTGCTCTCTGCTCCTTTTCCCAACTAACAAAGCATTTCATCTGACAGGGCATTTTCTAGCATCCATCCAAGAGGAGATCTGGCACCTAGGAGAGTACTGGGCCATGCTCCTCAGGGCCAGAAGTCATTCAGCCCTGGGGAGAGAGCAAGCACCACGCATTTGCTGTGCTTTCTCTGTACCGAGCTTTCAGTGGTAGCCCCAGCCTGGAGGATTCTTGTATCTCAGATCAGATGAGCAGACTGGGATATGATACAGGAGAGACAGCAGCAAATTCAGTGCTAAACCCAGTGCCTATCAAGGAACTGGTCCTACTTCCCCCATAGTGTGTTTCAGCTTCTAACGAGTCGTCTAACTTGGCCCACTTCATCAAAATATCATCTGATTATCATGGTTTCCACATCTGGATCAGAAAAACTCTCTTTAATAGTGTTCTGCTACAAAACCTCCCAGAATCTACCCTCCACCCCCCCATCATGCCCTGTGTATCTCCCTTACCTGCAATTCTCTTGACCGAGGAAGCTTTCCTGGCAGGCAGGTGAAGGCATTTGGTCATTCCTCCCCCCACGCCACTAAGCTGCACGATGGGCCTACCCATCGGTAAGCAGGAACCCTCAAAGACGCTGTTGAAAAGGGCAGACAGGAAGCAGTAAAAGCTGACCAGACCAAAGATGAGAGTGGCAGCAATGTCATAGCCAGCTGGAAGAGTGTGGACGGCATCCAGCAGGAAGCTGACAGCGATGAGCAAGAGATGAGCAGACTGGGATATGATACAGGAGAGACAGCAGCAAATTCAGTGCTAAACCCAGTGCCTATCAAGGAACTGGTCCTACTTCCCCCATAGTGTGTTTCAGCTTCTAATGAGTCGTCTAACTTGGCCCACTTCATCAAAGTATCATCTGATGATCATGGTTTCCACATCTGGATCAGAAAAACGCTCTTTAATAGTGTTCTGCTACAAAACCTCCCAGAATCTACCCTCCACCCCCCCATCATGCCCTGTGTATCTCCCTTACCTGCAATTCTCTTGACCGAGGAAGCTTTCCTGGCAGGCAGGTGAAGGCATTTGGTCATTCCTCCCCCCACGCCACTAAGCTGCACGATGGGCCTACCCATCGGTAAGCAGGAACCCTCAAAGACGCTGTTGAAAAGGGCAGACAGGAAGCAGTAAAAGCTGACCAGACCAAAGATGAGAGTGGCAGCAATGTCATAGCCAGCTGGAAGAGTGTGGACGGCATCCAGCAGGAAGCTGACAGCGATGAGCAAGAACGTGAGGGAGTAAAAGAACCAGGCAATGTTTAAGAAGAGCGTGCAGAAGACAACGAAGCCATTGAAGAGCATGAAAGCAATGATGCCTACTGCTGCGTGGAAGCTTCTGGTAGTGCCATAGAGGCCACCGTATCTTGTCAAGCCCCAGATGATCCACATGACAGCATAGAGAATGAAGGCACTGCTCTCCAGGGTTTTACCCCGGGCAAAGGCCACTGAGCCACCTAGAAGCTTAAGGATCCCTCCAGCTACCACTACCCATGGAATTACAACAGTAGCAAGTGGCGCCTGGGGGTCCCCTGTCATCGTTACAGCAAAAGAAGCGAGGACGCTGCATGCATAGCCAAGTACCTCTGCATCTGCGTACTTGGAATACCCTAGGTAGGGAGCGTGAAGGTCTGCCCCTTCACGAAGCTTCAGAAAACTGCTGCGAGCAAGCAGGGCCTTCACAGCACCCTTCCCCGTTGGGATCTTGGCACTTGCTTTCACATTGTACTCTGGTTGCCAGACTGGGTACAGAAGGCAATAGCCTCCTGCAAATTTCAGGATGGAGGTGAAACCGAAGAATGTAGCCATGAGTACATCCATGGCACGGTATGACAAAATGCAGATGCCAATCTGGTAGATCCCGGCTGCCCACAGCCAGGGCACTTGACCGACAAATAGTTTGCCAGTGACACCCAGGAGCCTACAGCCAAAGACACTGGCAGATAGCATGTTCAGGATCAGACCGGTGGCTGCAAAATGATTCATGCTGCCAGTGGTGGATCGGATCTGTCTGTGGGTCTTTTTCTTGGCCAGATCTGTGCCTGGGAGGGCAATTTTCTCTTTGGTTAGGAAATAGAGAATCCTTCCCAGGGCAAAGTAACCACCAACCAAGCAGACAATCATATAATTGCAAGCCACAGCAGAGGAACCGAAAGCTGAGCTGTAACGCATGGCAACTTCATGAGCACTGGCAAGTGAGACAGCAGAAGCAATCGTAGCTAGGATGACCTCTCTGCAAAGGAAGCCCACCACTGCAATAATGAGTAGGGCCAAAGTAAACGTGACCAGGCCAGGCACCAAGGCATTGCGGAAATCGCCAGCGTCGTTCAAAACTCCTTGCCCTCCCAGGATGAAGACCACTCCATAGCCGCACCAGAACACTGAGATGGTCAGGCAGAGAGAGAAGAACAGGGAGGCATTTCTTAGGCTTCTCCGAATTCCTGTGAAACAAATGACAATGGAGACAGAGCTGTGATTTCGAGACAGTAGGTTATGGGAAGCGTAGTTAGGACAGGCAGCTGTGCTGTAGGCCCATGGTGTGTTGGAAGCGTGATTACTATGCTAGCATGGGGCTACAAGACTCAATAACAAGACCACGCAAATCAAGCCCTGACACATCTTTCTTTTGGATC
>NW_009260021.1:505763-508010 GCF_000687185.1 Egretta garzetta
TGCTGAAAGCTGTCAGGCCCAAGGTTTGAACCACAAGGGTCATACAAGCTGCTGGATCCCCATAAATAATTGGGCCTTCTCAGAAGACAGAAGCATAGGGGCTGCAAAACTCATTCCTTCTCAAGAATTATTCTGTCTGGTATCCTGATCCCCAAAATGACAAAGACCTTGATTTAAAATATTCAAGTGGAATGGAACCCCTCTACTACCCCCAAACAATGTCACAAAGTCCCTTATTTTTACTGCTATGTTTCTCATGTCACTACGTGAGGGTACTGATCAGCACAGATAGGCCTGAAAGCTCCCTTCCAAGCTTTGGAATGGACCTGTGCTTCATGTATGATCCTTGAGGTCCCTCCCAACCTAGGATTCTATGATTCTGTTATTCCTTCCTCAAACTGATAGAGCTTTGTGAGCCAGGCTCAAGTTGGGAAGGGAAGCAAGAGCTCTGCTGAATGAGTCCCCAAGCTAGAGGACTGTCATCACACAAGCACGCATCTCCTGGAAGAAGGTAGCACAGAAATTCCTGCCTTTGGCGGGAGGCTGTTGGTTCCCACCAGCTGTGAAAGGTCACCTGCCCAGTGGTCCATCCCATATGGTCCCATCAACATAGCTGCTTCTAAGCGCTTTCTACTAATGCCTTGTGCCACCACTGACTGAGAGAAGAGATGGACCTATGTTTTTTGGGTTAAAGTATGTGTAGTGATTCTCCCAAGCTCTCTGCTTTTCCTCTACAAGAGGAAAAAATATCAGCATCAGATCTTGGATTTTCATGTCCTCATCGCTCCAAGGTACAAAGGAGAAATAACGCAGCATTCATTCTAAAATGTGTGGACTCCGTTCCAGCCAGTGAAGCAGATCTCTTGGCGTTTACGCATCAACATGTCCTGTTGACCCATGGGTGCCTAAAGAACTCTCGGAAAGCCTGGGAACCCCCCTCAAAGAAATCGTGTATTCAGCCTGTTCAAGCCCTTGGACACCCTGGGAAAGCGTTCGTTCATAACTAACATTGATTTCTTCGGTTGCCTACATAGGAGAAGTTTGCCGTGCTGACATTCTCCTCTAGGAGAATGGATGGGGGGTCTGGCAAGGGTTTGTACGAACCTGTTGGCAAAGCAGACCCAATACACGTGAAGCTATAAAAGAGGGAGGCCTTGAAGCTGGCCATCCTCCGAGCCTTGGCAAAGCAGACCCAATACAAGTGAAGCTATAGAAGGGGGAGGCCTTGAAGCTGGCCGTCCTCCGAGCCTTACCTGAGTACGCCAAAAGAGACGATAACATCAACAGGAGGACTCCGAGAGCTGTGCTGGGGATGAGAGGGGCTGCTCTGGGTAAGCTGTAGAAATGCGCTGCCAGTAAGAGGGATCCTGTGTGCAACAAGGGAGGTGGGAAAAAAAGAAAGAAATTGTAAACTTTGCCCAAAACCCCAGGAGAGAACCAGACTGGCAAGAGCAAGGGACAGAGAAAAAAATAGCAGCACAAGATCTGAAAATAATGAAATATAAGGAGCTGGGGGGGGGGAGGTTGTAACTTGGTTTGTGCCCACGGTCCCACTTCTTTCTGGGTGCCTAGTTTGAACAAACTCAAACTTAATCGTGTTTGAAAATGCTCCCCCATTGTCAGATAAAGGCAAGAATCAGCTCTCCGGCTCCAGTTACACAGGAGGCAGGCAGGCGCACACACGCGCTACAGAGGAGTGCAGAAGCCTTGTGGCTGCAGAAAACCAGCCTAAAAAATGAAAAGGGGCAGCACTCAGAACGACGGGACGCAAAGAGGGAGCAAATGCAAGGGAGTGAGCACAGAGAGCAGAGCTGCGGGGGAAAGGCTAGGAAAGGGAAAGAAAGGGCATCCCAGTAAAGATCATTTATGAAAATGACGACCAGAAAGTTTTGCTTTGCTTCCCACCCAGGATGGACTGAGTCCAAAAGTTCAGGCCAGCGCTTGAGAGCCAAGACAAATATTTTGTTGGCTGCTGAAACAGGCACGGGGATCTCCAGATCTAAAAGCTTTACCCAGGCAGAGAAGATTCAGAATAAACAGACTCTTTAGCCCCCTTTGGAAAGGGGGTTGTCCGTGCAAGCTAGTCCCAACCCCATCTTCCCATGCCAAGAGGCTCGATCCCTACCTGCGGGAATGCCCAAGAGCCCTATGGAGGAATGCAGTGACTCAGCTTTTCTGTCTGCCATCGCCGAGTCCGCTGAAGACCCGGGTGCGGGCTGAAGTGCTGCCTCTCTTTCCTCCCCAGCT
>NW_009260021.1:508089-518921 GCF_000687185.1 Egretta garzetta
CTCCGCATGCGGGAGGAAATGCAAACCAGCTCCTTGCTGCAATAAATTTCAGCCCGTGAGTCAGCGGGGACTGCTGGTAGCTCCCTCCAGGGGCCTGTTAATTTTACTGTTGATTAACCCTTGTTAAAAAAGGCACTTGAAAAAAACGCTGAGGGTTTATTACTATTACTGCCTTTTTGCCACCGCCAGTGAGGAAATTACACCGGTTAAAATTAAGGGTTTTTTTTAAAGAATCCATCTTGCTGGAGCAAACAAGTACTTTGCAAGCCCAGGAGCTCCTTGGGGACCAGTTATTTCTCCTAATGCTGGCCACGGTCCTGCTGTTTGTCCCTGTCACAGCTATGAATGCCTGGCACCGCTGTCCCGTGCTGGGCAAACCCAGGGCAGACTCAGCGCCGTTCCCTTAGAGGTGACTTCTGTCCACCCATCGCTCCACATCTATCGTCGAACCCAGCCGCTCCGCGCACGCTCATGGGGGACTCCTCCCAAGTCGTTTCCATGGGCGAGGTGTCAATGCAAACACGCAATCTGGAGACCACCAGTGTCAGGATAAACCTGGAGGAGCCTCGCCGGCTTTCCAGGAGCACCGCCCAGGCAGGGAGAGAGCATCAGCCGCCGCCATGCTCGCTGCCGTATCCCAAAGGCAACGTGAAGGACCTGTTCACACCTATTCCTGCTCCTCCCCACGGAGAATATGTGATCGGGGCATACGGGTCTTCGGAGGAGAGGCTGCAGAAAGCAGTGGACGCTGGACTTGGACTCACACTGGGTCATGCTCCAAGTGGGAATTAGGCAGAGACCTGTTCGTGAGAGCTAACGGAGCTTTGAGGGAAAACAGGGGCAACACCTGCCCGCGCTCATGTTCATTATTCCGTGGTTTTGTTTGTGTGTGATGGACCAGTGCGGGGCCTATTCCCGCACAGGACTCAGCTCCTGTTCCCATCAGCCCCAGTTAAAGCAAATTCCACTCCCAGTCTCTTGACAAGATAAAAGGTGCAGAACAGCGTGAAGAGCTTCACACTAATAGCACCGGGCTGGTCAAGGGTGAGGCCCCCAGCAGCAAGTTGTGGTGCTCCTCTTGGCAGACCCTGCTCTACGTTCCCCCGTAAGTCACACTCCACGGCCAGGGCTGAAGGGCAGGAAAGCTGTTGGAAATGGGACTTAGAGATCTGTAAGCAGCATTCAGAACGACCCCAGACTGTCAGGGTCTGCAGGGAATGCCACAGGAGCCTGCTCCTCCTGCTCTCCGGGCCGGCCGGAGCACGATGGCACATTCCCATTGCGCAGCTGGATCCTTGTAACAGCTCCCAAACCTTCCTGGCTTCGTCAGTGCTTTGGGGGGCGGTTATCTTTAACTGTGCTCACCCTCCAAGAAGAGCTTTGAGGCAAGGGGGTTCCTTCACACTCATCTTCACTAGAATATTAATGCACATTAAAGCAAGGTGTTACTATTAAAGCCTTAATAAAGGTGTGCAGACATTCCCACACAGAATGGAATAGCTCGGCTGAAAAGCATTATTTGTCAAGAATATGTTATTGCAGATAGATCTTTAGGCTCAATATTCAAGAAACATCCAAGGCCAGGTTGGACGGGGCTGTGAGCGACCTGATCTGCTTAAAGGTGTCCCTGCTCCCTGCAGGGGGGTTGGACTGGGTGACCTCTAGGGGTCCCTTCCCACCCAAAACATTCTATGATTCTATGATTCTATGATCTTATTACATGAGGAAGGAAGCACCAGATTAAGCCTGGTTTGTCTGGTTACTCCTAACCAGTCCTATCAGTAAGGGGAACCAGCCCAGCCACTTTGTGACAGGCAGAGCTAAAGGACATCGTAAATTTGTGCAAGTCATCAGCCTCTGGCTATCTTTGCTCCATCATTAACGGGACTGCTCTCCAGTCTGCTGAAGGAGGAAGCAACTACCTGTTCAAGTTGCAGCATGATTCAGCTGGTTTTTCACGCAGGAGGAAGTAACACCACAGTTAGAAGACCTTAGATACCCCAACGAACAGCGGTGAAAAGGCTTTGGATGCTTTCCACATGTATGTCACAGTTTAATTCCTGTTCTGGGAAATGAAAGTGACTGAAAGGAAAAGCCTGCGTTGGATTAGCTGGACTGCAAGTGCTTTCTCATGTGATTTTTGTTCCCGCTTGTACAGGTAACAGCTAGGAGTATGTGGTACCCTGATATCAATAGTTTCCAGAGATGTGTGCGATAAATGAAGTCACATGCGTTAGCAATGAGAATCTTCCTCACGCCGGCTATGACTAATGAACATGCCAAAACCCTATTTCATTATACACAGGATGAACTCCATGCCTCTTCCAAATACAATAGAGACCCGAGGACAATTGCTTATAAGCAACCCCTGGAAAACACTCTTCAGCCACGCTGCATGACGGTTTTTGTTCTCTGAAGAACGGCAAGACAGCCTCAACAGGCCATGGGTATTTCAGCGGTACAAAGCTGGAGAAGAGAGGTACATAAATCATCTCAGGTGTGAGCGTAGCAAGGACAAGGAAGAGCAAGTCCCCGCATGAGCAAGAGAGTTTCCCCATCCCACACTGTGAATTGTGCTGCCACGTCCCCCCGCAGAGGTCAGGGCTCCGCCAACTCCTGGTACCGCTTCCCTGGCAAACGGAGAGGGGGTGCTGTTGAGGAATAATCGAGTTATTGATTTCTAACCTCAGGACCCAACTACGGCTGAGCGCAAAACGCCTACTCTTGAGGAATGGGATATGAGGACAAGAACATTTAAGGTCAGAAAAGGAAATCTTGGGTGTTAAAAGACTGATGCTGCCCATGCAGCGTAGGGTTTAAAACAATGGGGCAGAGAGGGGAATGCACAGGCTTGAATACTTGCCCTGGGCGGGCTCCCTTTGATCCCATCTTGTGTGCGAAGACTTTGGTACTTTAATCTGAGATAGGATGGAAAATCGGCAGCTGAGAAGGAAAAACACAGCTGCTCTGCTGAACAGGTCACGTCAGCTGGGGATGCTCTGAGACAACGTGCTGGGAGGAAGATCTGCAAGGGAGCAGTCAGTTGAGGAAACAAATAATATTTACATGGCCTGCTTGTGGCACTGGAAATAAAACCTTCTTGCCAGTAAGAAATTCAGCCCAGCCCTCCTGGCCCCACCTGCTCCTGGGGGAGGGATCGCGCTATAAAAGGCTCCAGGCAGTGAACAGAGACACACAGCAATTTGGGGCTCTCCAGGGAATCCTCCCGCTCTGGCTGCGACCATGGGAAAGAGAGTGGCTGTCGTGCTGGCTGGCTGCGGGGTCTACGACGGGAGCGAGATCCACGAGTCTTCTGCGGTGCTGGTGCATCTCAGCAGGGAGGGGGCCCAGGTAAGAGCAGGCTCCGGCCCCGGCTCCGGCTCCTTTTGCCCCACTCCGCTTCTCAACCTCGCTCCCTTGCAGAAGGTGCTCGTCTCTAAGGAGCTTTGCAGCTTGCCGGGCAGAGCACAAGCTCTCCGTGGCTGCCAGGGGGATTGCAAAGCGTAAGGGGGGCTCGGAGTCAAAGCAAACGGCACAGTGTCGGAGCTGCTGCAGCGAGCGCGGAGAGCTCCCTGGTCTCTGCTTTGCTCTCGTAGCTTTGCTCGAGGGGGTTGGTTTGGTGCTCTGAGTGCAGCCAAACTCTCCCAACAAACTTTCCTAAATGCGTTCCCTATTCTTTTTGGCTTGCACTTCCTCTTTTCTGCTTTGGTATTGCTGTTTAAAACACTGCTGTTCGTTTTGGCTGTTGGAAATGCATCTTTTCTAAGCCCCTGAGGATTAGAACTGAAAACAGACAAGTTCTTGTGAGTTGAACTTGAATAGGGGTAGCAAAGGCGACCCTCGAGCAGTGCTTTAATACGCCATGAGTCACGACAGCCTCTCTGCGAGACTGGAGGAGGAGGGAGAGGGGCTCTACGTACCCTTACCCTCAGCTCGGAGCCGCCCACAGATGGGGGTCAGAGCCATTCTTCTGGGAATCGGAACTGCTCTGCTAAATACAAAGGCAGGGTGGTGATGTACACGCGCTGCAGAGCCAGCCCACCCGATTCCAAAGCCTTCCACGTGTGTACCCTCTGGCTTAAAGCTGAGACTTGCCCAAACCTTTTCCCCGCTGCCTATAATTTTGCCTCCTCTTCTCTCCTGGAGCTGCTGTGTCGCTTCCCTCCCACCATGCCCACAACTGGGAGGCTCGCAGCACCATCCTGCACTCATCCCTTGATCAGTAGGGACCTCTACTGGAGGAAACTCAGGAGTTATTTCTACCCCTTCCTTTTATTTTTCGGTCATGCTTGCCTAAGGAAACAAAGAATAGCATAGCACAGCACAGTGGCACGGCACGGCACGGCACAACCTGGCCTAGCCTAGCCTAGCCTAAGCCAGCCTATTTCAGTTGGAAGGGACCTACATCGATCGTCCAGTCCAACTGCTGGAGCAATTCCGGGCTGACCAAGATAACGCACCAAGGGAGGCACATGGTTTGACATCCCCCCCATAGGGGCTGGCAGCCTTCGGGGGGGCAGCCGGGGCAGGATGATGGTGATTGCTTGGGATGCAGATGGAAACTTCTAAGGAATGGCTTCACCAATGGCTCTTGGGACACCTCGCTTGCCAGGGAAGGAAGGGAGTCGCTGCTCCCCTCCAGCACTTCAGGCCCCCAAAGAAGCAGTGGGGGCTAGCTTCTTCGCTTCACCTAACAGCACCCTCATTCCTTTAAGGTCAGGGTAAATGCTCCTGGTCAGAAGCTACAAAAGACCTTTGTTTTTTTCTTTTTTCTCTTTAATTTTCTCTTTTCTTTTCTCTTTTCTTTTATTTTCTCTTTTCTTGTCCTTCCTTTTCTTTCCTCTTCTCTTCTCTTCTCTTCTCTTCTCTTCTCTTCTCTTCTCTTCTCTTCTCTTCTCTTTCTTTTCTTTTTCTTCTCTTCTCTTCTCTTCTCTTCTCTTCTCTTCTCTTCTCTTTCTTTTCTTTTTCTTTTTTTTCTTTTCTTTTTGCTTTGCTTTGCTTCTCTTCACTTCTCTTCTCTTTCTTTCTTTCTTTCTACTCCCTATGACAGCATCATTCCTGGTGCGACTATGAGACACATGTGAACCTGAAGGTCACTGACTTCACCAGCACAGTTCTTTCCTAACTCAAGCACTTTCATTCGCTACTTAGGATCTTTAACATGCTTGGGATACCCGACTTCAGGATAACAGCCCTCTCCCCTCCTTCCCCAGGCAGAGGTTTATGCTCCTGATGTTGACCAGATGCATGTGGTGGACCACGTGAAAGGACAGCCAACCCAGGAGAAGCGCAACGTGCTAGTTGAAAGCGCCAGAATCGCCAGAGGAAACATCAAGGATCTTGCTACGCTGGATGTCAAGGGGCTGGATGCCCTGATCATACCAGGTAGGACAGCATGCAGGGTCTGCACGCCCCAAGTCTTGGGAACAGCTTAGATATGCCAAAGGCCTGGAATGCCATGGGAGTCACGGGCTGGAGAGGAATGGGGCAGAGCCACCAGGGAAGGAGACAGGCTGGAAGCTGAGACTGGAAGGACAGACGTCATCCATCTGTGCTGGCACTGGCATGCTAGCTTGGACTTGTATTAAAAGAGAACGTGGCAATGCATAAGCTTATCCCAACAGAGGGCAGGTAACTGCCAATGGAATGATCCTCTGTACCATCTACCCAGCTTCTTTGTTTTACTGGATGTAGAACTATCCCCTCCCTCACCAACGTGCCGGCCCCCTTACCGGGAGAAGAGGCTGGGGCAGAGAGGGGGTGACACGAAAGCAGAAAGCTTGGTCAGTCTGGCAACTCATCTTTAGTGAGAGTAGGACCCCACGATTTCAGCGGGGATGGATTAGGCCTGGAGCAAGGAGTAAGAGAGAAGTGAAAACTTGTCAGCCTGTTCCACCAGAATTCAGAAAAGAGCTCATGGGTGAAACTCAGTACCCAACAGGGCATTGACACCTCTGCGCTTCGGTTCAGTATGGAGCAAGGAAGGTGCTTTCATGTCTCACCTCCTGGCAGACAGCTCACCGAGGTTCAGCTTGCCTGTTTTTAATTCTTTTACCAACATTGGACAAATGGTGCCATCCACCAAATCCATTTCAGCATTCTACTAAGTAATACCTGAAAAAAGTCCTGCCATGGAGTCCTAATCTTCCCATCTAATTTGTTTCTCTTTTCTCAGGTGGCTTTGGAGTGGCTAAAAACCTGAGTACTTGGGCCACTCAAGGCAAGAACTGCATCGTCTCCAAAGAGGTGGAGGACGTGCTGAAGGCATTCCATGCTGCCAAAAAGCCCATCGGCTTGTGCTGCATTTCCCCAGTGCTGGCAGCCAAAATCTTCCCAGGCTGCGAGCTGACTGTGGGTCATGACACAGAGTGTGAGAAGTAAGTGACCTTGGAGTGCTGATACGAAGTCGCACCACAAACATCACAGAATCAGCAATGCCTCCCCAGTGTACGGAGCACCCTGTCTCACACATCTCATGGTCCCACGGTCAGAAAGACACCAGATTACTGACTCATAAAGCTAAGCAGATCCTAGATAGGAACAGGGTGGTTGCACAAGGCTTGGCAGTGCGAAGAGAGGGAGGGAGTTAAACTCTTTACTCATACGGGAAAGCTGTGACTGAATTCTCCCAGTGGTAGGGAAGGAACTATGACGGCTCTTGCTAGGAAAGGGTTAGGAAGTAATGTCACTTGTAGGAAGCTGGGGAAAAAAACAAAAAACAAACGTAAACATAAAGTCTGGAGTGGGCAGAGTTAAGTAGTGGAACATCTACAGTGGAACATCAAGGTCTTATTTTGGCTTTACTTCAGATTTTTAACTCGCTGTAATCTGGAGGTTTTCCTGGTTCTATAGTCCTGGAGAACCTCCTCCAACAGGAAAAGATTTGAACCTATTGAGCAGGATTTCTGTAGGACCATCCATCTCTGATCAACAGAATTCTCATGCTAGGCCTTCATCAAATGGCTCTGTGCAATGACGGCTTCCCCACACAGGGCTTATTCTCCTTCCTTCTTGCAGGTGGCCTTACGCCAAGACTGCTGAGACCATGAAGGAGCTCGGCTGCAAGCATGTGAACAAGCACGTCACCGAAATCCACGTGGATGCGAAGAACAAGCTGGTGACCACCAGCGCCTTCATGTGCAATGCCCCCATTCATGAGATCTACGATGGCATTGGAAGAATGGTCAGGGAAGTGGTCAGACTTGCCTGAAAGCCACAAAGCCACAGAATCCATCTCCTCCAGAATGCGGGCACTGAGCCTCGGATAATGTCCTTCCCCTTTTACACCCACAAGTCCACAGGCAAACAGCTACTCAGACAGAGTTCTTCCCCCCCACCAGACCACTGGTGGCTGCTGGGGAGAAAGAACTCCAGAGCAACGGAAGCATTGTCGTGTTCTGCCAAGGACAGCAAGCCGGCAGTAACTGGGAGTGTGGGCACATGTCAGGCTTCAAAGCTCCCTGCCTACCTCACCAAACAGAGGAGTTAGCGGCAAAAGGAAGGAACACAGTTCTGCTACTGAATAAAACCTGATGCTTTTTACATGGGCTGAATTCTGATTTCATTTTTGCCTTTTACTCCGGATTAGGAGATGCTTCTAGTGCTACTGGTTGGCCAATGAGTGGGGAAAACGGTACAGGAAGAGGTCACCAGCAACAAATCCCACTTGTTTTGCTAGGATTTGTCAGGACCCAGACTCAGGCATGGATATGACATGGGTGAAAGCAGAACCAAACCAGCGTTAGTTGAGGGTGACAGGATTTTCTGAGATTAAGGGTGTTTTGACTAATTTATCAGATAGGCTGAAAAGCTCCGGTATGTAAATACAACAGGGAGAATTCCAGCGACTAGCTGAAGAATTTGAATTAATCTCTCACTTCAGATCCAACCTACATGGACACAAAGCTAGTAATGACGCTGTTTGCTGGGATGCCAAAAACTGCTTCCACTAGTGGGAGCAGGAAAATCAACCCCAAAGAGGAAATGTTAACAACATTTTGGTTTGTTTTGACACCCAAGAAAGGCAATAAATAAGAAATAAGGAAGCTGGAGAGAAATGACACTGTAACTAGTTGTTTACAGGGGAATGGGAGAAAAAAACCAAAATCCTGTAGTTACGGGTCGGTCAGTGTCAGTATCCGTAGGAACTCCTGTTCGTCCACTTCCCCATCTCCATCCACATCTGCTTCATCAATCATCTCCTGTGGGATAGCAGAGATTTGGAGACCAGGTTAGGCTGGGTCTGAGAGAGTGGAAGCTCACAAAGTGCAAACACCAATGAAGGTCTCGGACAAGGCCCGAGCGAGACAGATTACGTCCGCTGCAAAGCAACGCAGCACAGTCCCCCGAGCAGTCTTCCCCGCAGTAAGACGCTCCCCTCCCTCCCCGAGCAGAGCACAAGAGGAATGTTTGTGCTTCACAAACCTGCAGCTCCTCATCTGTGATGTCTTCCCCAACCTCACGAGCCACCACCTTGAGATCCTCAAAGGAGATCTTGCCTGTGCCATCGCAATCGAACACCTTGAAAGCTTCCAGGATCTCCTTTTCCAAACATGGCTCTGCCTTAGCAAGGAAATGAAAAATACCATCGTGTAAGCATGACATCATACCACCCTGCAATCCCTAGTCAGGCACTTTTAGCCAGCAAACAAATCCAAGTCATCATTTTGGGGACAACATGGCCATTGAAGTGGGTTATCTCCCACTGCTTCAGTGGCTGGGGCCTGCAGGAGGAGCTGACAGGGTCAGTGGGTATTGAGGAACGATTTCCCTAAAAACCTACAGATGGTGAATTGTGCATCTAATGCGTAACATTTGCTCAGCGCTGTCTTGAATAAATAGCCCTGCGACTGTAAAGGCAGAACTGAAATTTCATGTGGAAAGGTTTAAGGAAGGGAAGTGGGGGCTCCCAGGTGCTGTGGGAAGATTTCTGCTGAGATGCAGCTGTGTTTATCTGAACTAAGCCATCCTGCTCCCTCTGTAGCTTATGGAAGGGCAGTTCACCCAAAGGTAGATCGCTAAAATAGCTCAGATGACACCCCTGAAGCACTCCCGTTTCTCTGCTGCAGGGAACCAGAGTGACCCAATCTACTGTGGCTACCTGCATCGTAAGGTTAGGCAAGAGGACTTTCACTCTTTGTGACCGGCTGGGCTCACGTACCATTTTCTGAGTCATCACCTGCAGAAATGCCTTGAAGGTTAGCTTCCCCGACCCTTCTTCACCGAATTCAGAGACGATTCTCTTCATCTCCTCTTTCCTCAATTCACAGCCCAGAGCCCTTACAGCTATCTGCCAAAAGAGAAAACAGACCAAGGTCTTGGTGTACAAATCAAACAAAGAGGGAAAGATGTTTGAAACATGAAAGCGGTGAAAAAAACCCCAACTTTTCATCAGCAGCTATTCATCTGCCACTTTGTCTCTAGAGAACAGGCTTCTGTAGCTGTCTAACATCAGTAGTACGAGGCTGTGAAAAATTATCAGCGAAGAGCTGTCAGCGAGGGCCAAGCAGGAAGGCTTCAGTCCCTCCTACGGGTCGCTGGCTAGTACGTTGGCACAAACCTTACACCACCTATGGCTGCGTAACCAGTCAGAGTTCAGGCAGCAAAATCTGTTAGCACAGCAAGTGGTCCAAAAGCAATCGATGGCAAACACACAGTTGCTCAGCCGCTGCTCCGCAGCAGTGTTTATCAGCTGCTTGTAAATGATTAGCCCTGTTTCCAACATTTATGTTCGCTGCCAGTCATTTCTGTTTGACTACAGCAATTCAAGTTCCAAGTGCAACTGCGGTCACAAAGCAACTGTGCCATTTCTGCCAGCCTGAGGGGATCCAGGCTTCTGATCTGGGTTACTCAAGCTGTGCAAACACATCCCGAAGAGGAGCAGACTGAGCACCCTTCAGCTACGCAAACCGGCACTGTGTTTGCAAAGGCTGCTAGAGGACAGGGCTTCTTAAGAGAGCTTTGCCTGCAAAATGTCGTTCCTCCTCAGCGTCTTGAGGATGGGGGTCACTGTGAAGACAGACAGGGTAGGAGAATCCTGAGATTTTTTCCACAGCATCCCAGAAAAAGGACCTAAACCCCCCACTGATCTGGGCTCAGTTCAATCAGTGGCAGAGCAAGGACACTGTTAAAAACTCGCACTGCAGGCACGGTAGTACAGCAGCAATACCACAGTAACGGGGTTTTCCACGTGTGAAATGGGTTATGAAGGACACGCTGCACACCCCTGCCTCCTTCCAGGCCTGCCTAAACAAAGTCCCCGCAGCACGGGTTAACGTGATCTTGGTGCACTGATGAAAACGTGACAGAGGAGATTCACAACCAGGGTAGGAAAGTTGCCTCTGGATGAGGGTGCTGGGACAACTTCACCCCCTAGAAGCTCACTGTGAGCAGAGGGTCTCATTCCTGACCTGGTTTTCTCCCCCATAGCCCAGAGGCATGTGAAAGGAGGAACGCAGCAGTGTGGGGCTTCATGGGGGGGGGAAATGAGGCCAAGCCAGGAGTCGCTAAACCTCAGAGCCTTTGTTTTCCCCAGGACCCACGCCGCATTTTTCCAGCTTCTTGCCTTCAAGTCGCTGACATCCACCAGGCCCGAGCCGCCCGGGTCCAACAACTCGAAGGCCTCTCGCAGTTCCTCCCTCTGCTCTTCGCTGACCGGGAACCCGGGAGCCGCTTTCTCCGTCGGGGAGCCCCCCCCGGCGGCGCCTCCCTCGCTGCTGGAAGCCTGAGCCCCGGCGCCCTCAGCCGCGCCGCCGGGGGCACGGGCAGCGGCACCGGCCGCCGTCACCCCCTCCCTCCCGCCGGCCTTCCTCGGAGGCGCCCACACACGCACC
>NW_009260021.1:519348-524027 GCF_000687185.1 Egretta garzetta
CCCACGGGGCGGCCGCGCCCTGCTCACGGCCCGGTGGCGACCGGTTTCAGGGCCAAAAATTCACTGCCCGGCCCGGTGCTTGCAGCCCTGTGACGAGCGGAACGTCATTTCTGAGAACGCTTGATCCACGTCATTCATTAATTAAATTAACCGTGGCTGATAAATTAAATACTCCAGAGTTTTTAATGTACCCCTCGCCACTTACACATTCCTCTACCTATGGCTCATGTTCAAATTGGATTTTATTTTGCCAGTCTTCCGTAATGGGGGTACTTTACCACACAGGGGCACGAGAGACTGAAGAATTGCAAAGGGCTAAATCAGATTTTGAGTCAGGAGGGGCTCAGTTTCTGGGAGGGAGGAATCCGCCCTTCCTGCAGACAGCCGGAGCCTGCAGCAGCAGCACTGGTAGCTTTCCCCTTTTGCAAAGAGATGTCTTCAAACGTGTGCACTAAACAGTAAGTTAAGTGGCAGGAGGCTTGTTTAGTTACTTTTTTTTCAATTTAAAGAACATACTAAAAAAGGGTGAGGGGATAACCACCGTAAGAGTATAAAAAGCCGATCCCTGCAAAGAGCTGGGTCCGAACGAAATCATTAAACCAGAAAGTTCCAGCTGCTGAGAAATAAGAGATTTACACTAGCTGGTTTTGAGTCTTCTCTTTACCAAACCATAATCCTTTGACACATGGTTTTTAGCCAGAGAAGCATCCAAATACTGTCACTGAAAAATGTGATTTGTGTATGGAAAACAAAGAGTGTAAACATCGTAAGGAGCACAAGCTACAACCACCTTGCTGCATGTAAACAGGTTGGCAGCTGGTGACTGTTCACAAACACAAGTTTAAGATCATCCACTTAAAAAAAAAAAAATAAAAATTGACCTATATTTTCTGCTGTCTCAAAAGAAATAAAAGACTGTAAAAAAGTGAGGCACCTACCAAACATAGACAGACATGTGCAAAAATAAATACAACTGTTTCAGTAAAGGCTGGTCTTCTTCATGATCCGCAGGAATTCCTGCTCGTTCACTTCCCCATCCCCATCTCTATCTGCTTCATCGATCATTTCCTGAAAGAGATTTGCATTCAGAAATTAGATGCAGGTTAGACTGGGATTAGAATGATTGCATTAATTTGGAATCAGAACAACCACTTAGTAAATTGCATTGGAGGGGACAGCGTTAGCTCCACGTCAGACCTACTATGCTGCAACATATTTACTAAACTAGACACTAGTATGTTTTTGTATATATATTTATACAAAAATCTGTATAGAAAATGTCATGTCATAGGAATTGTCGTGGAAGAAACCAAGCGCTAGGAGCAGAGCTGTTCCTTTCACATCGCTGTAACTCCATCAAACTGCAATTCTACTGACACCACCTCGACAGCCACGCGTGCTTAACCCATCTTCAACCTCGGAACCCATTCCCCCGCCAGGAATTGACAGAAGCTGTTCCATTTCTGCCAGGAGAGAGGGGACAGATTTTCCTACCAGTTCAAATTCAAAGATCCCACAGGAGGCTAGAGGACAGCACCTAAAACTGGGAGGCTGTACCTAAAAACTGACCCCCAGGGGGCTTCCTTCCCCACGGAGAGAGAGATTCCCATTCCTTTCTAGTGCTTTAGTGGACCGGCCAGAGAGATGGCTCAGCTCTCCAGACAGAAGGAGAATTAGACTGTGACTATTCACACAGGTTTTAAATGAGTGCAAATATAAAACCAAGTAATACCAGTGAACATTCTGTGACTGCCTGCCTACTCAAGAGGCCACAGCCTAATCCGGGCCCCTCTCTGTTTGCTGCACGCAAAGGCAGACAGGGAGTGCTTGTGTCCGATGAGGTTTCATATACCAGGTACAAACCTGCAGCTCTTCATCTGTGAGATTTTCCCCCAGTTCTTTGGCGACACGTTTGAGGTTTTTGAAAGAGATTTTGCCAGTTTCATCGTCATCAAAGAGTTTGAAAGCCTTGAGAATCTCTTCTTTGGAGTCTTTTTCGGCCTTAAAGAAGTAAGCATAAGTTTAAGGAAAAAAAAAAAAAAAAGTAGTGGCTATGTTGTAGGTAACAGTCAAAAGTTATAAAGGACAAGCATTGGAAAGGCTGAGAAACTCTCTTACGAGCAAATTTAAAGCAGCCCAGCCAGCAGGAAGTATACGTGCAACAGCTGAAGGCAGACAGAGACGCAGTGATGCTTCCTGACCCTCACGGTGTCAGGGAATTGTTTTTTTCTTTCCTAGCTAGCCAGATGTCCTTGGGATTTCAGTATCAGGATCTTCCACTATTAAATATCTGGTTTTAATCAACACGTTCTAAGACTTTTAAAACCAGAGATTTAATCTGTAAATATCTTAAAACTCAAGAAAAGAAAATACAGTGCATTGCTACAGTCATCCATGTCACGCGTCAATACTCCCGACACCTTTCTGCTGGCCAGAGCTGGTTTAAATCTGCGACAAAAATCCTGATTTCAGTTTTTCCTTTTTCTCTGACTGATCGCTAAATAAACTTGTTAATGACAGAATGATTTCAACCTCACCTTGAAAAACAAGATAGGGTAGTCCCCGTCTTGCAATTCTAACTTTTATGTATTTTGTTGTTAAGATTAAAATAGTGCTTTCATCTTCCACTAAACCCGAAAGGAGGTGGAAGGTACTCAGCCATTTTCAAAATTGCTTACACTTGGACTTTTAAAATTTACCTACCATTTTCTGTGTCATCACTACCAAGAAGTCATTGAAGCCGATTTTTCCTGTTCCTTCTTTATCGATATCTGATATCATTTTCTTGATCTCTTCTTTTTTAGGTTCAAACCCAAGTGCTCTCATGGCCACCTGTAAGGACAGGAAAAAAAAAAATCTATAAATCATTCAGAATTATAAACAAAACTGCAGGAGGCAAAAAAAGTTGAACTTTATGCCACATCACGTTAAAATATGCATTCCATGTCTCAAGATAAAACAGCAAGGTAAGGGGCAGACTTAGAGCAATGCTTCTCTACACAGAAGGGCACATCAAGGTGCAGAAAACAGGCACACAACCATTCGTATTCTGGAGTTGTCCTTCAGCTGATTCAGAAGTTTCCTAAACACATTCTTACCGTCGCATCCACCACCCCCAGCTCAGGGCTGGCAAGACTTTGGATGGTAAAGGCTGTATAACAGAGTCTTGGGAGAAATATTTTCTCTGAGAAAATTTGGATTTTTTATAAAGTCTTAGCATCCCTATTTTGGTTTATGCTTTTAAAATTCTTGTGATGGGCACTCAGAGCGTGAGAGATTAATAATTTTAAGGAAAAATCCCAAACTGTCACACAGTGCTGTCAATAGCAATTTCCAAGGCTACAGGAAAACAGAATGTTATTCCATTCCTGTCAAGGGAATTGCTATTAGTATTCCCTTTGCAATGAGGAACAAGACACTGAGTCATAGTAATTAAAAAAAAAAAGAGCTTATTTCAGGCCCCGTTTTAGGCAAGACGGCTAAATGGAAGACCCAGAAATGTCTCAACAAAATCACTTCAAGACACGTGACTCAGTGAAAGAAGATTCCATCCTGCCTGCAACTCTACTGAACTCTTAACAACCTGATCGGATGGCACGGACGTGGAAGGCCTTAAGGTGGTAGAGCACAGGGAGCTTAAATCAGTTAATTTTTCATTCTAGTGACAAAAATCTTTTTCAATGAATGTTGGGAAAACACAATTCAAAGACGCTGTGTGCCTTTCTGACAAAGCAGCATGCCCAAGGATGCCTCCACTTGCAGACACACACGCATGCGTGCCTACACGCTTTACTTTTTCCTCCTTTGACACAGGGACAGGCGGCAAGTTTGAAATCAGGTCCCCTCCCTATGGTCTTAAATAATACGGACATCCAGCTAGCAAAGAGGAAGGGCAAATTCTAAAAGCAAAAGAAGTCCTAATTTACTGATTACTGTTCTTCCCAAAGGACAGGGGTGGGACCGAAACCATTTTGCAATAAATAAAAGCATGAAAATGAGTAACAGTGGTGTATCCCATAGCTTGGATAACCTAACTTGCAAAGCATGCAGTCCTCAACAACACATAAGAGAGGAAAAAAACCCCCACCTTTTTAATATGCACAACCCCTTTTTGCTGTTTTACTAACAGAGAAGGAGACAGTACAGAAAATACAGAACTATCGATGTATTTTGGCCAGCCTGACCCTAAAGACACCTGATAACAGCAGTGAAGAGCTATCATTAAAGAGAAAAATGTACCTGTTGACAGCAAGGTTTCATGCTGGGGCGGGGCGGGGGGGAGGGAGAATCTCTGCCTTCCTGTTTAAAGTCATTTAGGTGCTTACGCTCCTACTGCTTTATAACCTCTGTAGAACTGTGCTTTTAGCACTAGGAAAATTCTTACCTTTAGCTCCTTAACATCAATGTTCCCGGTGCCGTCCGTGTCAAACAGGTCGAAAGCCTCCCGGATCTCCTGCTTCTGCTCCTCCGTGAGCTCCAGCTTGGGACTGGCTTTCTTCCTCTGGGACGCGGCTCCTAGCGAGGGCTTCTTAAAGCCGGAGGCCTTGGCACAGCAACACAAGAGCAAAGGAGGAAAAGGCCGCCGCCGCGGCGACGCACCGCCCCGGGAAGGGCGGGCGAGGCCCGTAGGGCAGCGATGGCCTCAGCCCCCCAGCCCACACCGCGGCCCCGGGGCCGCT
>NW_009260021.1:524994-536992 GCF_000687185.1 Egretta garzetta
GTGTGAGGAAGGGCGGGGGTGGGAGAAGCTGGGGGCGTGCGGAGGGCAGCTGAAGAGGTTGGGGGGGGCTCTGGGCTGGGGGGGCTGAAAAAGCCGGAGGGAAACTGGAGATGGACCATAAATTCAGACAAATTCAATTCATAACGCAGGCCTTGCCCCTGTCCAAAATGCCGTTTAAGGGAGATGTGGGGGTAGAAGAGGGGGCAGCTGGAGGGTGGATCACGCTGTGCCCATACTTTCAAACCAGCTCGGTGTTCCTGACTGGACAGGCACCAATCCTGCCTTTTTTTTTTGGCGTTTTCCTTGCCATTTCAAAGGGATTTCAGAAAAATAAAAACCAAAGAGTGATGAATGGTGTGGCTTTTAGAGCGAGCCAGTCCGACAGATGTATTTGCTTGCGTGAGGCATGGTACTGTGATAATTTTATAGCAACACTGGGGTAGCTGTTCCTGGATCAGCTCCAGTTGTGTTGGCGCTGGTGTTTGTGAAGGGAGGTGGGTCGGAGCTGCGCTGGCTGAAAACCAACCCAGGCAGAAAATGGTTAATTTTCACTTAGTCCCAGCCTTGCTCCATCTCAGCGCCCGGGGTGGTAGGAGGTGGTGGGGAAGCACTGTTTAGGAATAAGGAGAATCAAATCAGCCCCTAAAGCAGCCGTTTTTATTTGCAGTGATGGTTTAAAGTGACCGTAAGGCCGTCAAAAGCCTTTGCGTGCAGCTTGTTCTTATGTTGGAGACAGGTTTAAATAGGCACGTTGTCTTTTTCTGCCCTTCGATTATACCTCACACAGTGGGGTCCCAGCTGGGTTGGTGTGGTGGGTTGACTCTAGCTGGGCACCAGGTGCCCACCAACGCCCCTCCTCAGCTGGACACGGGAGAGAAAAATATATCGAGAGGCTCCTCAGTCGAGATAAGGTCAGGGAGACCCCCCCAGCAGGGTTTGGGGTTTTTTTTTCCCCTTCTTAAATATGTTATCGCAGAGGCGCTACCACCGTCGCTGGTTGGCTTGGAGCAACTGGTATTGGCTCTATCAGGCACAGGGAAAGTTTCTAGAAGCTTCTCACAGAAGCCACCCCTGTAGTCCCCCACCAGGTACCAAAGCCTTGCCACGCAAACCCAGCACAGTTGGGAATTTTGTTTGCTATTGCTGGGATGAAGAGCGTATTTTAATGAGACTGGTGGCCTCAACAGCCTGTGATGGAAAACTTGGAAGATCTCACCACTGGCTCCTCTCTCTTCACTGAGGGCAGCAGTGGGGGCTGGTGTTTCTTCCGTGCTCTGTCTGCTGCTGTGGAACTGCTCAAACTTCAGTTTTATTTTGTTCCTAACACCCTTGAGCAACTGTATTTTTCAAGAGGACATTGCCAGAGCCTGCAGTTGTGTTCATGTTGTTTGGGTTATGAACATTCAGACGTAAAGAAAGTGCATGAATACTGGCTAAAATAAGATGGTGCCTTTGTTATCAAGGGTATTTTATTGTATTAAAATTATGCCTTTGAGGAAGCTATTGGATGTCACTGTTACTCTTGTGCTGCTTGTTTTGTTAAAGCAGAGAGAAAGAGCTTGCTCTTGCCATGCTCCTGCTTTAGCATAAAGGCTTCAAACCTTGATTTCTATAACTAGAAATGTGTTTAAAATAAAGTTTGGTTTGTGTTAATGGCATGCTTAAGTAAAAGTATTGTACTGTGAATAAAATAATGGTCTCCTTTTTTCAAGGAATCAGGTTGATAGCGAAGCATCTGAGAAATGGCCACACGCCTCAGATCGGTAAGTTGAGGACTCAAATGATGCTTTATGAAGATTTGTCTTGCAGAAACATATTTTCATAGATATTTCTTCTGAAGATTACCAGGGAAGACATGAGACTGTTCCTCCATTGATGCCAACTCTAGAGACATTGCTGGGGGAAACGTGATTTTCCAAGGAATCGTTTGCTGTCGCTGGTTCCAAAGAGATCCAGGAATGTTCCACCCCTGCCAGGAATACCAGCGGCATTGTCAATGCTGCCAGATTGATTGCTCTGGAGATGTAGTTACTCCAGGATCATTTCTACACGCCTTATAACATTATTCCATGTTTTAGGGCAGATAAAGGCCGGGTTGAGGCCCCTGAGATCTATTAGACCCTGTGGCCTCTTTCTATGATTACTGCATTAAATACAGGAGGTTAGAATATGGAAAGAGTAATGTTTTGCTTAGCTCAGAAGCTCAGAGAGCTGTTTGGACATTACTGTTAGGAGTGCAATGTATGAAGCTTTCTGTTGCATTCCCTGCGGTTCTTGTTTATAGAGAAATTTCAACCTTCTGAACTATTTTCTCGTTAATTCATACGAAGCTTATGGAAGACCAGTGAGTCTCAGAGATTTAGGAAACAAAGAAAGCAAAAAAAAAAACCAAAAACAAAACCACAAACCAACCACCAGCCAAACAAAACCAGCGCAGCATCATGAACAAGCTGTTGTATTTTCGCAGTGCAACACTAGATAGGGAGTAATTCACAGCCTGAAATCAGTACAATCATGCGTAGCCTGGCTTTCTACCTGTGTTTTTTTAAACTGCTAATTAATCCAGGTGCAGCAGTTACCAGAATCGGTGTAACAGCAGCTCATTGAGTTGGTCCATGTAGTACTTTCCCAAGATGTGTGCGTCTTAGATTGCATTGCATATTATGAATGTGCACTAAAGATTACTTAAATAGTCTGCTTCTCATCACCAGTTAGAATACCGTCCTTTGCTTGGGCAAGTGGAAAACTATCATACAGAAAAACCTGGACTCTCTTATCTGTGCTGGTAGAAAATGATTCTGATACTTAGAGCCAGACAGAGGGCGTCAGTCTGCCACTGTAGAGCTTTGCTTCAGCACATCTAAGCGCAGCGTGCAGTTTGGGTGATCGCATTTTATGAAGAACATGCTGCAATGAGAAAGGGTACAGGGGAGAAGACAAGTAAAAATATCAATGGAGCGGAGTGACGGCCTTTTGAGGAGGAGCTGAAAAGGCTAGACCCCCTCAGCAGGGAGAGGGCACCACAGAGGGGAGGGGTGTGATTGAGTTTAGAGCATCAGGAAGCTGATGGGTAAAGCAAATGCAAAGCTATTGAAGTGGGGGAGTACGAGGAGACTGAACTGCAGAGAGTCCTTAGGCTCACGCATTCTTTCTGTATCGTCTGTTCTCTTGCAACTGAAAACCAAACAGACCACTGGGCCAACCCATTAGAACGTTTTTTAAATTATTTTAATTCGACCGTACTTTGCATGCACTGTTCTAAATAATTGGTTATGCTTTAACATACCTGAGCAACTGCAGTGAACTCTTCTAATGTCTATTGCAGATAATTGTCACTTTGCAGTGGATATACCTGAGCAACTGCAGTGAACTCTTCTGTCTATTGCAGATAATTGTCACTTTGCAGTGGAACCTTTATTTAAGCATGTAGCACTTAGAAACTTCTGAACAATTGCTGTCTTTGTGTGGTTTCACTGGGTTAAAATGCCGGTCGGCTTGCTAGTGTTACTGCAGAGGTGGGGTTTGTGTAGCAACAATAAGGAGCAAATCTATTTCCAACCAGGACGGAGCATTCTTTGTACAAAAGCTTCCTCAGGCCCATTGCTTGTACAGTCTGTGTTGGTGGTAAGGTCTTCAGTCTCAGTCCAGTTAGATGAGTGACCAGACCGGAATCTGTTAATTAGTGATCTGGCCATTGATTTTAAAAGCTTAAAAAAAAAAAGAAAGGAAGAACTAATGACTAACTAAAAAGGCCTTGCCTTTACCTGATTTCTTTCTTGGCTTGGAGAAGCCTGTTTCACATGCTCTGAAAATGGTTCTGTCCTTGCTAATGGTGACAGTTTTAGTGTTCTGAATTATCTGTGCCATGTGGCTGGAGCAGATTCTGTTTGCTTTACCATCAGGGCAGAGCTTTTGGAGTCAGTCCTCTTTTTCTTCCATACTATGTGAGCCACTTGGTTATGAGGCAGAGTCCTGCCAAATGCAAACCAGCGTGTGAGCCGTGCAGACCATCAGCATGTCTGGACTTATAAGTTGCTGTGATAGCACGGACATATTGGAGAGTCTTTGGGTATCTGAATTTAGACTCCTCCAATTAAACCAGCTGCTGACTAGCTGTGCAAAATTCTAGCACATTAAGCCCTCAGGAAGTTCAGAGCAGTTTACTTGTGCAGTTTGCTGGTGTATGTCTGCTTGCTAAAGTGCTTTTCTCTCCATCTCGGCAGGCTGGGAAGAAATGTACGGTGATCGGCGGGTCAGGATTCTTAGGCCAGCACATGGTGGAGCAGCTCCTGGAGAAGGGTTACGCAGTCAACGTCTTTGATATTCAGAAGAGATTTGACAATGACAGAGTGCAGTTCTTCCTGGGAGACCTCTGCGACAAAGAGGTACAGACTAACAACAGTACATGGCATGGGTAGATAGAAAGGATGTCTGTTTAAATAAATGTTCATTCAGTCAGCTTACTGAGCCTCACCTGAAGTGCTGAGACGCCTGGAGGTGTTGTACGGGTTATAAAAGGGTAAGTAGATGTGCCCCCCAACCTTTCCCTGTCAGCAGCCTAAAAGTCAGCAGCCTAAGGAGTTTTCTGTGGAACCCTCACCTAGAACATTTAAAGAAATGTACTTGATGTCTGCTTGAAGCTGAAAGGAACAGAACTTGTTTCCGTATAATGATTTGCATTACTGTTGGCTTAGATATACAGTCTAATCACAGTCACTGTTGGTAATTGCATGTGGGTGCTCTCCCTGCTAACCTCAGCTGCAGGAGAACGGCAGAATTCCTAACAGTGAAGGCACGCTAGGAGCTCTTGCCTTAACTCAGTCATGTGTGTGAGCCTTGGCAAAAACATTTGTATGCAGTGTGAAGAGACCTCCCCCGACCAGTGTAAAGTGTCATGTCTGGGAGCTTTATGGCAGTCATCTCAAACACAGACAGTGCCATGGGGTACTGCTGGCTGTTAAACCTGCTGCTTGCTGAGTTTTCTAACTCCTATCTCAGGTAATTTTGAGTCTCATGCCTGCTCATGAGACTGTTGCAAGTAGTTAAGTCTGGATAGCCTCCAGGTCTCAGAAAGTTCCCAGGTTCTTCTCCAGAAAGAAAAGATGATGTAGTGCTCTTTTGGCTAGCAAGAAGGAGAGGACACTATGAAGATCCTGGATGCTGATCTTATTCCAGCTGCTCACCTTTATGGAAGGAATGTGACTTGAATTTTAGCAGTTTTGTTTCCATGAGAAAAAGAACTGTGTTTTATTTCCTTTTTTTTTTTTTTTCCTTAGTAGACACTACTGTTGCTTCATTCCTGTCTCATGCGATGTATCTTCTAGGCCTTGCTCCCAGCTTTACAAGGCGTGTCCGTGGCGTTTCATTGTGCATCACCAGCACCTTCAAGTGACAACAGGGAGCTGTTTTATAAGGTGAATTTTATGGGAACCAAAGCAGTCATTGAAGCCTGCAAAGAAGCTGGAGTGCAGGTAGGGGCAGAAAAGCACATGGAGACTATAAGACACTGATGAGACTTTATAACAATTGCAGCATGGACCAGTTTCCACCTAGTTTGATAGAGGGGCAAAGGTCTCTGAGATACCGAATTCCTACTTGTTCTGTGAAAATTAGTAGCAGAGAGAGACTCTGCTGGTCTCCCGCTTGGTCTCTGGTATAAGCTCAGTCCATGTTTGCCACAGAAAACCTACACGTTGCAATCTTCCTGACTGCAGGAAAAGCATCCATTAAAATTTGTCCTACTAGACATCTGGGAATCACCCACAGGAGAACCCTAACCAACAAGTGGATTCCTTCATGCTTTAATAAGGGGACAGCTCTAAAGAGAGCTTTTCCAGCAGTGGGAGTATTCATGGTGTCTATTACCTATGTGAATTCTTTGTCATATAATAAGAAGGAACGCACTTGTGCTGTAATCTCAGTATAATTTGGTTTAGAAGGTCATTTTTCCCTCAAAAGAAAGAGCCAGAGGAAACCAGGCTGCTCTTCAGGCAAGTTTTTTGGTTTTGTTTTTGTTTTCCCCTAATGTTATTTTGATATCACATGAGTTTGCATTTAAATTCTTAGCAAATTTTCAAGTGCAATGCATGTGAAGATCCCTTACTTATTTTGGGCAGAGGTGTTGCCTCCAAAGCATGCATTTTGCCCAGTGTCTGCATACAAATATGGAAGTGATAATGTTTAGAATTAAATTATGTCTATCACATAGGACTCCCAGCCCCACAGTTCGTTTTTTGTTGGGGTTTTTTTTTTCTCCCCCCCTCGTGTAATAAGCTGTTGTAGGAAATGGGCCACGCGGTGTTTCCCTTCAGGCTTCGCCTGGATTCTGTCAGAGCAAGGAGTTACGTCTTGTTGGAACTTGCTGGATCTAGCCATCTTTCTATTACAAGGTAGATCCTGTTTAAAACCACATGTTTCTGATTACTCAAATACATCACTGACTTCCTGTTTGGAATCCACTAGGGTACATTTTTATCCAACAGAAACATCCAAGATAAGAATTCTTTTTTGGTTTAATCTACCGTGGTATTGTTATCATCAAGATGAGCCAATGTATCTTAAAAACACTCACTGGGTGTTAAGTGCTAAAATGTGCCAAGTCAAGTGAGCGCTCTGATTTTCTTAGAGGTGTTTTCCCCTTGACTGTCTGCCTTGGATGTTTGTTGAAATGTTTTAATCTCCTAAAGGTAGCACTAAATGATGTGACAGAGTGCGAGTTTTCTTACCTGCAGGTGCAGATCATCTTCTGTTAGCCCATGTTCTTCAAGACTGAGTTTATAATCTGTAGAATCAATTGATTAAACATTGTAATTGTCTTTACTCAGCCTTTGTAATGAATGACCCTTTTGTCTTTGGCTTTAAACAACTGTTTTCTTTCACATCTGTTGCAGAAACTGGTGTTAACTAGCAGTGCCAGTGTAGTTTTTGAGGGCACAGACATAAAAAATGGATCAGAAGACCTCCCTTATGCAAAAAACCCTATCGACTATTACACAGAGACGAAGATTTTGCAGGAGAAGGTATTTGTCATCATAAGGTTAACGTTATTTTCGATGCTTAAAACTGCCCTTCTGAAAGTAGGGCATGCCCTGGGGGACACAACAGACTCTTCAAGGCTGAACAGACCTCTCTTGTTCTCCGGAATCTCTCTTTCATTGAAAAGAAGTATCTCGCTCTTACATTGCAAAGAAAATCTGCGCAGAATCATGCACACGGAGCAATGCCTGATGGAGTTTTCAGAGTGTAACTGGAATAGAAAATTCCCTTCTTTTAGACAAATCTGTCAGATTTTGGCCCTCTTATTCTCGGCACGGAGACTAGGGAGCTGTGGATTCATCTGTTCTGTTACAGAGAGGTATGGCAGGTGGCTGCCGCTTGCGTCTTTCACGAGTGCCCCATGTCCTTTTCCCTGGGCGTGCTGATGGGTTGCTCCAGGGGATGCTTTCCCAGCAGCTCTCAAGGAGTCCAAACACATAAGTACTCAGTTATGTCTTCCTTGGCTGGTGGAACTCCTATGTAGTGTATTCATTCAGTAAAAAGAGAACAAAATAAAGCTGTGACTTAAATTACCAGGGAAGTTGAATTAAATAGTGTGTTACACTACGGAGGTTGTTTCTAGAGAAAGAATAAAAGAACTGGCAGAGATGTTGCTTTCGTTGCAAGAGCCATGTGATCTCATTTCTTTACTGGTCCAGCTTTGTTTTAAGAGCAGCTGAGGGGAGTTTTTTGCCTTCTCTGCTCCTACCCGAAGGCTGTTTCAGAACCACATTTACCTGATTTGCAGCCTGAAGGTAGAGTTGGGGTTGTGAACAAGTCACTGGGGAAGGAGAAGATGCGATGGAGATGTGGACTGAGTTAAGGAGCATGCCAGCCTAATAGCGGTGTTGTAAGCTACTGCTATTGGCCACGTGCTGAAAATATTCCTGTTAAAAAAGGTCTGAAAATTCCCCCGACATCTGAATGTCCACTGCTTTGGAGATTTTGCAGATCACCAGTACCTGTTCTATTTCAGGTTCTTAATGCTGCAGTACTTGACAACATTTTAAATCAAAGCGAACAAATGTTTTTTTCAGGCTCTCTTCAGTGTCTTGCATTTCAGTCATGGAAAGCATCTACGCTTTTTGTGCAAGAAGAATTTATACTCGCTTCCATGCTGAAGCTGACAGCGCGTCCTCTAAAGCCGAGTATTAGCCTTTAAGAATTGCTCTTATGTTCCTTGAAAAGAGCTTAATTGACAACGCAGCATAAAAACATCTGTTCCTTCGCAAGCATAACCACTTTGCAGTAAGTGGATGAATAAAGTGGAAGCTTATGAGCAGCGATCAAGTCTAGCCCAGTATGCTTGTAACGATGGCTCTGTTTTGGGTGAAGCAGTGAAAATATTCGGTGTTTATTTGTGTGTGTTGTTCTTGGATTTTTAGTAGAAAATCCAGCAGTTGTTACAAATTAGCAGAACACGGCGTTTGGAAACTCCCAATAGAATTAAATCTTCTTTAAAGATGCGTTGCTGCATCTGCCTAGTACTTGGTGCTGCCGGGAAAATGGGATTGCACCCCTTCCGAATGCGATTGAGAGGGCCCGTGATGGAAGTCTTCCACTGACTGATGAGAGAGACAGAGATTGAATTGCTTCGCGCCCTTCTTTTCTCCAACGTGTCCATAAAGGATTCGTGCAGTGAAGGAGCTTTCAAAGCTCCTCTGGTTTCTGCGGTGTTAAATGAGAGAGGCGGAGTTCCTTTCCTTTGCCTGTCAATTTATTAAGTGTTCAGTGATGAAACCAGATTTTTGTCTGTTTTTCTCATTAAAAAGAAGAGGCGGGATCAAAGGAAGGATCATTTCTAAAGATATGGGTGGACAGTAATTCTTCCACTGACATCTTCCCGAGGAGATGGGGGAACGCCCACCCCCTTTAGTGATGATCTTGGAATATATTACTAAGCCATATTTTTCTTCCCAGCCTTTTCTGATTTTGTTTTCTTTTTTCCCTTACAGGAAGTGCTCAGTGCGAATGACCCAGGCAACAATTTCTTCACTACTGCTATTCGTCCCCATGGAATATTTGGTCCTAGAGATCCGCAGCTGGTTCCCATCCTCATCCAAGCAGCTAAGAGTGGCAAAATGAAATTCATCATTGGGTGAGCAAGGCTCAGTCATTTTATAGCTTTTGCTAAAAAGGATGCAAAGCCCTTTTGGAAAGGAATAATGTTAAATCGGTAGTGGTGGCGTGGCACGGAAAAAAAGCATGTTTCTTTAATTTTTCACTTGTGATCCAGGATTCTTTTTTCAAAAATCCTTCTGTGGTAGGGACTTGTGCGCTCAGGTGGGTAGCGTTCATAATGCAAAAAAAATATCAGTGGGGAAAGCTGACATAGCTTGAGCTTCCTTTGCATTGTCTAAGGACCTGTCCTTTTAAATATGAGAGCGCTCAGATTACTTGCTGTTAATTTAATTAATACACACTTCTGGTATTTGAGGTTCTTGCAATTAAAAAGCCTATGTGGCAGTGTTTTAATATTTCTGATTATAAGATCAAAGATATTTGCCTTGTTATTGAGCCTTGTGGGAGCTTCCAGTGGACCAGCAAAATTTTAGAGCAAGAAATGGTTCAAGCTACTACTAAGGATGTTTTTATTGGTTGTGTTATGCTCTTGAAAAGAAATGCATTCTTTAATGTATAATAGATTTTTTTTATTACTTGCAAGGAGCTGGTTTGTATGTATATGTGCACACGTGAATTTGTGATTGGGGTAGAAGGAAGAAAAGGAATAGGATTGTGGGGTTTGGGGTTCGCTTTTTTTTTTGTTCTTTTTCTTCCTTACAAAAGGAAGACCAAGATCAAGCTGATCTGTGAGCAGCAAACCCCCACAAAGCTAAGGTTTCCACTTTGTGCAAGTCTGCATTCTCTTTCAGCTCAAACACGCATTCCTCATTTGAGTTTTCCTACTGCTATAAGGACCTGTATATCCCTTCCAGGAAAGCAAATAAAATAGCCATTCATGCAGGAACGTAGGAAATGGAACTGATTCTTTCTCAGAAGGTTGGATTGCAGCAATACTGCTTTTATGGCCAAATGAGCGTGGGGATGGTTTTGTAAAAAACTGCTTGTTTGATTTAGCTGGACTCTTGAAAATGATACGCGGATTCATTTTAATTTTCTGTACCTGTGTAGCAACGGGTTTACCACAGTGGGTTAAATCTGTTCCAGCTAGGGCTGAAGTTGAGGGAGTAAGTCAGAATTTCATGAGCCAAGAAATTCATAACTTAAAGCTTGTCCTTAAGTGACTTTCTTTGTGCTGGTTACCACTCCGTTTCTGTTTGTTCTGCTTCTGTGGATCAGTCTGCCGATTCCAAGACTTGCAGGGTCTGTAACACCTAGAAACTTGGGAACTGGTGAGGTTTAAAAATGGTACTGTTACAGGAACGTGAACTTCGAGGGCCTTGACAAGAGCTGGGGCAATTAACAGCCTTTCCTCTGTCTCCAAAATAGTCTGTAGTGATTTCATCTTTGTGGGAGGGTATAGCCTGAAGTTGCAGCATGAGAGTGTGGGAGAAGAGGGAACTTGGAATAAATATACCCTGTGTGAAAGTCCTTCCTTTTGCTGCAAGCAGATTTTCAGCCTAACTTGACTTAGGGCTAAACTTCTTCCTTTTGTTTGTGCAGGGATGGAAAGAATTTGGTAGATTTCACCTATGTGGAAAACGTGGTCCATGGACACATCCTAGCTGCAGAGAATCTTCAGAAAGACTCTCCCCTGTGTGGGAAGGTAAGGAAGGACCTACCAAGGGGAGGGGAGTGGGTGTCCCCTAGCCAAACTTCATCTGCAAACCTCGCTTGGCTTCCTGTGTCTGCTCTGTAGTTTGTGCTGATTTTTGTCTGTACTGAACGTCTCTCTTGGAGATGACTGGAACTTGCACACACAGATGGCTCAATTTTTTTTTCTGTCTGTGGGTATGATGAATGGTTGCCCATCTGGTGACCGTTGCGTGCAACCACATGGGCTAGGATGTATGAACGTACTTCAACCATGCTATAAAACTCCTTGTGAAGGAAATCCAGGCAGAATTGTGGGCAGCCAAGATGCGTACGTAAGAAACATAGTTATTTAGCTTTTATGATAGGGTTCAGGACAGGAGAAGCTCATCTATACTTTCGTGGCACCACTGTGCTCTGGGCATGCACTGTACGTACAGCTAGGATGCTGTAATGTGTTTCCGTTGTGTTGTGTCTTTCAGTTTGTTTGACCATTTATGAGTGATCTTAACCTCTGGAGGGTCAGAAGTAGTTGGCTTTCTTAGCAAAGAAGGGGTTCGTCACTTTTCAGACAGAGGTGGTTAGTGCAAAGCAGTTTCTCAAAAAACATGTTCTCAGTCTCCTCAGCACGAACATGTGATGGGCCATCACAGAGACAAATTTATGAAAACCGTAATGACTTTATCATCTGGCTTTTTGTCTTCCTCTCTTTCAGGCATTTCATATCACAAATGATGAACCAGTTCCTTTCTGGGCTTTCATGTCCCGTATCTTGACTGGCTTGAACTACGATCCACCCAAGTACCGAATTCCCTATTGGCTGGCGTATTACCTGGCCCTGTTCCTGTCTCTAGTGCTGTGGCTGCTGAGTCCACTGGTCACCATCAAGCCCACTTTTACCCCTATGCGGGTAGCCCTAGCTGGAACGTTTCACTACTATAGCTGTGAACGGGCCAAAAGAGACATGGGCTACAAACCAGTGGTGAGCTTGGATGAAGCCATCAACAGGACTCTGCAGAGCTACCCCCATCTACGCCGGGCTAAGGCCTGAGAAGTCCTAGATGGATTTTTTTCCTACTTGATTTTCATAACTGCTTTGACAGGTTGATGTGAACACTGAAGCAAATTTCACTAATTCTCTGGAACAGGGAGTTTTCTTGAAGCCCCTCTTCCTCCTCACCATTATCTGGGTTGAAAAAAAAAACTTGCGTAGGAGCTGTGCTAACAGTTCTTCTCTTTGCTGTGACTT
>NW_009260021.1:537004-543318 GCF_000687185.1 Egretta garzetta
CTGAACCCTATGGACTATGAATAAACACCCTGCTGTGCCCTCTTCAATCCCAACCCAGCACATCAGCATTCCTTCATCTCTCTCTCCGCCCTTGTCCTCTGTTTTGTTGCTCTGGTGACAACAGCCACCTCTTCTCATAGCTGGCTAATGAAATACTTCTCACGGCTGGTTCCTCTCTGTGGTTTGGCTTTTTTCTACACAAGGGCGATGAAAGAGAGACTCATGCCAAAAAGGAGTTCTGCCGCCGTCTCTTAAATCATTGAAGCTAGTTTTGGTGTTCCCTCCATGATTGGTGGGTGATTTGGCTTCTTCCTGAGGCATCAGAAGGAAACCTGAGAAAAGGCATGCTAGGCCTCTCTTTGTAAGGAAGCATGTGCCTCTGTTGCTGCAGGAGCCTATTTCTATTCAAAAATAACCCAAATAAACCAAGAAGAGATGACTTCCTAATTTTGTGTTCCATCTTTGAAAGGGCAGATCCCATTCTGAAAATCTCAGCACGAACAGGACTTTAATCATTCCCTTTGTGGGGGGCAGAAATATTTGCTGGGGCTGTTGTCAGTCAGCACATACTATTTTACCATTGCTCGCTCGCTTTCCCCCAAGAACTGCACTGGCTGAAGATCCTGCTGCACTAAGCTTTCATCTTGTCTGACGTGTTATTGCTGGTAATGGTGATTTTTGTGGCTTTGGCCACTTAGTACATGAAAAAAACTCTTTTCCGCAAGAAAATGGTGATCATAATGCTATGTTCACCACTCTTTAGCTTGACATTTATAGTAAGTGTACTTTACCCTATAATCTTTCAAAGTGCTTCGGTTCTGTTTTGTTTTTAAATGAAGGGTTTAGGTTAGAGTTGGAACTTCCCTCCGTGCCAGCTCCTGGCTCCCCAGGAGCTTTGGTGTTCCAAATTTCAGAAATATGGGAAGTGCCTCACTCAAATGAGCCTTAACCTCATCTGGGAGCTCGATATGCTGCTTAGAAATTAGGGGTTTTTTTAAACTTCTAGTTATTTTCTGGGTAGTTTTATGTTGGGCTATTTTTCCTGGAAGTTTTTATTTGCTGCTTTAACAGCTAACTAGTTTTATCAACCTTTGCCTTGCTCGATCTTGAAGTAAATACCAGCCAGTTGTTTGGGACAGTTCATGCAGTTCTGGTTTGCACCAGTCAGTCACCTTGGGCTTTTTTTTTTTTTTTTCCCCAGGCTGCAGGGTTAAATATTTAAAACTTGAATTCCAGAGTGCAATTCTTCAGCAGCATGTTGTTTAAAAAAAAAAAAAAAGCCCTGTGGTTCCCAGGTTTTCTGGAACCTGCTTGTGTCACCTCACATCCCATTTGAGTGGGAGACAGATGCTGCTTTCAGAGATTTAAGCTGTGTTAGCTTCCGTGTGATGCACCAACGTGCCGGCACAAATACAGCATTAATGGAAAGACCCTTCCTTCCCTCACTGTTTCTGTAAGTGTGTACCAGTGCCCCATATAGATTAAAAAAAAAAAAAAAAAAGTGACATATAAGAAGACCGCTCATATGGTGAAACCACTCCTAGCTGAGAGACATGGCTTTATTCCCAAGGTTTTTTAAAAGGCCAGGCGTCCCACCTGCTTTAAGGGATGAGGAAGGAGTGGAGTATGTTGGTTCCTTGCTCCTTTCCGTGAATCTTGCCGAACTTCTGAATTGTGTAATGGAGTCGACTGACGCTAAGCTCGTAGCTCGTTACTAGAGGAATGGCCTTTTGTGCAAATGGACAACTCAGACGCACCTCTGCTATGTGCAGTAGAGGTAGCTGCTAAAGCCAAGCTGGTGAGCGCAGAAAGCCCTGAGGGACAGCGTGTTCCAGGTCAGGTGCAGTGCTGCCCGGAAAAGCTGGCACTGCTTTTGGGACTCCTGCTGCAGCACAGCAGAGAACTCCAGCTCCTCGACTGCAGAGTAGGGATAACACTGCCCTCGCACAGAGAGGTGGTGGGAGAACGACCATACTGAAGTGAAAGGAGCAAGTACCACAATTACATGAAGTCAAACATAAAAAAATAGGTAAAAGCACGTTTTGGCCTCTAGGTGGCATTTCCCAGCTGGATCTGCCTTGCAGCTTTGCTCAGTCCCCAAAATGCTGTTTCTCGGTCCTTGGACACAGTTCCAGTGGAGGGTTACTCATCTCCCTGTGTCTTGGGAGGACTGTCAAGGTAAGAGGTGAAGGTGACAACCAGAAGGTGCTACAGAAACAAGAGGCACTGGAAGTTCAAGTCTGCTGGATAAAAACCCAGCAGGCGATATGATTACCCTCACGTGTCTGGTTAATGCAAGAAGAGCAAACCAGAGGTTTGCTTGTATGGGGGCGAGCAGTTTCCCAGAGCTGGGCATGGAAAGAAGCATTGCATCATGCTGAAGTCGGTTTGACTTGGTACTCCCTATATAATTAGGGCAGTTCCCAGCATTTCTTCTGGCACCTGACTAGCTTCTGTTTTCCAAACCAGAAGTAAACAGGCATTGTTGCTGTGGTGGAGCCTGACTTTGCTGGGCCTGTACCCCTGGCCGCAACAGAGGAGGAACCTTGCTTTATCCATAGCTGCTTCTATCCCCGATCAAGCCTCCTCCTCTCAACTCAGTTTCCCATCCTAATAAGCACCTGCACAGATCCCAGCTTGTGTTTTCTGGGCAAGCCAATGAGACCCTTCGGTACCTACCTGCCTGTGATTTATTTGTCATGCCACCTCTTTGCAACCTGTATCATGTGTGTGTGTCAGCAAGCAAACAAGCAGGAGGCTGCAAAGCAAAATTGCCATTATCAAACTTCCTTCCAAATATCTAGGGTCAAAGGCAGTTGCAATCCATCGTTCTTAGTAATGCTCAACAGGAGCTGCTAAAGACTTCAAAGACTTTCCTAGAGCATTCTTGTCAAACTCCTTATCTCTCTCACTTTGCTTTCCTGGCTTTTTCTTGCTGCGGGTCCTAATTTTGCTGACCTGAGACTGGTTTTGGTTTGACAAGCAGTGGGAAAGATAAAGGAGATATCTTCTGTTGCTTACCCTAGAGAAAGGAGAGGGAGGGGAAGAGGGGAATAAAAGTGCTTTTCTAGGTGAAGTTAAGGTAACCAAGAACCCCATCTCCCCTCTTGCGGAGGGATTGCAAAGGGGACATAGGCACAGGAGGAGTGTTACAGCCTGTGAAATACCTTTCAGTCTTGCCCTTAGAGTGTGGGGGAAGCTGTTGTCCAGACACACCTCAGGGCCAAAAAATGATAAAAAAAGGTGGCTTGGCTGTAATTATTTGAAACAGGTAAGAGGACCAATTGATGAAAAAGCAGGTCAGAAATTATCTTGCATGTCCAGTGAGCAAAAAGGCACAGAGGCAAACTTAATTCAAGCCTGACGTGGATATGTAGGAGGTTTTGGGTGGAGGATAACGTTTGCATCACGCAAGCGTGTGGCTCCCACTGTGGAAGCTCGGTACCTTCCGTGACGTATAAATACAGGGTCCTGCGATGCATTACAATGCTCAAACGCAGCCTTTTGGGCAGCTCCGAAAGGGGTACCTCTTGACTCCGTAGATCCTCACATGGTGTTCAGATCTGCTGATGCTAGCGATCACCAAGCACTGGTACTGAGTTTCCACACCTTTTAGCGCTGCAAACACTGCATGAGTGGGTTGGACTCTGCTGCCTGAGAGAATTGTTGACTGAGTTTCGCTAACGCTTGTGCAAGCCTTTGGAAAGTGCCAGGTCCACAGATGTAAGTGATGGTGCAACTTTGGTCCTTATTATGGGAGAGGGAAAGCGACTTGTTTGCCTCAGAGCCCAGAGGAAGCTTGCTGAGCTGGTGATGAGAAATAAATAGGCATCTCCCTACTTGCAACAGAGCATGTTTGAGGTGTTTCTGCTACCAGATTGCACATGTTTTACTGTCTTAGCAATGCCATCAGGCTGGCACGCGGCCACAGCCTCTCTTTTGCCCGGCATTTGCTGACAAGATCGTTTTCTTTCAGCGCTGAGAGCTCCTGACCTCCTGTGCAGGTGTGTCTTCAAGACCATGGGTGAGATTATCGTATTCTAGCGCTAAGTAGTCAAGGATATACGATTCTGTTCTGCTACCTGCTATTAGGAAGGTGAGGTCTGGCATTTTGGCAGGGCTTTGTAATGACACCTCATGAAAAACCAGTTTGATTCCCTTGTAACTAATGGGTGTAGTGGTTTTACACCCTTCTCATCGCAGCTCTGCTCAGTCTCTACTGAGGCTTTGGTTTTCTGTCACCTTGGCGAGGGCCCAAAGGGTTGATGGGTTAGTCACCTTCCTTCCGCCATCGGTGCAAGGATGGGGGACAGGTAGTTACACTGGAGAAAGTGTTATCAAAAAAACCCAGGACATGTTCCAATGGAGTTTGATGCTCTGGAGTGGTGTTAACTGCTTTTTCGTGACTAGAAAATACTTAAAAATTCTTAAGAATATATTGTCATAACTGTTCAAATACAAGCTGGACTGGTCAGGGAGGCTGCACGCCTCTGGGCAGAAGTCCATTGCTGTCCTAGGAATACAAGAATTGCTGTACTCCTCGGTACAACCACCTTCCCATAAAACGGGCTGCCTGGATTTCAAGAGTTGAGCAGGTTCCTACCTCGTAGGCATCGCTGTTTCTAAAGGTATGTGTATAGCACCTCTGGAAAGGAAGGAACTGTAGAGTTATGCAAACTGGTTTTAAACTGGCCGTTTCTGGAAGCAGTAGCAGCGTGCCCATGGCAGAAGAGAGCTCAGAGCAGGTTGATTTGCCCTAGCAAGGAGAAATTACAGTATAGGCAACACTGCCATTCGCAGCCAGCCGAGCCCGCTAGCCTGACCTCCCACGTTGCTAGCCATCAGCTTTCCTGTGCCCGCCTCGGGGTGGCTCCTCTACTGCGGGGTGGCTGAGGGATCCCCTCTGGGACAGCTTCTGGGCTTCAAGAAACGGAGAGCTCATCTGCTGATGTTTCAGAGCACTGGCAGTGTTTAATGCCTGCTGCTCTTCTGAAGAAAAAAAAAAACAAAACAAACAAACCAACCCAAAAACCCCCACCAAAACAAGCCAAAACCCCAAACCAGCCCCCCCTCAAACAAAAAAGCTCTCACTGTAAAGTGTCTAGTTTACAGCTCAGTCCTCAGTTTTTCTGGTTTTATTTCTTGGATGCAAGTGCCCTTCATGCTTGCCACGTTCTCTCTCCTGGACAGTTCTCTTACACTACAGTCAAGTCACTTCTGTGCCTTTTTTTAAATTTTTTTTTTATATTTTTTTTTTACCTAAATGGCCTGAGTCCTTTAAATCTTTTGCTGTCAGGCATTCCCTTCAGCCTGCAAGTGGTTTCTGTGGCTGCGCCTTCCTTGTGTGGTGTAATTCCCACGTCTTGCTGATCCCAAATGATCCGCTTTGCAGTGCACTAAGGATTTAGGGGAGGCAGATGAACAACAGTGAAACAAGCGCTGGCCAGTGCTAGCTGTGAAACATCTCTGAGAGGTACTTGTGCTCATCTTGTAAAGAATATTCAGGGAGAATCCATTTCTGGTACTCCAGGCTGAAATTCACCTACAGCTTTTACAGAAAAGTAATGTTTCCTAAGTGGAGATGGGGAAACAAGGCTCTTCCGCCCTGCTGCTCCCTCCTCCCCTGCTGCAGGAGCCTGTGCTGCTGGAGAAGGTTGTGTTGTTGAAATGGAGCAGCGGGATGTTCCTCCTGCTTTGGGCTGGGCTGGCTTCTCCAGCACACCTGGATGGCAGCCCTACCTGTGCCTTTGGCTCCTGGCCCCAGGAGGGATCCAGATCTGCAGCAGGGTGGGGGGAGTTTTGAGCCAGACCCTCTTGGTTTTAACCTGGTACAGAGGAAAAAATGCCCCTCTTGGATCCTGCCCCTGGACTGATGAAGAGAAGGGGGTTGCTGTTGACTTCAGTAAGCTCAGGGTTTGCTCCGGAGGTCTGCAGGTTAGCTGTGCTGCCGCCAGGTGAGGCTGGTCTTGCCAGTGAGACTGAGTTGGGTGGCGTTCTCCTGAAGCATCATGTGTTTGTCAGTATTTAACCTGTAGCTGCTAGCCTGGAAAAGCTGCTACTTCGTGCAGTGGTAGGAGTTACAGCTTTACTGGCTTCAGAGTAGCATCGGGCTTGGAGCTCTTGCTGTATATATTAGCAAAAAGGCCGGGTTTCACTCCCCCTACACATGCACACACACGCTGCATATTGAATGGATTCTTAACATAAATCTGGAGTCCTTATCCCTAAGCCTCTTCTAGAAGCTTAGAGAGATGATGTTCCTGGTCTGGTTGCCTCGGTTAAGTGCCTGAAGTGCAGAAAACTGACTTTCCCTA
>NW_009260021.1:543368-553810 GCF_000687185.1 Egretta garzetta
TGGCCCTGTGGCGTGGTGCTCTTCCAGATGTTACACAGGCCTCCCACTTGCTGGCAAAAAAACTTCTGCCTCTGGCCACTGCTGTGATTTTGAAATGCCATGTCATTAAATACGGAATATGCTCCTGTAATTATGAGGAAGAAAAACACCCATCAGGGTTTCTGTGCCTGCTGGTGTGAGTGACATCCAGCTATACTCTAAAAAAAAAGAGTGGTTTATCTGAGAGCTTAATTGGGATGAAACCACAAAGGCTTGTTTGGGATGGATGGTCCCTAGCTGTTCAGGCTGCCGAGCGCCGCAGATGGACTTGCTGAGCTTTGTTTGCAGTATGGGGGTACTGTGAACGGTGGGGGCACGACAGCCCTGGAAATCTGCAGCTCAAGGTAAGCTGTCTGCGTGGTTGGCCATGGTTATTTTCAACTGAACAAAGAGTGTGAAAAGCCTTTCCTACAGGGGGGAAAAAGAAAACAAAAACCAGCTGCGTTCCTATCCTACTCTTCTTGCTGGGAAATAAAAGGCAAAGCTGTGGTTTACATCAGTATTCTTGTATACTAACGTATACGCATGCAGACTACGTGTCCCCTGGTATCTGATGTCTCTGACCCTCAGGTGCTGCCCTAGTCCACGTGAGAAAGACAGAAGGTCCCTTTCCATGTTCGGCCAGGCCCAGAAGACAACTGTCCTTGAGACTTCCATCTTTCCAGAGTTTTCAAAGTGTCCTCTCTCTTTCTTGCTGTTAAGTGGGAACCCTGAGAGGTCCGTGATGTTCGTGCTGTCCTCAGAGCATCGCTTCTTTGCTTCCCTTCAGCAACAGCCGTGGCTCGGGGAGTTTCCCTGCTTTCCTCTTTCCCCGGGAAGTGGTGCTGGGCAGCCACGTGCTAAGTGGTGAGGAGGGCGCAGTGTTTCAGAGACTTGATGTTGCCCTTGGTGATCCTCCTGCGCAGACCTTCAGTCTCTGACATGCATGAGCTTGATTCCCCTTGCAATTACATTTCTGCAAATGAAGGCAGCTCCCCTGAGGTGAAGGGCTACGCTGCTTCAAAACAGATGGGATAGAGAGAGCTGGAGCTGCTGGATAGGTCTCGAGTTTAATCGCAGTGATAAGCGGGTACCTTTCGTACAAGGCAGGTACGGGCATTGCCACGGGGGAGCAGTGCGCTGGCAGGGGACGTGGGTACCTTGGCACTGGAGAGACCACAGGCATAAAGGGAAGGAGCCGCTGCGTGTTGCTGCCCCTTCCCAGGGCTGCAGTTCACAAGTCGGTCATGGCTTCTTAAATAAAACGAAACTACCCCATTTAAATGGGAACTTAGCTGAAAGGGGGACTAGATACAGCAGAATAAAGTCCCTTTTATTCCACCGTAGGTTGTCCGTGTGTGGCAGGTGTAGCAGCATCATAGTTCTCCTGTGGCTTTCCCAGACAAGCCGTAGCTCTCCTCCTGCTTTCCTCCCAAGAAGCCGCATGTGGCCGGCGTGATGTACAGCAGTGAGCAGGCAGATGCTCTCCTTCACGTGCTGCTGCGCAACGGCCTTGCGTCTCGCAGCTGAAGTTAACGTCGGTAGCGTTTGCAAACCGTGGCTAAATTAAGTGAGAGAGAATGTCTCCTTTTGTCCCTTCTCTCAGGAGCGTTGCCAGAGGATTAGCACGGCGTGGAGAACCCTGCGTGGGACTGATCCGGATTTCAGGCTGGAGTAGCAAGGGAGCTGGCTCCTGAAATGGAGGAAGGCTGCGTGAGGTCAGTGCTGAATCAGTGGGGCTCTGGGCGGCATCGGGAGGTTGAGCACAGAGGCTGAAGATTGAGGAGACTTTAGAGAGTCGAGTTTGGCAGGACTTGGCTGGTAGTTTGTGTTGTGGAGAAGCGTCTTGCGTGGCGTTTCTTTCTATCTCACTGGGCTACGTGCCGCGCGGCGTGTCTTTCGCTAACAGCTTGCGCGCCCAAGTTGTTGTGATGAAGCTGCCAGCTCGAAAATAACATTCTCTGCTGTTCTACCTTGCCACCACACCCCTGACTTTGAGACCTGGCTTTTGTACATATGCTTGGACCTGTATTTTCAAGCTAATAACAAAATGTTACTTAATACTGCACCTATCTCCTCTGAGTTAATTAGAAAAGCAATTCTTTGCTGTGTTCCTTTCCTCTGAGGAAGGGAGCAATGCCGATAGGGAACTAATGTTTTAGCCTGCGTATGTGGGGCAACAGAACAGTTGTCTGCATCCAGTAAAACACCACTCAGCACCTGTGCGTATTGTTTTAGGATCTCCTTATCCGTTCCTTTTGGTGTTTAATATTGGGGTGCTCATAATAGGTGCTTTTTTTTTTTTCTTTTTTTTGAACATTCATTGTGGAACAGTGTGTTCACACTGGGTAAAAAAGCGTTGTCCTTAGACCCTGGGGTGTCCCTTCTGCTTGCTTGGCAGAGGACCTATTGTACCCGAAAGGCTGGCCAAGCTATTAGTCACTATGATTTCAGGAAAGAACGTGAACGAACCTTCAGCAAACAACGGGATGACTCAGGGGTTACTGAAAATAAAGCTGCACTGTCAGCTGGAGCCCTGAAGCAGAGGATGCTTTACTGAGGTAGGGTCTGGGCTGCATTTTAAACACTTTACATTTTCCTGAGCTGGACACCCCTCTGTGCCCGCTCTGAGCTGAGGGTGTGGCTGTGAGCATTACATCTCCTGTGCTTATCTCCGCTGGGATCGCCAGCAGCCTCTGGGGAAGAAAGCGCAGCTGAGCCTGCGCTGCTGCTGGTGTGGCAGCGTGAGCAGATCGGAGGGAAAGATCTGGGGCTGGAGTAACAGCGTTGACATCAGGGCTTTTCAGGCGTTACCTTCGTTGTGCTGCTGGGAGCCAGGGATGGGTTATCAGCCCTGTTAATGCACATCCCGGCCCAGCCCGCTGGTGGTTCGCCCGCCATCCTACAGCAGATCCGTCGCAGAGCTGCGAGGAGGGTGCAGGAGCGCTTCTCTCCGGCAGCTCATCTGCTACAGACTCGGCTTTACTCCTGATGGGTTCAGAGGGGCAGGGGAAAGCGTGGGCTGGTACAGAGGTGGGAAGAGGTCCTGACAGATGCTTGGCTGGGGTTCATCACCTTCTTACCAACTTGCAGCAGTCCTGGGCTGAAGCCCTGACTTCTCAGAAGTGCTCTAAACTCACGTCCCCGACCACCGGTCTTTAGGAATTGGGAAAAAGTGTTTCCAAGGGTCTGGCTGTGTCCATTCGGACTCACTAAAGCTGGGCCTCGGGGATCTTGCGGTCACCACAGCAATTAGAAGGGGAAGTAAACTGAGGAAGAGCAGAAATACCTGGCAATTTCCTCTGCAGTGAATGGTGATAATCACACCTGCGTACCTCATTTAATTAGTTAGAACTAGACAATTGCTGTTGAGTGCTAATTACAGTGACAGTCCCTGATGCTACCTGGGTACCACTGCTGTAAGCGGCTCTGAGGCTCAAGGGCTTGCCGGTACCGGAGCAGCAGTGGGGTGCCTGCTCCCCCTTCCTGCGGGGCAAGCCTGGCTGGCGGTGCCTGGCCCGAGAAGAAATTCAGTGGGGTGAGAGGCTGGGGGGCTGCTCTCTGCTGCCCCATTGCAGCACGGGGCTGGGGAACATGGCATTTGCTGGAGAATGCGAGGAATGTAGAGGAGAGCTTACAGGGAGGGGAGACCCTGCCGTCTGAATGGAGAAACCTGTTTGATTCCCCTGAAGGGCAAAACACACCCAAGTCTCCTCCTCAAAACAAGGCTTGGCTTCCAGGAGCCAGCCCTCTTCGTCCTCCCGGCAGGTAAGCTCTCAGCTTCGCCCACAGCCGCCTCTGCTGCCTGGGAGCTTGGTGGCAAACTGCTCCACATCGGTCTTTTGGGGGGAAGCCGCAGCTGAGGAGCCTCCACAGGTAGGGTCGGGCAGGGAGGCTGGTCCTCTGAGCCTTGCGGAGGGCAGCTTGGGGGGCTGCTTCTCTCTGTGCTTCACCTGCTCTCTGCCTGGGGAGGGAGGGGAGGAGGAGGAGGAAGGCTTGTCCTTTCCTGACCGGCTGACGCAGGGATCTGGTGAGGATGAGGGAGACTTGAAGCGGTACCTTAAATCCTCCTCCTGCGTGGGGAAATGAAGGTCTTTTCTGTAGTGTTGGACCAAAGTGTGGATCTAAAATGGTACTTGAGTACTACAGGGGTGGTGTTAGTACAAGTACACAAATGAGGCAGAAGAGGGGAGGTCTGGGTATGGGGTATGGGTCTCTGTTGCTTGCCCCATCTGATCGCTAAGTTCCCTCCCTGCCCATCGCCCCACGTCTTTCTAAAATCTGTCCCCCTGTTAATTTACCGGATAGAGCGGGGGGCATGGCAGTGAGCTAACCGGGGAAAAGTCTGTGGGTGGGCGGGAGTGAGCAGAGTCCGGGCAACACGGGTAAAATGTGACCCTGTGGCCTTTGGCAACCTCTTGAGAGGCTTGGGGTAAGCTGCACCACTTTCTGCCTCCCCAACGCCACCTCCCCAGGACGAGTGTGGGATGGAGAGGGGTGCAGGTAGAGATTTTCCTCTCCTCCTGCTCTGCCTTGTTTTGTTTTTCTCTGTGTTCATATGACATCAGCACCCTGGGAAGGAGGGGATGGGAGTGGTAAAGCTGGTACAGAGGAGTCGAGCACCTCCCGCAGTCCTTGCTTCGTCCTGCCTCCAAGCGTGGTGAATGTCTTCTCCGTTTCCCCATCCCCACCGCTCTGCTCAGCCCTTGGCTGCTCCGGGACAAACCCCTCGCAGGAGGACGAGCTGGATTCACCACGAGCTGGGGAGCAGAGATGTCCTCCCTCGGCAGATTGATCAGGGTGTTGTACTTAGGCTAGCTTATTCTATTCATCCAGCCAAAGAAAAAGCATTAAATTTGTTCCCCCAAATTTACCATGTTTTAATTGGAAGTCCCGATTTCCACAAAAGGCGGATTTTAGTTTTCTTTTGTAAAAATGGTGCTTCTTCTTGTCAAAACTTTGTACCATCTCCGCAATGTCGTGAAGCTCGCAATGTCGTGAAGCTTCAATGAGATTTTCTGTCCTGCTCCATTTGGGGGTCTGTGATACAAATGCAAAGCTCCACCTTTGAAAGCAAAACAAACTTTTCCTTCCTTCTTGCTTTCATCTTTAGACATCAAGGCTTAAGTTCCATGGCATGTGGGTGCGGTAAACATCCTTTACATCCTTCTTCCTTTTCAAATACAGAAATTAGTTGAGCAATTAGGAATTAATGCCTTGTAATTAGGGTAATGAAACTGTATACCCAGTATAGAGAAAAATGATCTAGTAATTTTTGGCAGTAACAGCAGCGAGTTTCTGCGTTTGGGGGTGGCCATGCTGCGTAGGTTCGTACAGCTCCTCGCACAACAGAGCCCCAAGATGATCTCTGGGGATAGAGCGGCATGCAGACCTGCCTAATTAAGTTTATACCACACTTCCCTGACTTCAACAGCTCACGTCTTTGCCAACTTCAGCTGGTCAGACTGAATTTTTTTAATTTTTTTTTTTTTTGTGGGGTATGTGGTTGCAAGTGAATGAAAAGAAATGATAATGGTGCATTCGCAGCTTTACAGCTGCTGTCTCAGACATGGCTGAAACACGCCTGCATTGCTCATCTTAACGAGTCCTGTGCAGGCTTCCCCATGGCAATTGCAGGTTTTCATGCAGTTTTTCCCCATGCTCGGGGCAGAAGAGGCATTCACTGCCCCCAGGTAACGGTGACCAAGGTCCTGAGGAGCCGTGGTGCTGGGCTGAGGCTCTTCACACAGCCGCAAGTGCTTGATGCTTCCGCAGTTCGTATTCAGGGTGGTGTTGGCCACCCTGGCAAAGGTGTGCGCACAGTGTGATGGCCATGATGCAGTTTAAATGATTTGACTTGGCATCATGGAAGAACTGTGGCAGAGGCATAAAATGTCGCCCACAGCGGAGTAACCATCCGTCCTCTCCAGCTGCCAGACTCCTGGTTCCTGGGGAAAAGAGCCTCCTCTGGTAGCCTGGCTTCTCCTTAGAGCGTCTCTGCATGTGCCGAACAAGGTAGCGACGAGCTATGGTATTGCACGGGCCTGGAAGGGTTGATTTAAGGTTGCCTGGACTGCTTCAACTATTGCATTCCTCATCGTTCGCAAGCTTGACTTTAGAAATCTCCTAGTGCTTCTGAAGTATGACCAAGTGTAGATGTAGCAGGATCAGTGCTGCTATTTGTCACTGCACGGAAAAGGGGGAAGGCAAGAGTTAAAAGCTGGTCCTTCAGAGAAGCTAAGCATTGTCTAAAATGGGAGGACTTGTTGCTCAGCCCATACCGTTCAGCTGGGCTTTAGCATTATAAACTTTTCTGCTGTTCAGAGGCGGCTATGCGTGAGTTTAGCTCCATTTAAAAGCCTGCAGCCCTCCAGTTGCTCCTAATACTGAGCTGATATCAGGACACTACGTGTTATTTGCCATTGAGGGTCAGTCCAAGTCCTGGAGTGTGCCTCAGGCTGTGGGTCAGGACTGTCAGACTGACTGACAACCTCCTGCTTCAAATGCCTTCAGCCACCTGTGTGCATGGGGTGGGATGAGATCCTAAATCGCAGGCTCTGAGTCCACAGCATGAAGCCTGAAGTGTAATTCCTGTTGCCACTCATTTCACCCAAGTACGGACGGTGGGACGGAAGCATCCATCCTTCCCAGGCACGGGATGTCATTCCAGTCAGAGGTGAAATAAATCTAGTTTTAAGAATGCCGGCTCAAAATGTCCCAGCCACTGGGCACAAAGTGCTAATCCAGCGTAAATTCCCTTTACCGGTTCAATTTTGCTGAAATGACTTTAAAGGGTTAACTTTGGTCTGGCAGGGTTTCTGCTAGATCAGGTAGAGTGGATCCACGCTGCTCTCGCTTCACAGCAGGTCAGGTAACAGCTGACATAAAAGCATAACATTGGCACAAAGTTTGCGTTGTGTGCTCTGGCTAATGCAGGAGAAATGCAAGTCTGTGCCCACGCCTAATCCCGGTCGCTGGGGGGAGGTCTGACCGTGCTCAGCTCTGGATTAGCAATCCTGCAACCTGGGGCAGGGTGTCTCCTGGCTGCATGTAACCTACGTGGAGAAGCTTCCTCTCCCCGGCTTTCCTTCCTGTGGGTTTGTAAAAGCTGGGCTTGATCTGCAGCGTGTTAAACCAAGGTCCCACCTTTCACCGTATGGGCGGGAGAGTAGGGACTTGGCCCCTGATTTAGGTCTGGATGAAAAAATTCGCAGCAGAGTTCAGGAGGTTCAAAGGAAGAAGGTTCAAACCTTTTGCAAGCTTTAAATACATTTTAATTTGAGGACCGTGAAGGTCAGAATAGGCATCAATTATCATTAAACCAGGATATTCTTCCTCATGACTGACCTCAGTTCTGTTTGCGGCTGAGGGCCGGCATTCAGGTCGCCGGCCAAGTCCTCCATTAGCCCACAAGTTCCTAGCTGGTGAAATGAGATTGGGCTCAGGGGAACAGGGGGGCACGTGAGAGCTCCTTGGAAGGCAGCGGGACAGCACGGGCGGTCTCTGCGAGCGGGCAGCAGAGCCCAGAGGCGCTGCCTGCGGGACCGGCATCGCTATAGGCAGGACGGGATTGCTTTGCAGCCGGTCGCACGAGCGATGCTGCGTGGGCTTTGGGACGGAGGAAAGTAATACTGGTTTAGGACACAGTTTGTTGTCTGTTAATGACCTTAAGTCATTAAGAGTCGAGTTCCAGCTCCATGTTGTGTGGACCTAGGGAAGGCAGCAGTGCCTGGCTCCGCTGTGGGGGGTACCTGTCCCGAAAGGGTCTGGCTGATACAGCATTTCCTGGATCCCAGGGGCTGTGATCCGTAGGGATCGCTCCCTGCTAAGGGTAAGAGAGGGGTCTGTGGTGCCTGAGCTGTCTCTCGTGCAGCCGTCTCACCGTGCGGCTCTCGCAGGGGCCAGCACGGAAAAGCGAGCCTGGTGCCCCGGACATCAAAAGGAGATGCCATCCTGAGAGCGGGGAGCAAGGCATCGGGCACAGGAGCCGGGAACAGGAGCATCGTAGCATGAACTGGCTGGCTGGCCTGGGCTGTGCGGACAGTTCGGGCCTTCTTTTTCACCCCGTGGCGCTCCCCGGGAAAGCTGTATTTACAGCATCAAAGCAGCCCTGCTTCCTTTCCCAGGGCATTCATTTAGTCCTCAGAACTAGGTCCAACGTCGGATCCAGCTCATCACCAAGATGAACGGCGGGCGAGGTGGCTATTAAGCGCAAAGGGGCTATTACCGCAAGCGCCCTACAAACTCCTGACAACAGCAGGCTAAAAAATTATTAACGTTTTAAAGTTGCAGTTGAGCCATCAAAAAGGAGGATGGCTGGCAGGTTTTTCTTCTGTGCGTTTGCAGGTAATAGGAGCTGCAGTTGGCTTTTAAAGAATAGTAAGTGTTTCATCTCCTGGCATATAATTACATCTTTTTTAAGTGGCTTACATGGAAAGCAGAATCATTCCCAATTAAGTGATGGGCTGCTGATTTCAGGCGCTCGGAGAATTTATGAGCAAAGAGCGCTGGTCTGGCTGTACATCAGCTCCTTCGCAGAGGACTGCGTGAGCGGGCAAGGACGTATCGCCCTCTCCCTCCCCAGCTGCAGCCTCCGTGGCCTCGGGGAGAGCGGTGGCCATGGGCACGGCTGTAGTTACCCCCTTGTCCATCCCAGGGGCTGTGATCCGTAGGGATCTCTCCCTGCTAAGGGTAAGAGAGGGGTCTGTGGTGCCCGAGCCATCTCTCGGCTCCTCTGCGGGTACCAGCGCTGGCGGTGCCTGCTGTCGTGGTCGTGTGTGTCTATCGCCTGCCCCTGGGCAGCCAAACTGAGCTCTGCAGCCTGTTTCACGTAGCAGAGCCGCCTGCTCGCCCGGCAGGGTGAGGGTTTTCCCCCGGAGCCGCTCTCTGAAGCGCTGCCGAGGGGCAGAGGCGCTCCATCCCATCAGCAGCAGCCGCATACCTACCTTGAAGCTGCCTTAGAAACTCAAAGCGCCTTGAAACACCCGAGGCAGGGCAGGGACCACCGCAGCACCCGGGAGCGTGCAGGGGGAGAGCTGAGCTGGCTGGCTGCCCGCAGACGGACGCGCCCCGCAGATTAAAATCTAAACAAGGTTTCAGCTCCCCTTTCCGTTTTAAACAGCTTGTAATTGCTTTCATTCACGTGACGAGCATCCTCAGAGTTGGGCTCTTCGGTGGGAGGCGGCGTGCTGGCAGGCACCGTGCCCTTCCTGCCCACAGTCAGCGGATCGACTCCAACGGGAAGGCTGTCTGTCTGTCCAGCTCCGTCGCAAAGCTGCTTCTGCACCCCAGGGCTTCCCAGAGGTGGGCATACCCTGCACGGGATTTCAAGATTCCTTGGTCAAGGGTCTTGGTGGTGCACTGTGCCTTTGAAAATCAGGGCTTTTGTGTGAGTAGTTAGCATGGATTTCTCTAGCAGCTCCGTTGGAAGCACACCGTCCCAGGGCGCGCTCTAATAGGATTTCGGTCCCGCACAGGCAGAATATTCCTTTCTTGTGCCGGGGGTGCTCATGTTGGATGCTTTGTCAGCAGGACTTTAGCCATCGTAACACCCATTTTTATGGGTCTACTGTTGCCTGGGAGGCCCCAGCGTGACATCCCATGCGTTTGAAAGCTGAGCAGGAGTTGCAAGGAGCCAGCGTATAGGTTGAGGGACTCTCCATGGGGGTGTTCCAGCCATGCTGTACTGGAAACACAAGGCTGAGCTGGACTGCAAATCTCAGATGATGATATCTTGATGAGGCTTATAGGGAAGGGCTGGAGAGAGGAGCAGGAGGGGGTGAGGGCAGGCCTGGAGATGCCTCTGGCTTGTGAAGTGCTCTGCACAATTAAGGAGATTGTAAACCACCATAACTGGGCCAAGTTCATCCCTGCTGCTCCCTGAAATCAGCCCTGCGTAGCTGATGGAGGAGGAAACCTGGCTTATCAACAGAGGTTCTCCCGGTAATATCGCTCGGATGATCAACCTCGCCTCCTCTAGCGTGCCCGGCACGCAGCTCCACCTGCGCTGTGTACCCGACACCTGCTATCGCAGGGAGGGGAGAGGCAATTTGGGCTTAATTGCCTGGAAGCTGGTCAGGTCCTGACTCATAAAGGGCTGTGAGAACTTGGGGAGAGGAGGTGAATTTGAAAATTGCTCTGTCTGGTGGCCAGCACGTCACTTTTTCCCCCGTGTAGGACCAGGGCATGGTGGCAGTTTCAGCTGACCCTGTTTCTCTGCTGTTATGATCCACGCTGGAAGCATCCTGTGAAGCCAGAGCCTCAGTAAGGTGCCGGCCTGTCTGAATCTTGGCCAAACCTCTCCAGCAAGAGGGAAGGACAGGTCTGGGAAAGGAGGAGATAACAGATGAAAGTTGTGGTGGTGGTAGCAGGGCTAAGCAGCACACCGGGGATGACCGTGGAGTGGAGAAGCCAGGCAGCAAGCC
>NW_009260021.1:555008-556191 GCF_000687185.1 Egretta garzetta
GCGGAGTTATCTATTTAGCCCATTGTAGCAGAACCCCATTTCGGAGCAGTACGCTGAGATAAAGGGTGGAATGGTCCGTGCGTGCTCCTCTGCTCCCCTGGCATCCAGTGCTGGGCATGAAGCAGGTACAGAAAATCCAAACTCCAACAGACTGTCCCAACTCTGCTCCCAGGGTAGGATTTCACCACAGGCACTAATGAGGGCGCAAGCAGGCCACCACCAGGTATTCCTGCAAAACACTCCCGTGGTGTCCTGCTCCCAGCCAGCAGCCGGGAGGGGAGCGCCGCTCCTGTAGCCAGGATAAAGCTTCACCTCTTGGCTGAGAGCAGAGGGTGGCAAGGAGCCGTGTCCATCGGAGGAGCAGAGCTGCGCTGAGGCAGGTCTGTCCTCGGGGTCATGTGAAGGTAGACCCTGAACTCAAAGCTTGGGCTCTGGGTAGGGCGTTTAGTGAATTTTAATAGGGGAAGAGTCTTCTCAGGGGCTTTGGGTTGTCCTTTTTTTGGCTAGGATCGTGGTAAAGGAGACGTTGGGAGTGCTGTGGGGAGGCTGTAGTTGGCAGCTGCTTTGCCTTGTGAACTCGGGCTGGCAGTGATGAACCTGATACAGCTCCGCGGCTAGACTTGCACAATTTCTTTTTTATTTTTTTCAGAATTAGCAACACTGAACCCTTTCAAAAGTACATGCGAGTTTCACTAAGGATTCTTTCCCAAGAGAAAAGAAGTTAAAACCTGAAACCAAAGGCTAACTTAAACCTTTTGTAACGAAACATTTTAATGTTATGCTTTGAAACTATGTGGGTGTTTTCCTCAATTTTCATTTAATTTTGTTTAAAACGTATGTAGCAGCATAACGTGAGACTAAATCCTGTGGCCGATTTGCCATGATCTCCTTTGTATTTTTCCATTTGCCAAAAGCTCTGTTCTCACGTCAAACCAGAACAACCTTTCAGCAAATAAAAGATCCTCCATCTTTTGCCCATTCCTTAACGATGCCTGAGTAACGAGTAAGCCCATAACCCACTGATTTCCCACTCCTCTTAACGTTGCACTGCTACATTGCAAAAGCAGATTACGGAGAGGGGAGACGGATGCCCCCCTCTGCATGCCAGCAGCGGGGCACGATTTGAGACCTCTAAAGGACAGGACACAAACCCGCTCCGGGAGTCGAGACGGGCGAAGCCACG
>NW_009260021.1:556389-567662 GCF_000687185.1 Egretta garzetta
GGCCACGCCAGCTCCTCCCAACAAAGAGGCAGGGGTTTTCTTTGGGCTGCATGCGGCCCCGAGTAGCGTGTTGGGTCTCTTCTTTTATCCTCTTTATTAAATAGACTCAGATGGCACCTGGGGACTTGGTTTTCCTTCCCTCAAGCTAAGGCAGTCAGGAGTTAACCCCTCCTACAACAGTGGTGCTGCCCCTATGTAAGAGGCTCCCAGTCACCCACTGCATGGCTCAGGGCTCTTCCCTTCATTACAGGGTGAACCCATGTTGTCGTTTTTGGTTTTTTCTTTCTCCCCAGCTTTTTCCAGTCTGCAGCCTACATTTTCTATGGATACACCTTCACTGCTTGGGGACTAACCATCCTGGCTGTAGCCTTCACAGACTTATTTTCAGTAAGGGCTTGTTCTTGTAAGCTGCCCACAGGAGCCTGGGGGTTTTAAGGATCAGAAGATGAACACTCCTGCAGGCATTTATCCTGGGAAACAGGACCACTTTGATTCTGTTACCTCCCGTTAAACCTTGTTACGCAGACGGGCTTTTGTGAAGCTGTTTCTTCAGAAATTCAGCAGCTGGTTTGATTCAGCCCTGGAGGGGTTTATTGCAGTTTGCTCACCCGGTTTGGGGTTTGTTTCTCCTGGCCAGGGTGTTCATAACCCCTGCGTCCAGCAGCGCTGGGATCGGGGCTGGCTGTGACCGCTCTTAGGGCTTCCCCTGGTTTCCCTTACTGTTCCCAGCGCAGGGGTTTCTCGCAGAGCCCTGTGCTTCTGCGAGTAAAGCATCTTTGTTTTGTTTTAAGGGAAGAAGCCTGGTGAAATTGGTGCATATTTACCAGCCTTTTTTTTTTTTTCTTTTTCCTCCCAAGATATAAACATTTTGGAAGGAAAAAACAACAAACCCAAACCACTTTCCCCAAATATTATTCTTAACACTTGCTGGAAAAACACAAGTCCCGGGGTTGTGTAGGATTTGAAGCATCCATTCAGGGCTGCGTGTGCAGAAATACCCGTGTGCAGTGACTCGACCGAGTCCAAGGAGAAAGGAGGTTTGTAGAATAGAAAAAGGATCGTGTATTTATGCCCAGCTACAGATGAAGCCACAGAGAAGGATTCAGCGTGTAGATTCTTGGTGTAAGTGTCTGTGCGGTGCGTGGGCTGCAGTGTTTGTAACCCACAGACGTCGCTGGCAGCTCTTTGGAAGGTAGGCGGTATTTGAAGTTGCACCCTGTTGTGCTCTGCGTGGACAGTACATGCGGCTCTGTGAGTCACAGACTTCTTAAAATAGACAAAACCCAAGTTATTTTAGCTCAGGAGAAGTCTGCAAGAAGATGCAGAAGGAACTGAGTTCTGTCGCTCATGCTACCTAGGAATTTTCCCTGGACTTTGCGTGTGACAGGGAGGTCATGGGTGGACGTATCTGGGTCTTGAGTCTTACCTGCAGCAATGCCCAGCCGTCCCTGCTGAGGGGGGAGCCGCTCCAACAGGCGAGTTTGGGCACTGTGGTCAGTCTGGGGTTTTTTGGTTTTTTTTTTTTTATTGCTTGTTTGATTTCCCTCTAGCAGGTCATGCTCACAAGTTCACGCCGGTCCCATCTCCCTCGCTGCCCAGGTAAAAGACTTGCTGTCGCACACCACAGCCCACCGAGCGCCAGGGCTCTGTCCATGTGGGAATCCTCTCTAACTGGGAGGAAACGCAGCGCCTGCGCTGGCTTTGCTGCAGTGAGGAGTCGGGGCTCGGCAGAAGCACAGACCTGAACAGGGTGCCTGGGAAGTCCCGTGGTGCAGGGGCAGCCTCAAGGACATGCACGGACGTCTGTCTGCAGCCAGATGCAACTCCTTTCTTCCCTCTGACTGTTCTCAGTGCTGGGGTTTTGCAAGCCAATCTCCTCTTTATTTCAGGATCCCCGGGCACTTTGCAAACATTCAGCCCGAGGCAGCTCTGTCAGGTTGTCCAGGGAAAGTGTGCTAATCATCCTTCAAAGTGCAGCCATGTCGGGGTAAACTGGGCCTTGCTTAACGGTGCAGCCGAGCCTGCAGTAGCTGTTTGGATCAGGAAGTGAAGAAGGATTATTGCTCATTTACATAACGATGGCACCCAAGGGTGCCAATTAGGATGAAGGTCCTATAGCGCTGGGGGTGTGCAGACGCTTAATAGGAGGCAGTTGGCTCCAAAGGGCTCCCACTGGACTTCCGAAGGAAAAACCTTCTGTATAAATAGGGAGGGAATAGGGATTTTTATTTAAATGGATTTTTTTTTTTTTGTCTCAGATTTTATATTTGTAATGAATGTTTGGGAGAAAAAATAAATTCCTGAACAGCTCTGGTACCTAAAACAGAGTGAGTCGGTGACTTGCTGTATGTGCTTTTGTAATAGAGATGTTCCCAGTCACACAGCAGAAGCATTTTGTATTTGGTAATGAATAAACCGAGGACAGAAAGGTGTGTCCAGCCTGGCAGAGCTGATTTTCTAGCTATAAGGCGAGAGGGAAGGGATGGGTCTAGTTTGGGGCAGAAGAGGTTTGGCCTACATGAGAGGTAGAGATCTCCACCTTTTGTGAGCAGTGACGAGAGTGTGCTGCTGTGTGCTTGGAAATGGGTGATTACAGAGATGGGGAAGTCAGTGTGGATGGGGTTTAAAAAAAAAAAAAACCAAAAAGAGAAAATGGGATTCTGCAGTGGTGGAGAGAGGAGAGTGGGACAACGATGGACAGAGGCGGTTGGGGTCTGCGTGGGGGACAGGAGTGGGAAAGGTTACGAACTCCTCAGCTGTACCTGCTTGTCTTTCATCCAGTGCCTCAAAATCAGAGACCTGCTTGTTGGTGAATGGAGATAAGGATCCCAGGGGTTTTCAGGGGACAGCCACCTTGGCGTAGCGGTACAGGAGAAGTGAGTTGTCTGCTGTCGCGCTCCTCTCCAGTGCTACCTGGATTTCTGTGCTGCTACAGGTCTGGATGTTCCTGTGCATGCAGAGTGCTCTCTGTCAGCAATAGGATGCTGTAGACACAGGGCTTGGAGTGCCCAAAATACAGAGGGATCCCTCACCATGTTTCCTCTCTGAAGCATCATTTCTCGGGCCATGGCGAGTCACCTGGACTGCGTTCTTCCCTTTTATCACCCGTTTTGCTACAAGTGCCAGGTGCTGGGCTAATGTTTGAGCTGTGTTGGCAAGAGGAAGGCAGGGAACAGCATGTCTCTGGCATCTTGCATGGAGGAAGGGGTTCCTTCTGGGGATTTTTTGAAGGTTCCACAAGGTGGAACAGTGCTTTTGGAGCCTAAAACCTCCAGAAATACTACCCACACATCTGAGAAATGCTGAGTTATTCTAACTGCAGGATTCATGGTATAACCTTGGTTGATTTTTTTAATTTTAATTTCTAGTCACTGAGCAGGCACTAAGCGCACGGAAGATCAGCCCAAAACTTTACCAAGCCCAGTGTCCTGTGTCCAACAGGAGCCAGCAGCTGGTGATTAAAAACCATGGGCGAGAAATAGGGTACTTGAATTGCTCTTTTCTTGCTGAAGCCACTCAGCTTCTGGTGGTCTTGTTTAGGCTGTATCGCCTTGATCCTCAGGTGAAAGGTAAAAACCATCACTGGATGGCTGTCATCAATGAAAGAGAGAAAATGATGTCATGAGGCAGCAAGGAGCTGGCTCCTCTCCATCTCTCACAGAAGGACCTTTGCATTTCTCGCAGAAGGTTCGCTGAAAGCTTTGTTCTGGACTCCTTCGTTATGGTCTTTGGGGCAGGAGGACGGCTGGCTCTAACCCCCAGCTGAGCAGCAGGGACATCCCGATGGGTCACGCTGTGCAGGTACACGCTGCAGCGGGCCTGACCTGGAGCGGCCGGGCTGCTGCTGCCATCGCATGATTCATAGCTGGAAAAAACAGGCTGGCAAAAAAACATTTGCCAGTCCCCCAAAGCCAAGCCCAGTGAGCACCACCAACATGTTCCAACGCCTGTTTGTCAAGCCAGAAATATCAGTGGAGTACGACAGTGTTTGCTGCGGTCCCTCCCAGGATGATGTGAGCCAGGAAGAGAGAAGGCAGCGCCAGAGGAAAAGGCTTGGCCGATGTGTAGTTTGTAGCACATTTTTATACGCATGCTGAGTGCCACCCTTTGCGGCTTCCCTTCCTTTTGGGTGTATTTGTTGAGGGGATTTGTGTGAGTAAGAAGCGAAGTTTCTGTTTAAGCAATAAACGGAGATGTGGTTCCTCGCCGGGCTGGCGCGTGATGCCCGCAGTACGTGCCAGGCGGAGCTGCGGTGCCCGATCAGCAGCAGAGCTCAGCCCTGCACCTCCGTCAGCTCCAGCCCTTCCCGAGAACCTTTCCTACGTGCTCCTAAACCTCTGCTTATTCCTCCAAAAGGTTTGTGGTGGGGGGGTGGGTGTGTAATCACCTCTGGGTTACGCTGCTGGGTAGGTAACAGCTCTCCAGCTTCCCAGTACCCCCACTGTGGGACGGCAGGTAGCCTGTATCTGCCTTTGCCCCCAGTTTGCCTTGGATCAGGCCTGTACCAAACTCTTGGGATAGTTCTCTTCCACCACTTTTCATCCCCCTCCTTGCTTCATCTTTATTTTGCCCTGGAATAGGAAAGAATTTAATAAATAGAAGAGAGCACCCAATTCACCTTTGAATTGCCATTAGCAGGGTAGCCGTGGTCTGAACCCGCCTCGCTCGGATACTGTAGGTAATGAAGGCACGTGGCTTCTCTGTGTGCAGGTCCAAGATGCTGTGATTGCTTTTTAACCCCAAATTGCCAGATTACAGGTCTGTCAGCTGCAGCCATGTCTCCCACCTTTAGTATGAAGATACCCAAGTATTTCCAGGCTTTTCATGGATATCGAGGGCAATGCCACCATTTTCATTTCTCTCTAAATAGCAGGGTCAATTAAATTTGCGTGGGAAGGGGGATCCGGGAAGGATAAGAAAAGAGGTGGGCTGGCTGCTGATGGTGAAAGCTGAATTAATGTTAGGGAGTGTTTGCGAAAGGCAGAGGGAGCCTTGGGGTAATAGCAGAGGGCTTGTTCACGATCTGGGTGCAGACTGGATGAGGAGTGGATGCGCAGTAGGTAGATCTTCGGCTGAGACAAGCCAGAGGAGGAGATTTTGCCAAGAAGCAATGCTATGAGCTCAGCACTCAGCATTCCTTATGGGCATGTGGCTTCGCAGCAATATTGCAGGGACAAGCCCACCAGCAGATAATAACAACCTAATTTTAGATTCACAGACTCCTGAATAGGGTTGGACATTTTTATTAATGAATAGCACAGTCACTTAAGAATCCGGGTTCAGCAAATAGTTTTGGCAAGGGAAGAATGGAGGGTTGTAAAAACTGGAAGTTGCCCTTGATTTTCTCCTCTGAAACAAGGGCTCATCCCACAGCTTACCTGAAAAACTTCAGAGAATGAAAAAAGAAGAGAAACATTTCTGATAAAAGCGTAATCAGGTGCTGAATTAACCTGGGGTCTGCTAATCTCAAAACAGGGGGTCCATTTTGAGGGGTTTTGCTTTCTTTTGTTTGTTTGTTTACAAATAAAAAAAATACATTTGCCTTGGCACAATTTGAAATGACCGAGATTTTTTTTTTTTTTTTTTTTTTTTCCCCCTGACTTGAGTTTGTGGTGGGTTTTGATTCAACTATAGCTCTAAACCATCAGTGCTCTGCAAATTCCTAATCCCAGAGCACCTCCGAGGTTGAACACCCAGGAGTTTCTCCTTGCTGCTTTGCTGTGGTCGCTTGAAGGAGGGGCCCAGCTGCCATCAGAAGCAAGAACCAGCTCTTGCTTCCGAGACAGGCACTAAGATGTCCTCTCTGCTGTATCTCGGGGGAATAACAGACATCTCTGCCAGCTGAAATTTGTCAAGAGCCCTCGTGGTGTGCTCCCACTTGACAGAAATCCCAAGGTTCACCCAAGCAGCCTCAGCTGCTCTGAGTTCTAGAGACTCCAGAAGGTCTGTCCCACCGGAGTGGCTCTGGGCACTTTTGCTAAGGTCTCCTTCTCCACTTTCCTCCCAGACCTGGAAGGATGCATCTGTAACGGCCAATCTGAAGATTTACTGGTGTGGAGAACACACCCATTTGATTTTTCCTGTCCTTGATGCCGAAGGCACATGGCATGGGGAGAAAGCACAACTCTAGTATGTGTGCCTCAGTCTCCCCATCCTCCAGGCTCTGTGGCTGTGACACTGTTGTGATGCTCTCCCTTCCGCATAACTTCAAAGTTTTTTATATCAGAACTACTAATCTGCTTTTCCCTTTTTTTATTTCTTCCAGGAACTTCTTGTCTTCAAACAGTAACCGAAGGGGAAGGCGCTTCTGAGAACCATGATGTCCCTGGGTGTCAGTAAAGGTAATTCTTTTCCCCAGCCCGAGCTGTTGAGGGTCTGCCCGCTGTCATGGCTTTCCTTTGGCTTTTTGTTCAGTTGTATCTGCTGTAAGGTCTCTGTTCAACTCCCCCAGTGCAGTGTGTCCAAGGGTAGAGGACACCTCTTCCTTGTCTGGGACCTCCTCCAACCTGCAGTTCCACAATGAGATGCGTTTGGCTATAAATTCAGTATCCACGAAGGTATGGAGAGCTGGAGAGCTTATAGCCTGGCTGAGGTTTTGAGATGAGCAACAGACTAATAAACTACCATATGATTCTATTGTCAAGACCCTCCTGAAAATTCTCTGTGTCTGGAAGGTCTACTGAAAATCCAGGAGCAATTAGCAGCCAGCACAGCAGCTGACCAGGGTGGCTTCCCCGTGTCTCTGTCTCCCCACACCCTCTTGTCGCCTCTTCTAGAGATGAAAACCAAAAGTTTGTGGGCTGCAGACCGCCCCGTGCAGTGTGCAATATCCATACAGTATTGTTAATAAACTCCTAATACTGTCTTATTATCGAAGGAGTGTAAAAAAACCCCATACTGTGGCTACAAGTTGCTCCGAGTTGTCCCAGGAGCATGCCCAAGCTGGGGAAGCAGAGTCTGAGATTTAGTTTTTAAGCACCAGGTGCTTGCAGCACCTTTAGATGTGAATAGATGGGGTGACGCTTCCAAATCCCATAGGTAACCTGGAACAGTAACGTGGCGAAGAGTGGAAATGCCTTATTCGTCTCCATTAGGCAATTGATTTTATTTTCAGTTTCAGTGCCAAGAAAAGCAGCCCTTCCCTTTCCAGGTGCTCCCCATGAAGAATGTTACTGCTGGTCCCTAAACTGCACCCTGACGTAGATGTGGCCCTGTGTAACTGTGCCCTTTAACTGCTACTGCTAATCCCACGTGAGGAAGGACGTTCTCTTCATTGCTACAGCTGTGTTTTCCTTACAGACAATCCCATGTTCTTCCTTAGAGACAATCCCATGTGACCACGTGTTTAAAAAAAATCCAAACCCCAAATCCTACCCCTAGTGTATAACGTATACTTGAAGCACATGACCGCGTGTCAGAGATTAATCAATTTACTGCGTGTCAGCTGCTCAGTGATAACTGTTTCTGGGCAGCCTTCTAGCCCATCACGAGCCCAAGACACAGAGACTTCGCTGACCCTCCTTTCCTGGTAGCTAAATTGAATTATTTCATGTTTGCCGCAGGCTAAGAGGGTGCAGCCAGGCAGTTCCCTTGGCTTGGATGATAAGAAGCTGTAAAGCTGCAATAACTCGTTGGTGTCTCTAAACCCCTGAGCTGTATTGGGCCAAGTGTGACGAGGAGAGCGGGCTTGATGTGTTCAGCCTTTACCAGTCATTTCCAAAATGGCAAAAGATGGAAGATAGTCAGAAATACACAGAAAAGGAGATTGCCTTATCTCGCCTTCATCTTACAATTTTCCTCATGGGAAAACAGCTATTTCCCTCAGAAGAAAATGCTGGATGGGGAATTTCCCAGTTAAAATGCCTTTTTTTTTTTGTTCAGTTGGTTTTTTAAATGATACCCAGCTGCAATCAGTTTGGTCCAGCAGGACTTTGGCACTCGAGGACGACTGAAGCCCTTCGCATCAGTCACCTGCACATTTCCTTCCCTTGCGAGAGGCTGTTCCCCCTTCCCCAGCCTCCCATCTCCTTCCCTCCCTGCTCCCAATACTTCTGGCTTTCATACTCTTCCCCATTGACCTCTGCTTTTGTCACCCAGTCTTTTTCCCACTGGCAGGACTTAGCGACTCCTAATCAATGACCTTCTGCAATTTCCTACATTCTACTTTTCTGTTTTCATTGCCATTGCTGACTTTCTCAGCCAGAGAACATAGTTGTGGTTCGTTGCCTAAAGAGAGAGAAGGAGCAGAATGAGGATGGTGGCAGAGTTGCTGTTGGACAGCAAAAGAGAGACCACGCAGGGTAGGACATTTTCAGATTTGGGCCAGACCCGCAGTGTTAGGGAGACATGGTTTGAGAATATGTTTTTGAAATTGAACTTCGTAATGGAAATGTGGAAATGAGGAACCAAAGGACGTGTCTCTTCCAACTCTGACAGGCCACCAGAGAGAGCTGACAGCATTTTATGGCTTACCTCTATTCCCCGAAGCCTGGCTCCGCGTCGTGCTCCAGACGTACCATCCCTTCCCACAAACCAAAAAAGCCCCACACTAGAGCTGCTGTGATGGGAGATGCCAGGGGAAACTCACTGCTTTGTAAATAGGCCATTAGAGCACCCATTGAATGTCTTTGCTCTTCCTGAGAGAAAAGAACTCGTGAATGGTGAGCAGCCCTCTGAAACTCTATAAGTCTCTAGAGGAGGTGATGCGTCGGGGTAAGCTGATCCTGAAGTTTGGACGGCAGCTTGTTTCCATCTTTCCTTAGGAATGGCAAAAGACTCCATCAGTGTTTGAACCTCTGGCTGAAAGGAGACCTGCGCTCCCTGCTGCCTGAGATTCACCCCAGCTCACCTGCTGGCACTGTGAATTCTTGCCCTTTCTCAGCAACCCTTCTCCTCTCTCCTCCCTTTCCCTCCGCCTCTCCTAGGACGTGCCATTCCATCCACTGATGAAGACCGCCGGAGGATCATTAAGCAGATGAAGGTGCGCACCACCCTGAAAGGAGATAAGAGCTGGATCCACCACCATAACTCGGACTCTGAGGATGAGAAGAAGAGCAGCCCCCTGTAAGTGTGGCCACCGAGGAGCGCTCCTCTTCTCCCTTCCCCTTCCCTCAGCAGCCTTCTGTGAGTACTCCGTTCTCCGGCCTGCAGAAGAAACGTGTGGCACTAAAATGTTTTGGGGTCCCCGTGATGCCAGGAAATGGCACTGCCACAGGGAAGCAGTGCTCCTGCTTAATTTTGATAAATGCAGGCTGGGGAGCTCTGGGAAATGGCCTTTCCTGGGAGCTGGGAACCCAGCAGCACAGGCAGATTTGAAGTCTCAGGAGAACTCCAAAGCTTTTTTAAAGCCAGATTGTGTTTCACTGTCTCCAGAGTGACAAACAAAGGGGCAGACCTTGATGAGAGGGAGCTTAAGTGATAAAGCAGCCAGGTCTACATCTCCCCCTGCAGCTCGCAGGGCTGTGTCACACCCCCGGACCAGGGAACACCACAATCTGCACCAGCTTCTCTTTAATTAGAAGCAAAACCAAGCCCAAATCAGTCTTCTCTTAGCAACTCTCTCCAAAACCATCACTGCCATGTTCAGCCGGGCAGCTCAGCAAATCAGATGTTAATTATGTCGTTGTGTTTTCTCTTTGCTTAGGTCTGGACGGGACAGCGGGGGATCCCCAGCCTCAACACCTACTGCTCCCCAGAGCGACAGGTAATTTGGGGGACCCATCCTGTTGCTTCCCTTCCGTGTTAACTCCTGGGGTCGGTGCATGCTTTAACTGGTTCTTCACAAATGTCTGCTCTTTCTTCACCTCCTCATACCCACTCACTGCTGTGATTGTGTTGGAAAATACTGTCCTTGAAGAGAGCCTGCATTGCTCAGTGTAATGTCTTGCAAACTGTCACCACGCAGAGAGCGTGGCGTATCTCCTGCAGCCTCCGGATGGATGAATGGATGGATTGATGTCTTTAATGCAGGGGAATGGATGCCTTCAAGCCCATGATCCCACAGGATTACTGGTGCACCTCAGTTCCTGTGCTGGTGCAATAACTTTCACAGAATCACAGAATGGCAAGGGTTGGAAGGGACCTCGGGAGCTCACCCAGTCCAACCCCCCTGCTAGGGCAGGCTCTCCTAGAGCATGTTACACAGGACTTCATCCAGGCGGGCTTTGAATATCTCCAGAGAAGGAGACTCCACAACCTCCCTGGGCAGCCTGTTCCAGTGCTCTGTCACCCTTAGAGTAAAGAAGTTTTTCCTCATATTCAACTGAAACCTCTTATGTTTCAGTTTGCACCCATTGCCCCCTGTCCTGTCACTGGACACCACTGCAAACAGACTGCTTCCATCCTTGTGACTTCCGCCCTTAAGATATTTGTATGTGTTGATAAGGTCCCCTCTCAGTCTTCTCTTTATGCTCTAAGCCTTGGGGGCTCCTCAGAGCAAGCATAGCCCTGCATGGGAACTGAATTTGCTTCAGGGCCAGAGCACAGGGGCTCTTCAGGAACCCAGGAACATGTAGGACTAGTGTTCTAAAATATGAAACTGTTGGAAAGGGCTTAGTCCTATGTGCGAGCTCTTTGCTAGCTGCAGTGCCATTGCTGGGAGAGCATTGCCCTCTCCCGTGAGCGCTTTCCTCTCCCTTTTTCTGTGCCAGCTCTTGTCGCTTCTTGTTGCAATTAGACAGGACAGTTTCCCTGCTGTGCCCTAACTCTTTCTGCCTCCTTCTGCAGCCTAGTGCCTTATCAGGCGCAGGATAAATAAAACTAGGGACATTTGTGACACTGGAAATGTGGCATCTGAAGGGGCATCTTCACGCAAACGTGTGAGGGCCTGAAGTTGATGGAAGGTGAGCGACAGGGAGTCCAGGACACTCAGGATCTGTTAATACTTCAAAGTGAGGAACAGGCATTCACAGGCCAAGCCGGACAACTTCTCAGCTTCCCTGCAGCTCTCCTTCAAAGCTCAGGGAACAGCTAGGCAATAGGGCTGAGATGGCCTAAACCCTGCTGCTGCCTGCTCTGAGGACACCGCAGAAACGAGAGCTTGGGGCTCCTCCAGCTCATCCCATCCGGAGAGCTCCAGAGCTAGGCTAAGCCTGCAGCGAGTTTGCATTTCTGTGTCTGTGAGTAAATGTGAGCTTGGCAGCCACTTCAAGCACATGGTGATGGGCAGTGTAAACTTCCCTGCTGAGCTGCAACCTGACAGCTGACCCTGCTTGGAGCAGGAGGTTAGACCAGGGACCTGCTGAGCTTTCCTACTGAATTATCTTATGATAATG
>NW_009260021.1:567699-574691 GCF_000687185.1 Egretta garzetta
ATTTGATGGGAGCCAGGTCCTTGAGGCCCATCCCAGTCCCCACCTTGCTCTCAGGAAGATGTCTCCAAGAGGGAGGGATGCTTCCTCCTGCCCTGGTGTGAGGGGCCGGATCCCCACCTGATGGTATCCCTTTCCTTTCCCTTCAGGGGAGCTCTGCCACGCTCCCTCCCTGAGAGTGGACCCCCAGAGGAGTTAGTGCGAAGGTGATCTTTTCCTGTGATAAAACAACCAGGATCTCGGCTACATCTAATTTCCCCGCTCTGTGCCATCAATCTGTGGACTCAATTTTGAGCCAGAAAACACGTGTCAGCACAGCTAATTTTAATTGGCTAACTGTAAAATTCACTTTTCTTACAAAAATCTTCTATAGACCTTGTTCTAACGATTATTCATTTTTAAAGAATCCCTCCAAGGTTAATTTTGGTGCAGCAGCTGAGGTGTCGCGGAAGGCCCATTTAGCTATGTTTGGGTTTTTTTTGGCTCGATAGCCACATGAACGATCCCCTTTAATACTGGTGCTGCTGCTGTTGTTTTTTCCCCATGTTTCTTAATTCACTAACAACTGTTTTTTGCGCAGGTCTTCTGCCTCCAAGCCTCAATCCGGTTACCTCATCAGGTTGGTATGGAGTGGCGTGTATTTGGGCTGTGGGGGAAGGAGAACTAGATCAGGAGCAACAAGCATGGAAAATATTACTGTCTTTTGGGTTCTCCTATTAGTTAGGAACATTACAGTGCTCAGGGAGTACCTCGGTGAAGAGATAGTCCTGAGTATCGTTTAACAGGCAGTTTGATGGTGATGTTAACAGAAAATCAGCTTCCTCTGACACACGGGCTGTTGCCCACAGAGACTCTGATGCCACCGTAACCCTAAACTGGTTGGCGAGCCCTGTGATACCATACCCAAGCCTGTGTGCAAGCTGGTTTTACTGTGTTGTCTAAAGCCAGGGAGTAGGAAGACGGGACTTTGCTCAGGATGACCTTCCCAAGGCTGACACCTTCTAATTCTCAGTGTCCTGAGCAAGCACCTTCCTCCCAATGGGGCACACAGACACTGTTAGGCCAAAGAGTGGCTGAGGGTCTCTTAATTCTAGTTCCAAACTCTGTCCCGCAAAAAATGTAATGTGTCTCTTTTCTTCCCAGAGGGGTGTTCACAAGAACCATCGATAAGACCTCTTCCGTGCCAGATTCTTCATCTTCTAACGAAGCACAGAAAAGGTATGCGTGTGTCTCCCTCTCCTTCATGAAAATGAGCTTTTAAATATTGTATATATTTCTAGTCGTCCTTTTACTGTGGCCAGTGCTTGTGGGCTTCCACTGAGCTCCACTAAATCCTTACTAAATGCTGGAAGACATTGCTGTTCATTTAACAGCTCCGTTCGGCAAACGTGGGAAAAAGAGAAGGCATCAAACTCTGTGTCTTCCTCACCACAGCATGGGATGGCAGTTGGCTGTGAAAGTATTCACAGGTTGGGGTTTGATTTGGCAAATAGTTTTGAGCGGAGGACAAATCACAATGAATCCTTGCAAATCTGCGACACTTCATTTTGCTGTTTTTAATGTGGGTTGGTTTTTTTTTTCTTTTTTTTCTTTTGAAAAAGGTCTTGTGAGAGGCACTTACATTTAATTCTAGCCAGTAAGATCTAAGCATGGCTCTGATCTAAGCGGATGCTTTGTTGCACCTCAGGTGAAACCTTTGACACCCCATTTTTCCCCCTGTTCTGATTCATCTGGGGAACAGGATGATGCCACAGGGTGTCATATTCCTTCCCCCTGGCTGGTCCTGGGATGGAGTAGCACCACCCCACGGAAGAGTATGCCCATACCAGCTCTGACAACACACAGTGGCCCTGGGGAAGCAAAGTAGACCTCAAATCCTAGTCCAAGGCTGTGAAAAGAAGGCAAATGCTGCCCTTCAATTAAACAGAATTCCCTGAAATCAGAGAGTGGATCTGTGGGATCCCCCTGTTTTCCCCCCATCACGTGGAGCATGAGCTCACCTGGGGGAGAGGGTGGCAAAGGGTGAGAGCTCAGGAGGGTCATGCTAATGGATATGATTTGTGCCATCTGCAGTGCTGCCGCGAAGCGACACAGCCTGCGCCGCCCTTCCTCTGGCTCCAGGATGACTACTGAGGATTACAAGAAACTGTGAGTGTGGGAAGGGGAGCAGCACTTTCTGTCTGTGCACAGGCTTAGCAGCACCCGAGCCTCAGTGATGAAGCCACCTGCATGTGGATGCCTGGCCAGGCACGGCTTCATCAGCTGAGCGCTGCGGGGCTTTCACTAGAAACTAAAGCAGATCCCCGTGCTACCTCCAGGCCTGTGTGGGGCACAAGGCGTTCCTTGAACTGGGAATGGCCCTTGTATGGAGTTAATTTTATCAGTTGCTATCATTAAGGCAGAAACTGGAGGATGCAGCCTGGGGACTTGGTTTGCAGCGTTGCTGGCCTTTCGGAAACCAGGAGAAAGGAGGGGGCTTGTGGCAGAACAGCACTGCTGACATTTCCTACGCAGCTTTTGCTGTCAAAGACTGCGGCTCTAATCCGAAATGCAGCTGAAGCATTTATCATGAACCATCCTCTAGGCTTAACCCCTATCCTAAGAAAACAAAATCCCATGGGGACATGCGTACCCCAATGTGCATGAAAAATACAAGCGTCTTCCACACTCGTGTGCAGCACTTCTAGGGTCTGAACCCATTTTCCGTGTGCCCTTGGGTTTTTCTTGTGCTGCCTCTGCAACAGCCTGCACAGGCAGTTCCATAACCCTGGCTTTCCCCTTCCCTTTCTGTTTCAGAGCTCCGTATAATGTCAAGCAAAAATCAGTGGACGTGGATGAGGAGGATGTGCCTTTTACCCCAGATGAACATAAAAAGAGGTATGCCCTCCAGGTAACCCCCTTTTTCTTGCAGGGGCAGTGACAAGTGGACTTAGTTCAGTTTAACTGTTCGTTCCTGGGAGGGTTGGTTCGATGATGATTACAGCTGAGCCATTAGGGCTGATTGCAATAAAATAATAATAAGCAGATATTTCTACACAGGACGCATCTATGCCCACAGGCGACTGCGCTCCCAACAAAATATAATTAAAAGCCTGACATGATTCAACCTGACAGCATACCCCAATTAATTTGGCAGCTGGAAATGGCTTGTGGAATCCATCAGCTGCGTAGTGTCTATGTGGAAAGATAGAGACGCGCAAATAGCCTGGCAGTAAAGGGAGGAGCCCACCTCCCACAGCCTACGTGTGCACCTCGGAGTCTGGACCACTTGGGGACTTGCATCTAAGTCCGGATCCAGGCGGGTCTCCTGTTCTCAAACCGGGAGTAGAATCTGCTTAGTCTGTGTGGTAGAGCTGCGTCTGATGCAGCCAGCGTTCTTCTTGCTTTCAGTCCAGTTTCTGAAGATACTTTTCATAGAATAGAATCATAGAATCATAGAATGTTTAGGGTTGGAAGGGACCACTAGTGGTCATCTAGTCCAACCCCCCTGCAGTGAGCAGGGACACTGCTAACTAGATCAGGTTGCTCAGAGCCCCATCCAACCTGGCCTTGAATGTTCCCAGGGATGGGGCCTCCACTACCTCTCTGGGCAACCTGTTCCAGTGTTTTACCACTCTCATTGTAAAAAATTTCTTCCTTACCTCTAGCCTGAACCTACCCTGTTCTAGTTTAAAACCATTTCCCCTTGTCCTAACACAGCTGGCCCTACTAAAAAGACGTTCCCCATCTTTCCTATAGGCCCCCTTTAGGTACTGGAAGGCCGCAATCAGGTCTCCCCGTAGCCTTCTTTTCTCCAGACTGAACAAGCCCAACTCTCTCAGCCTGTCCTCATAGGAGAGGTGCTCCAGCCCTCGGATCATTTTCCTCAGATACCAGACTTTTACAAATGCAAGCTTGGTAATTTGCCTGCTGGGGGGATGAACCAATAAAGGCCCTTTCAGAGTTCTGCACTTCTCCCTTGGTACGTGTGGTGGTACCGACATCTGTATAGACACGTAGCATGTCAGCCACAAAGCCTGTGTCCCCTTTTTTTGTCCTGCAGTATGCAATATTGCAACTGTCCAAGTCTTGGGGAACCCCCTCTGCCCTCCTGGAGGAGTAAGGTGGTTGTTTGGTTTTTTGGGGTTTTTTTGCCTGATGCTTTACATCCATGTGTAAGTGCTGTGGCCCTGCATGAATGATACTAAAGAAAAAGATAAGTGATTGTTACTCCTCTTAGCTCTGGCTGGATTTCTGCTCCCCAGAGCGTCGGAGCTCTGTCAGGGTTAGCATGAGCCTCCACTGGGTTGTTCACTTACTGCCTCTGCACCCAGCAGCCGCTAACGGCATGAGCAGAATGTGACCCCTTCCCTCTCTTCCAGGACGGAGGCGGCCAACAGTGTCCTGAGACGCACGGCCAGCAGAGAACGTGCTTACGTCCTCTCAGCAGCCAAGAAAAGCAACGGGTGAGTCTTCAGCATGTGAGTGGGGGGCAGGAGGTGGGGAAGAGGCTGCTGAAGGCGGTCTCACAGGGACGGTGGCCTGACCCAAGAAGGTGAGACTTTCCAATGAGTGGGGAAGACGTAGCTGCCGTCTCGCTGGAAGTGCCCAGGCTATCTGCAGGTGTCTGCAGAACTGGGGAAATCCTCCAGGAGTCTCGGGAAGTCTTCCCTACTGAGAGGGATGAAATTTCAGGAAGAGAAAAACCATGGTAGTCCCTAATTCCCTGGCGCCTGCAATCAAGACTTCAGTTTTCAGACTCAGTTCTCCTACGGCTCTCCCCAGTTTTGTTGCATGTAAGGGGAAGATCGGAACAAATATAAACTGCGTCAAATATGGGTCAGCTTTTTGCCACAGAGTTTGCCTTTACATTGTGCTTGAACAATAGCTGGATTTACAAGATCCTCATCTTAGCTGCAGCTTCAAAGTAGTTCTGTGGGGGAAAAGAACCTAACAGTAATGTGTGGATGTGTAACAGGAATAGGAGGGATGCGTGGGAGCTACTGGTGTTCAAGGCTCTGTTGTCCATCTCTTTCCTGGGAGGGGGAAAAAAAAAAGCAGATTTCCAAGGTCTCTGATCTCCCAGGAGCCATAATAATGACTTTTTTGCAGCTGGCTTTCAGAATAAATCCTTTTCCTCTTGACATAACTCAGGGTGACACAATGAGGCACCAGGAGGCTGCTAGTGCAGGAGGAAGCAGGGAGGAGATGTGCCAGCAGCACTCGACTGTGCCCAGAATGGGAGAGATGCTTGGATAGGATGTGCAAGGACGTTAAGGGTGTTTGCATGGCTGCTAGTTCCTCTGGTGCACTGAGGATGGTATGGAGGGAGGCAGGTTGGTATGCAGGAAGAAAAACAGCTGTCAGGAAGGTATAAAATTAAAATGACATTTTGGGGAAGCTTCTTTACTTCACATGTTATGGCTAGCTGCTCTTCCTATTTTTATTTCCTCTGCTCTGTAATTTGTACAGGTTTAACACACCCAGTCACTGCCCAAATGGTGTTACACGACCCCTTAATGCCTTGCACCATCTGGGCCAATTCTAGGTCAGAGACCCTGTGGGAGCTGCCCCTGCCCAAGGTGTGTCTTTACCTCCAAACTTCTCACCGTTGCCTTTATGCTTCCTTTAACAGCAGCCCAACACAAGAATTTCCACCCTTGTTTGCCAAGAGGTAAGTCACAGACCCTCTGGAATTAGTGCTGGGGTCGGGCGTCTGTGTACTGTACCAGGGCTGCTCTTAAATGCTGGGGTAGGAGATCCCCAGGTGTTTAAAGGCAGAGGAGGGACACGTCCCTTCCAAAGGATGCTCTGGGTTTTGAGAATCATGCTGGCTTTTGAGAGCCCACAGTGTTGTAAACACCGAGAATACAGTACCGACGATGCTTTGCCTTTTGGGCAACCTGAAGCAAGGAGAGACTCATTCACTGCCTTTCCTCTTCCAGGGGAGGCTGGTTCCAACCAGCAGGGTGAATGCTCCTCAGGCTTCAGGAATTTAACTTCTAAAGCAGTCGGTCTGATAGGGGAGTGATGCCTAGGGCGGTCTCTGGAATTTAAGCGTATCAGCTGATGCTATTTGTAAAGTGACTGTGGCAGCAAAATGCTGCTAATTTGGGCTGAAGATCTCGCTTCATTCGGCCAGTGGAGATGCTCACCAGTAGCAGAGCACGGGGAGCGTGAGGAGCAGGAAGAATCTGCCTCTAGAGGAAACAGAGGGAAAACACAGCTTCAGGGAAAACAAGAATAAACTGCCCGAATTAGCCAACAGTGGGGAATAGGAAACTGTGTGATATTTGTCTCTCTTTTTGCCTTTTGAAAGAATTGAGATAGAAGAAGAGGAAGGCCAGCAGAGGAGGAGTCCAACCGTGTCTGGTTCAGGCAGGTTTACACCAGATGACAACAGGTATTTACCTCATCCCGGAGTAGCGCGTTGACTGCCCTTGATTTTAGGGCATGCGGATTTGCCATCTTTGCAGATAACTGCATTTATCTGCCAGGTAGCAGCTACCTGAGCACAACGATCGGTGGAGGTTTTTCAAAAGAGGCTTCTCGGAAAATCCTGATTGCCCCTTTCTTGCAAAGAGGGAGGAAAGATCCAAAATGAAAAATGAGGCCAGCTAACATGGTGAAGCAAATAGGCAGGCATGGGGCCAGGGCCAGAGTGTCATAAAGTACCCAGCCGACAGCCCTGGAGGGTGACAAACTGCTTTTAACTGCAGGCCAACTCTAGTGCGAGTCGTATGGGCTGCATCAAGAGAAGCGTGGCCAGCATCAAGGGAGGGGATTCTGCCCGTCTGCTCTGCTCTGGGGAGACCTCCCCTGGAGCCCTGCGTCCAGCTCGGGAGCCCTCAGCACAAGGAGGACATGGACCTGTTGGAGCGGGGCCAGAGGAGGGCTACTAAAATGATCCGAGGGCTGGAGCCCCTCTGCTCTGAGGCCAGGCTGGGAGAGTTGGGGGTGTTCAGCCTGGAGAAGAGAAGGCTGCGGGCAGAGCTGAGTGCGGCCGGTCAAGGCTT
>NW_009260021.1:574752-575798 GCF_000687185.1 Egretta garzetta
ACCTGATGTGGTTAGCGGTGTCCCTGCTCCTGCAGGGGGGTTGGGCTGGGTGACCTCTGGGGGTCCCTTCCCACCCAAACCATTCTATGATTCTGTGATTCTATGAAACCTGCCACTGAGCCCCACTCCTGATCACACTCCACAGCCCAATCGGTCCTGGCTTCACAAGGGGCTCGTATGCCACAGGAATGAGCCTGGCGGCTCTTCTGGAAAGACAGCTCGCAGGAGGCGTCAGCGCAGGTTTAGATGAGCTCACCTGCCCATCAGCAGCCATCAGATAGTAATGATTTTCTTTAAGTAGCAAACTTGGCTGTGTGAACTGACCCCATCACCGAGACATGAAATACTCAATATCTCATTATTTCCAGTCCCCTGAGCCAGCTCTCTGCTTTTGTTAGACTTTAGGTTTAATTATTCTACCGTGATAGCAACAGATAGGTGTGACCGGAGAGGTTTGAGGGGTTCATTATCTTTAAATTGATCTTTGCTTTGATGGGAAATGTTAGCCTCATTTCCAGCCCCTTTCACAGGCCACTGCGAAGCCCAAGCGTATGCAGAGCTGCACGGAGCCGTGGCAGACGGGCCGGAATGTTCTTGCCATGGGATGTGAGGCCTGGGGACAGGCTGTCTCTGGTGTAACAGGGCAGCAGTGACACCCTCCCCTAGTCCACACTGGTCAGGAACGGCCGGCACGTGGTGTGGGTCTGACTGAGACCAGTAGGCAGAAACGTTTGGCTGAAATGGAAATGTTTGCCCTAGGAGGGAGAATCCTTCTCTGTTTTCAAGCAGATTCATTTAATTTGGGATTCAGCGCTCTCTTCCTGCTCCGAGGGGTGCCTTGATGCCAGGCAGCAGCATTATTAGCTTCTCTGCCACTCTAGTCCTTGGTGGGCACAGCAGGGAGTCCCATAAATAAGGTCTTTCAGCCCTAAATGCTTTATTTTCAGGATGAAGGAGCTGCCTCATGAATTTTGGTAGCGATTTTATGCCATTGTGGTGCAGGTTTGAGGCAAGGTTTGGGAAGTAGTTACCCCCCCTTCCTCACC
>NW_009260021.1:575819-576188 GCF_000687185.1 Egretta garzetta
AGGGAAAGCAGTTCGGTGCATGCACCGAGCTTTAATCTGTACGTTTGCTCTAAAACCCAGGTTCCCCAAACTCAAACACTGGGGGTAGAAACAACTCCAGCTGGGTTAAATAGGAAAAGCCAGTTTCTGGAGCCCTCAGCACGGGAAGGACATGGAGCTGTTGGAGCGGGGCCAGAGGAGGGCTACTAAAATGCTCCGAGGGCTGGAGCCCCTCTGCTCTGAGGCCAGGCTGGGAGAGTTGGGGGTGTTCAGCCTGGAGAAGAGAAGGCTGCGGGCAGAGCTGAGTGCGGCCGGTCAGGGCTTCAAGGGGGCCCAGAGGAAAGGGGGGGACAAGCTTTTTAGCAGGGCCAGCTGGGACAGGACAAGGGG
>NW_009260021.1:576204-586755 GCF_000687185.1 Egretta garzetta
TGAGCAACCTGATGTGGTTAGCGGTGTCCCTGCTCCTGCAGGGGGGTTGGGCTGGGTGACTTCTAGGGGTCCCTTCCCACCCAAACCATTCTGTGATTCTAAAGACCGAGTATTTCAGCAGAAAGGCAGATGCTGGTCACATCAGTGCAGCGGTGCATAGGGACAACTGTGTGTGCGAGCCCTTGCACAGCAGGGTTTGGCCTCGCTGCCCAGGGAGCATGCGTCAGAGCTGTGGGGCAGAGAGCAGGATGTGTCCCCCCACAGGAGAAGGCACCTAAAAAATCTTCTGTCTTCAATGCTTTGTTACTTCTTGGTGTTCTTTTTTTTTTTTTGTCAGTACTAACGGGCTAAGAAGAACCGCTGGGTCTTCCTGGAATGAGCCAAAGACTACAGCAGCATCTCCCTCCAGGTCAGTTTTATAGCACCGCCAGGATGTCTTGGATGCCTTTTGCAGCTGCATCCATCCACAAGGAGCTGTAGGTCAGAGAATTCTGCGGGCACTACTCTGGGAGGTGAAATGAAGCAAATTTGTCAGCTTTGTACATGGGAGACTTTTCTTTGTGTCTGAAATCCGTGTTGTGTCCTGCAAGGATCTGTTAATGGGCTGACAGAAGTGCTCCAAACCTGAATGGAAAAAACCCAACGTGCTGAACCCTTTCTTGCTAAATATGTGTAGTGGAATAATTTTCAGTTGCTTTCAACTTTGATTGATTGAATTCATGACTATAGTATAAAAAGTGTTGAAATGGTTTTCCCCAGCACTGCAAACAGCGCTTCAGTTACTGGCCTTGTTCTGTTACTTTTATTCTTTGTGTGTCATTGGAAGAAGGTGAATGTTCCTGCCAATATCAGCATTTCGGATTTAAGAATTGCTTCTGATACGACAACTTTGTAGGCAAATGTATTGAGAACAGCCGTGTTTGTTTTCTATTTTATGTATTCACAGAAAGGAACAGTTCAATGCAGGAAAATTTTGGCCAGCAGGAGTGGGGAGCTGGTTTGCTCAGGACTGACAGCTTTTTTCCTTTGCCTTCTCTTGCAGCCCCAAAACAGGCAGTAAGAGCCAAACAACCACATCCTCGAGTGAAACTCCAGCGAGAATCTCCACTTCTGCTGGAATCAGGTAGGTCTGCTGGCCTGGCATCATCCTGAAGCTCCGCTGAGGACAGCAAGGGGCACGCTGCACTGGGGAGTTTCGCTCTGCTTGGTGGTGCTTTCCCAGATACACAGGATTGTTCTGGACACAGTGCAGTCATGAAACAATACATACTATAGCATAGGGAACCTGAGAAAACAGCACTTTACAAAAGCATTAGCCATCGAATTTAAGAAAGCAGCACTTTACAAGAGTATTAGCAATCTGGGAGGAAACAAACCCAGATGGAAGCTGTGGGCCTCCCACGGCTTGAACGTTACTCAGTTCTTCCTGATGAGAATATGAGCCCAAAAACTTCAGACCTTTCTATCTCCTAAACAGATCGGGGTTTCATTTTAATCCAATCCCTGCACCATACGTAGCACACTTCCCACAAGCACCTTGCCGTACAGTTCCTGTGCCTCTCATTGTGTCCCCTCATCTCCCTACCTAATCGTTCTTGCTGTTTTGCTTGCAGAAATGGTGAAAACAGCCAAGACCCTAATGGGAAATCCTCGTCTGAAGCTGTGTCACAGCATGAGAACGGGTAAGAAGTTGAGAAAGGCTGATCTGTGCTGCTGAACATAAGGCGTAAGCCTGCTTTTTGCTCAGAAATAGCATATACCTGCTAGTGGTCTCAAACAGATGGGATCTCTCCAGTTACGCTCCTGGGCTGCACTCCAAGAGCATCATCTGCTGGCTCGGCCACAACTCGTCAGCTTTCTCTGCTCCTCCTTCACCTCCCTCAAGGATTCTCCTCTCTGGCTCAGTCCCTAAAGAGTCTACTCCATGCATTTGGGTTTTTTACCACTCCAATTGCCCTCTTGCTGCCGTTCCCTGGGGAGCTCCTTCCACCTACAAGGGCTGTGTTGAGCCTCAGTGGCTGGTGGCTCCTGCTAAGGTTGGTTCTGGTCCTCTGCACCCTGTAGGAAGTCTGAAGGGGTGGCTGAACAACGGGAAAGTATAAAAAGCTCTGGTGTATGGAGGCAAAACTAAGAGAGAAGGAACTGATTGGAAGCCTAAAGGCATGGGTACAGGTGCCAGGCACATGAAGGGGCAGAGCTCTGGCACCATGTAGCTGCACAGGTGAGACAGGGAACTTGCAGTTGTGGGCAGGGAAGCTTCTGGCCCTCCTGAGAGCGATCACCCCCTCCTCGTACACTTATATCCAGCAGTCTTTATCCTCTGAACTGTACACAGGGGCATTTCAGGTTTTTAAAACGTACCCCGTATTAGCAGGGCTCTTTCCGTTCTCAGTGTTACCACTCTGAATTTTTGGCTGTGTCTAGACTGAAGTAGGCAGAGCTGTACACGCGGCCTTGCCTTTCCCTCTGTTGCCCTTCAGCAGCTGTAGAAGGCTTGGGGTCACCAAATGAGTTTCTGTAGCATATACAGTTAATTGCAACGCACTTGCCACCTCCATCAGTGAAGATAAAGCTAGAAATGTTCCCTAACCAATATCTCAGGCTGAAGCAAAGTCTGGAATGCTTGAGAAAAGGTAGAGGCTGGACTACTGTCATGGTCATTCAACTGAGGCCTGTAAATATACCCTTATGCCATTGCAGGGACAGCCTGATTACAACGCGCTCATTGTGCTTGGGGTCATTTGGGTCACATAGCTGTTCCTAATTGTGAGTCAGTCTCCCAGAGAAATTAGAGGATGCCTCATTACTTAAGCCACCTCAAACTGGAGAGAGAGAATAATTGGCAGGGAAGGAAGAAGACCCATGAACAGCAGTCAGGCCCGCTGTACTCTGAAGGTTGGCCCTTCCTATCCTGATATATTGAGCTGGCCCCATTTTGTGCTCCCCCTAACTAAATGTTGGTAGACTGTTCTGGGATGATACTATATAAATGATGGCAGGTCATATGTCACTGGCATTTTCCTTTTTCTAGCGACAAACCTCTGAAGGAAAAGTCTGAGCTGCTCCCCTGGGACGAACCGGCCCCCAGAGCAACCGTGGTTTCCACGAATGGAAGGTAGAGTTAGTGTGAAATTCCTTTATTGACATCTGAGCATTGTGCAAATCCTAAACTCCTGCTCTTGAGCCACCTGGAAACTCTGAGTGGGTATTTACTGATGGGAAAACACATTTCTATCTGTGCTTTGCAGAACTGCAGCAGTTTCTCTAAAATTTTAATTGAAAAGGGGGGAAAAAAAGAAAACACTATCCTCTTCGGTAAAATTGTTTGATATTTTGTTCCAGGTTTTTTCTTTCTATGATACAAAAACTAATCACTTTTGTGGGTTATTTCTGCATTTTTCTGGGTTTATTCCCAAATGTAAACCAATTCTGGAATATAATTTATTTTTTTCTTTTACGGTATAGAGAGGGTCTCTCTAGGTGTCCAGCCTCCACCTACCTATTTACTTTTGCAACAAGAGACCCCACCCCACCCCCACCCCAAAAAAAAACCCCCAAAACAAACCCCCAAATACAAAAGGAAATTGCACATCCTGTAAACTGTCTGGCAACCCAGAAGGTTCAGTGTCAAGGAAAAGTTATGTCCTGACTCTAAGGTATTGTGGAAAGTAGTTAAGGATCCCATAACCACAGGCAGCACGGTGTAGCTGAGCTGGTTGTTGTCTCCAAATGCCCAAACGAAATCCACCGTCGCCGCTCAGCTCACCCTCTATGTGTATGGGAATCGCCTGCCCCCCGCCCCCCAGGACCTGTCCTTGCCAGGATCTTGCCCCTCCCGTGGGCACCAGCCTTTCTGGCACACAACCAAGCTGGTAGCCAGGGGGTCTCCTTAGCCTGGGCTCCGCACCATGCTGCTCTTCCCCCCTGTCAGCGCACCTCGCTGGGGGCACACCTCGCTCTCTGGAGAACACCCATTTAATTTGATCCAGAAACCTCTGTGAGTCTGAGGATACTTCTCAGCGACCTGCTGAGGGTGACTAAACCAGCCCTGTTCCTGCCTGTTCTACGGAGGCGTGTGGTGGTCTCTGTGGCAGCCCGTTTCACAGCTTTTCTAGGGAGTCTGCACCCTCGCCGGGAAAAAAAAATGTAGAGATTCACAAAGTTGCAAACTGCAAAGAGCAGTGGCTGTGCTTCTGTCCTGCCTGAGAAAGTGGAAGTGAGGGAGGAAAGGCTTTGCCCCTGTGGTCTGCAGAAGAGGAGAAGTTCAGTTGGAGCTGTTGGCTCGTGGGCTGTTGGCTGCCCGCAGCCTGGAGACAAGAAAACAGGAACGTACGATTTTTCATACACCTGAAGTTCCCCGTTTTGTCAGCTCCCCCGAGACAAGCCAGAGGATGTCAGGGCCGTTCCTTCCCTTCTGTGCGTGCAGATGGAGGTGCCTGTGTTGCAGCTGTGGGCTGTAGGACATCCCACTGCTTTTGGAAGAGTCCTGGCATGAATTTCCAGATGACTCCATACCACTGGCATCTGTCATATGTTGATGAGAGTTGCTAAATGCTCCTTTGTGCTTCGTACACGCTGAATTTCCCCAAAGCTTCTTGCCATTTTTCCTGTAGAAATATACTGAGGAACATCTCTGGGAAGTTTTAGGGATTTCCTCCTCTCTCTTTTATTAAATGAATAAGAAAGTGATTGTAGAACATTAACCAAACCAAAGATGCTTTCTGAAGTTGGTGTCTCTCCGTTTCAGTTATCCTGAGCACACAGAAGCCAACAATGGATATTACCCACCAAAGTAAGTATAAAGCAATTACCAGTGTAAAAGTCACTTTTACTTTTTGATTTTTGAGTGAGAGGAGTCTTCTCCTGACCTCGTACTGCCCCAACAAATATGTTCTGGGAAGCAACACCTGCATGCACTTGCAAAGGGGGGGGTTGGACCTGATCGATCGGCTCAAGGTGGACCGAGATCTTTCAGCCTCTTTCGTTGCACCAGTGTGTGAGTTGCTTGGATTTGTGTCTCTGGCCTTCGGGTCTGCTGCAGGAAATTTTCCGAGCTAAGCAGGAAAGAGGAAAAGATGTTACGTTTGAGGCGGGAAAATCTCATGTTTGGTATTTTTGCTTCTTGCTCTGTTCTCCAACTTGCCAAGCTTCCTTCCGTGACCCACAAAATTCCCTCTTTTACCAGGTCCAACTCCGTTTGCAGGGACAGACCTGCAGATCCTACAGACATGCTGCACCATCAGTACGAGACCTCTTGCTGCTTGGATGAGGCGAAGTCTGAACCTGCAAGGTCAGGACCTGGTGCTGGTACTCACAGTGCTGCTTGCAGAGGGCAGACTGGTGGGGAGAGAATAAGTAACTCATCCAGAATAGTTGGAAGCAGAATCCAGGTTGGGCCATAAAGCAAGGGGAGCCAGGAAATCCTAGGTGGCTAAACAGTGGGACCAGAGTTCTTTCTGTTCACTGTTACACATTAACTTCTTTCTACAGAAGCAGCCTGGGAGTAGAACATAGAATCATAGAATCACTTTGGTTGGAAAAGACCTTTAAGATCATCGAGTCCAACCTTTAACCTAACCCTGCCATCCCACCACTAAACCATGTCCCTAAGCACCTCATCTATCCTTCTTTTAAATACCTCCAAAATACCTCCAAAAGATACAGCAGCTTTATCATTGCTTTTAGCATTGATCTCAAAGTGCCTCCATTCCACGTGCTTTTTAGAGCGTGCTTGCTCCCCTGACAATGTCAGAGGCACAGAATCAGACAGAATTGCTGCTGTTGACATCAAACACGCTTATCTCCCTGAATTCGCTTACTTTAGTCCATTATTTTAAGACTTGACTCCGTGTATTGGCTTATCAACGGGCTTGAGGTGGGAAAACGATGTCTTCAAACCCGCCAGCTGAGGTGAGGAGGATCACAAGGTTCCCAGTGGGATGGTGTAAAAGCCAAGACCCAGAGCTGCTGCTAGTACTGTAGGAACGTCTTCCCCAAAGTGATACTGTGCTTTGTCCCACGTGCACAATCCTGCGACAGGCCAGAAAAGTCACGTATCCAGCCAAGATGTGTGCCAACTGAGGCCAAGTAACTGCGTTAGTTCCACTAACAGCCTCTATTCTTCTTGATTAGAGATAGTGAAAATGGTTTTTTTTATGAAGGAAGAACAGTTCTCTGAGAAAATTGCTTTCTGTTTTCTGGTCTCATATAAAGTGCAGTGTTGTTATTTCGTACAAGTCCCCCCTGAAGCCTTTGGCAAGCTATTAAGCTGTAGATTCCTTCCCTTTTTTGACAGGTCTAGCTTGCAGGCTGATATCCCTTCTCCTCCTACTGAGAGAGCCCCTGTGCACCTAGAGGACACAGAATACTCCTTTAAAGGGTAAGAGTGGGGTAAATTTGGTGGGCGTATGAGTAATACTGAGGGTTCGGGGGAATCTGAATGGGCAGGTACAGAAAGAGGCTTCTTTTCACAGCGTTTCTCCCAAGGATGAAGGCAACTGTGCTGAGGTTTAAAGCACAGCTTGCAAAATAAACCAAGAGGTTTGCGTTGTATCCCTCCTCCATCTTCTTTAATAGGAGCCAAGCACCCCAGCTGTTTTTCTTCTCCTGGTGCTTGTGTGCTTGGTGGGGTTCAGTCAATACCTTCTCATTCGCTGATAATCCAGAGAAATGCCACGGTGATGCTGGAGTGGCAGCAAGGGAGCTGAAAGGCGGCTGAAATACACTGAAATGCAACTATAGTCTAAATATGGTCCCTAGAGAAAAATCCTGGGGTGGTACAGTGAATGGTAGAGACAAATCGTGCAACGATTCATGTGCCAGTGGTTAAAGCTGTAATGGGCCTTTCTTTGATCATCAGACCTGTCCTGGGCTACGAGCAGAGAAGCAGCTCCCAGGAGAGCAGATACGCGAGTCCCGAGGTCCCAGCGTACAGCAAGCCTTACTGGAATGAAGCAATGTAAGGACCTGGGGCGCTAACCCCTCGTTTGCTAAGAAGTTCTTTCTCCTTGTTGAAAGCCTTGGAAATACCGATGGCTCAGGAAATACCAAGCATGAGAACAGCAGCATAATAAGGGCCATTTGTCTAAGCAGCTCTAAACTGCTCCTCTCTCCAGCATCCATTGAAGTAGTAAATTTCCTCCCATGTTCACTGAAGAGTAACCACACAGCAAACGCATTTAACGTTGCCCAGTTCCATCCCAGCAGCTCCTAGCCTTGCGGGATGTGGCACAGGTCGGCTCTGATCTCCCTTCAGCTCCCCCTGTCCCGGGCTTATGAGTCTGGGCAGAGATGTCTGCTGCCTTGTGCCTTGAGACTTCCATTCTTCTCAGTATACATTGAACTGGGGCCACAAAAATGATCCGGGGGCTGGAGCACCTCTCCTATGAGGACAGGCTGAGGGAGTTGGGCTTGTTCAGCCTGGAGAGGAGAAGGCTGCGGGGAGACCTGGTTGCGGCTTTTCAGTACCTAAAGGGGGCCTATAGGAAAGATGGGGAAAATCTTTTTAGTAGGGCCGGCTGTGACAGGACAAGGGGTAATGGTTTTAAACTGAAGCAGGGTAGGTTTAGACTGGATATAAGGAAGAAATTCTTTACAATGAGGGTGGTGAAACACTGGAACAGGTTGCCCAGAGAGGTAGTGGAGGCCCCATCCCTGGAAACATTCAAGGCCAGGTTGGACAGGGCTCTGAGCAACCTGTTAGCGGTGTCCCTGCTCACTGCAGGGGGGTAGGACTAGATGACCTCTAGGGGTCCCTTCCAACCCAAAACATTCTATGATTCTATGATTCTATGAACTGAGCTTTCAGGTGTTCATGCCTGGCAGCCATGAGAGGGGTTTCTTTTCCTTTGCCAGGTCTTCCCAAGATTTCAAAGAGGGGAACGCCCCTAGAGAAGGGGGGCATGAGAGCACGTGGGCCTTGGCTGACTACAAACCAGAGCTGATCCAAGAAGGGTAAGTGGTCAGTAGGACTCACCCATGGTATCTATTCACTTCATACTTCTTCATGTCTTATTCTGTTCCCAACGTAACTGAGACCACAGAACAGCTCCTGTGCTTTGCACCCAGGGGTGAGGACCCTGTAATTGCAGCAGGCAATCCCACCTGTACTGGTGGGAAAAGCCAGCTGGATAAGACTCACACAGGGTGTGAAGTCCGAGAGACAGTGTCTGCTCTGACAGCATGTGACACAGGTCCTTCGGCATCAGCATGGTTCCCTCAGTACTGTGGTGGCAGGCAGTAGCTTCTGCTGCCCAGAGGTCTCAGCAAGTGCTGTCCAAGTGTTTATGAATGCTGTGAAATCACGCATGAGTGTGTCCTGAGGTGGTAGAAGCATCTGTCAGTCCAAGGAATTCTGACACGAGTGCTTTCTCCTGTGATTAACGTTTTCCTTCTGCAACGATCTTGGCTGAAAGGCCTTTAGCTGCAATCCTGCAAGCTAGAATGGGACTTGTAGGTGTGATTCCCATCAGATCTGGTCCCGGAGCGCTTTGGAATAGCTCTAGCCAAACAGCATCTCCAGCTCTCTGCCTGCCGACTCCTGTCTAGGGACTGGTTTTCTACCCACCCCGGCATGTTTTTTCTCCAGTGCCTTAAGCACAGATCTTTATTTTAGGTTTTCAGACTCAACCAACCATACTGAGAAGGGACGAGAACCTCCTGACCATGATGTCCACCCAGAGCCTCCCAGGTCGAAGGAACATGCTGAACATGAACCCAGCATGACCAGGTAAGGAATTACCCCCCGGCCTTTTCCAGTAGGATGAGGGTTAATTCCTTTTGTGTCTTTTCCCTCCTCCCAGGCTCCCCTTTTGTGCCCGATTCTAGTGCTACTTCTACTGAGTGAACCTTTTACCATGAAAGCCTGTGAGAAACCATCCTCATTAGCTGCAGGCATCAAACACTGTCTAGCTGGACTGCCCAGGAGTTGCTGCCTAGACCTTAAATTTGGAAGCAGAGACTGCCTCCAGAGACATATGCCAATAAGCAACCAGGGGAGCAGTCAGGGGTGCTTCTGCAGCATCGCTCCACTGAGGGACTTGGGAGTTGTCTCCTGCTCTTTTCAGTACATCGATGTTGAGTCTGAGCTCCTGGACAAACACGTCTTCTTTAGGCACTTAGAATATCCCAACCTGAGCAGGGATCTGTAGCTCAGTGAACGTTGGTGTTTTGCCAGAAGTAAGAATTTAAGGTATTTACCTTTGCTACAAAGGAATAAAAATAAATTGGTCTTGCTTTCACTTGGGTGACTGTACCAATCGTTTTCTTCTGGCTTGCCCCCTCAGTAAACTTGCAGGGATCAGATTAATGCTTGTGAAGGGAAGCCCTCAACTGGTAGCAAGTGAAGTGTAAAGGCTGCCTCCTCTTCCATCAGCCTTAACGTTTCGGGGTGGGATCTCTGAAAGCATTCTGAGAATTCATTTCTTAGAGTCTAATTAAATGCAGTTTTGGTTCAGGAATCCAAGCCAGCTTCAGATTTTCTGCAGGATGTCAGAATTCCCACAAGGGTTGGTGTGCACAAACATACAAAACCAGGTAGAAAAAGCAAACAAACTTGTCCCTAAGTTAATGTAGGCAGGTGTAAATCCAGGGTGGCTCTGCACGGGGTTTATCTAGTGGATGTGCTTCTGAGATGGTACCCAAATGAGGCCAGCTTATGCTCTTGGCACCTGAACTGTAACGTAGAGGTGCTGGATAACCTGTAATGGTCGTAACTAAGTGACCAGAGTCAAAATACCAAGTTTGGAAAGAGTAAACAGGTAATTGATTGCTCATCAGGAGCTTTCTTTTTCTTTCCTTCCAGCCTTATTTTTTAAGAGATCTGCATTTCCTTCTTTTTTTTTTTTTTTTTTTTTTTTTTTAACACATTTCATTGGATTAGACATCTAGATGGGGTGCTTAGGGAATGGTTTAGTGGTGGGATGGCAGTGCTGGGTTAATGGTTGGACTTGATGGTCTTAAAGACCTTTCCCAACCTAAATGATTCTGTGATTATCTGGCAGGTTCCCATGTGGGGATATCGTACTTCTCCTGAGGCAGGAGATTCACCAGGGGTTGCATCTACATCCTACAGTAATTCTACGTGCAGTGGCATTTCTGCAGGCTCTAATGGTCTTCTCTCTTGGCAGGTCCAGCTCTCTACCTAGGGAAAGCAGCATCACTGCTCCAGAGACCCGGGGTGCAAATGAACCTGCCCCATGCCAGGAGAGGTACGCAGCCAGGGGCCCAGGCGTGCTTCGCTGCCACCTCACACATCTTGTGTTCCCCCTGTTGCCCTGCTCAAAAGCATTACAGATGCTCATTTCTTGGCTAGTGAATTCAGAAACCAATGTAATCCTGATGTTATCACCACACTGGACAGGTTCCGACACAAGTGCTGAAGCTGCTAACAGGCTTTTTCCTCCCTGGCCAGGATCGCTCCAGCTTATGAAGAACAAGCGTACCCCACCACAGACAGTCACCGTGAGAGCCCAGGAGACTGGAAACACAATGAGCCCAACCCAGAGGCAGCCAGGTACAGCGGGACTATCCCTTTGTTTCTCCCCACCAGCA